>NC_133666.1:689024319-689351613 GCF_037893015.1 Macrotis lagotis
TCAGGCAGCTCCAATGAGCTCAAGAGAGAGCAGCCAGCATCAGAATGGGGCTCAGGGTTAGGCTGAGCACCCCTTGGGACACATATTGGAGGATACTTGTGGGGACATTTTTGACCCCTCCCCCCCAAGATTACCTCCAAACTGTAGGTCCATTCTGATGAAATCTCAGGCCTTTGACCTAATAAGTAAGAAGGGAAAAACTTATTGCCATGTTAGTACTCATTTTTGTTCCAGCCCCCATAGCACTTTTTTTTTAGGATTTTGCAAGGCAATAGGGTTAAGTGGCTTGCCCAAGGCCACACAGCTAGGTGATTATCAAGTGTCTGAGGTCCCATTTGAACTCAGGTACTCCTGACTCCAGGGCTGGTGCTCTATCCACTGCGCTACCTAGCCTCTCAGATCACAAGATTCCTAACAGCCTCCAACCTGATTTTCACTTCCTCCTGTGTTATAAGCAAATAACAATAACATACTGGTTGACAATTGTGGCTTTACCAATCAGATCGCCATTCTCATATGGCCCAGTTGGTCTCTTTTACACTGATAAAGCAGATTTATGCAAATGAAAGTATATTTTAGAGGAATGGAGAAATGGGCATTTACAGAAATCCTAAATGAAATCAGTTTAAGAGAAAATGAGAGCTAAAGCAGTGACCAGCAGTCAAGACACAGGGCTCTCATCTTCACTCAGTCTCTACGTCACTGAGTTACCTGGGGCAAACTATTTCAATCCATCAAGCATGAATTAGGTAAACTACTGTTTGCAAAGTGCTGTGTGAGGGATACAAATGTCAAGAGTGAAACAATCTCCATCATGAGCAGTGAACATGTTTCTTGGACTCAGTGTCCTCAACTGTAAAGTGAAAGGATTCAACTAAATGGTGTCAAGGCCCCTTACATTTCCCGCACTCTCCAGTCCACATTGGTGGCATCAAACTCAAAGAGAACAGGGGCCACTAGTTATACATAATGATCTTGCAGGCTACATATTAAATTAGAAAACCACAGATTAACATCTTTTCTGGTCTACAGCATTTTTATTTATTTTGTTAAATACTTCCCGAAGACACTTAAAATTGGTTTGAGCAGCACAACACATAATTTGACACTTCTGGTTTACATTTTGTTCTAAAGTGCTAACATGAGAAGACTCTAATTTATCATTGCCTTGATTAGGAAGTGTTCTCTCTGTGAAACTTGTCTTTTACATTCTATACTGGATTTATTAAAAAAGGGAAAAACCATTAACTGGCATTGGACATGATCATAATTATAGAGGATAATTCTATAGCATTCTATATGCCATTTTACAGAGGACGAAATAAGGCTCAGAAAGGGTAAATGGCTACATGGCTTGGATCTCCTGGCTTCAAGACCAAGGCTTTGTCCACTACACCAGAATGACAGAAACAACCAGTTGTGTACCACCCATTTCTAGCACACTATTGATACTGTGCTTTGGAAGCCCACTTCCTTCTGCCAAGGTCCCCTTTGTACAGTCCCCATTTGGTGGGTCTGGAGATGAGGAGCCATTGGCTCTGTTCATTCAGTTCCTTTAGTGATTCAGGGGTAGCAGAGCAATTTGTTATGTCTAGGAGGACCATGACCACAGTGGAGACTAATGAACAGTTACTGCATGTTTATCATGTCCATGGCAAACCACTCCAGTATCTGCTAAGAAAATCCCAGTTTGGGGTCAAAGGAGAATCAGACCCAACTGAAGAATGACTAAGCAAGATCTGCTCAGTGGCAAACTCACAGGTCTGATAACTGCTTCCAAGGGAGAGAGTTTTGCCTGAGCTGCCTGCTCCACTGCAGAGGCAGCAAACACCTAGCTTAGAGTCAGGAGAGTCTTGGGTTCAAATCCCTACCCCAGCACTCACTAGCTGTCAGCTCAGTGGATCATTCACCTGTGTGGAGCCTCAGTGGCCTGATTTGTAAAATGAAAATAATGGTTGAAGGGCCTGCCTCACCAGGTTGCTGTGAGATTAAAAAGAAATAACAGGGAGATTCACTTGGAAGACTTTAAGGTACTGTATGATTGCAGGTAATATTTGTTAACATGTGTGGTAGAAGAAGAGTTTTTCAGCTAAAATCACCCTTACTCTCTCCATCCCCTCCACCCCCTCCCTCTTCCTCTTTTTTTTTCCTCCTCCTCATTTCCTCCACCCCTGCACATTCCTACAAAGATAGCACAGGGTCAGCTGAGGACCAATCTGAAGGTTCTAATTAATAAAACCAATTTGTGGTCATTCTGCAGAGTAGCTGGTACCAAATCTTAATGTTGGGTCACCCCAGAAGCCACATTCTTTGGTCTTGAGATGGTTCCACACCAAGATGGGGAGGTGGAAAATGTGACCAATCTGTAGCAAGTAATTGAAGGAGAGGGAATGAAATGAAAGGAATTTCTAGACCAACCTAAACTACTGTGAGTAAATAGGCTAAATACAGACACATCCCAAAGTTGGTTAATTGAACAAAGGTCAGGATAATGTGTTTCCAGAGCTGTCTCTCCATGAAATGACAAATTTCACCAAGAGTCAGAAATGCTGAAAGCCATGTTGGTTGGTATGTGGGATGCTGAAGGGGAGTCAGAAGACTGAGGTGCTGCCTCAGATTGGCCATTTCCCATTTCCTACTTGGGTAAATAAGAGTTGAACTCAATGTTCTCTAATGCCTTTCCCAGATACATTCTGTCACTTATGTAGTTTCTGCATAAAATCAGATAGAATTCTATTCATGGGCCAAATTTCAATCTATTGTAAAGCCTTTACCCTTGTTTTTAGTGAAGTGTAGACTGTCTAATGAGGCTGCTCTCCCTGCTGCCCTGAGGGATCACCTCCATCTCTAAGCTCAAGGGCTACCTCCTGAGGAGGTTTTACCTGCCTCTGTGCTGCTGGTCCCTTCCCCTCCAAAATCACCCTGTGTCTTCTTCATATGTATGTTGCAACATACATAGCTCCATATTTACATGGTATTTACATGGGTTCCCAATGGGCTTTTGCTTAGGTCAATGTGTAGTATACAGCAAGTGCTTACTTAATGCTTTTTGTTGTTGATGATGGTGGTCCTGCCCCTGCCTCCATATTTATATGTTATTTCCACTGTCAGAATGTGGGCTTCCCAAGGGTTTTTGCTTTTGTGTTTCTATCTCTGGTGCCTAGCATACAAGAGGTGCTTAATGAAGGCATCTTGGTGTTGCTGATGAGGGAAGTGTTTATGGAGGCTGCAGATGCATAGAGTGCTACCGGAGTGCCTGAAATCCTTGGGAAGACTTTTAGGAAAACTGATACCTTCCCTGGAACAGAATGGATTTATAAGAAGCTATCGTCTGGGGAGCTTCTCTATCACTGCTACTAAAAACTAGTTAATAAAACAGCTCACATTCACACATTGTTTTACAGCTCACAAAGGGCTTTCCAGATGTGCAAATATGATTATCCCCATTTTATTACTGGAAAAACTAAGGCTCAAAAAGGTACGAGAATAAGTGGCAGAGCCAAGAGTCAGACCTGTCTGATGCCACGTCCCATGTGCCAGCCAGAAAGAGAAGTTGATCTCCAGACTGGTTCATGCTCCTGAGTGTGAAGTATTTCTTGGAACTAGAAATAACTAAACTGGGGACACTTGTGCTCACTCCAGATTTCAAAGCTTTATTTGTGAGGTTTCCAATCTGTCCCCCAACATGGCCTCAGAGAGGGAGGGCAGGAAGGTAGGAAGGCTGGGAGGGAGGGAGAGAGGGTGGAAAGAAGGAAAGAAGGAAGGAAGGAAGGAAAGAAGGAAGGAAGGGAGGGAGGAAGGTAGTGTCATTCTATGCCAAATACTACACTAAACACTTAAGACATCTTCCATGTGATGCTCACCATGATCCTGGAAGTAGATGTCATTATGATCCCTATTTTTCAATGGAGGAAACTGAGGCAGGCAGAAGTCATAGAACCCATTTTTTTTTGCCAGAGTCACACAACCCATTCTCATTAGAGGCTGGATCTGCTCTCAGAGATCATGGCTCAGGGCTGGAGCTCCAACTCCTGGACCACCAGCCTCTGAAGCTCCCACAGGTGGCCATGCTCTTGTTGTGTATCCTTTCCATGTAAATGGAAGTCTGTGGGCACTACATAGACCTTCATTCCTAACTAAGAATCAATGAATCCCCCAGCCTTTATTAAGCACCTAGTGTGTGTCTGACCCTGGGCTGAGGGAAGTAGCCCTGGTCAGGACTCTGGGAGGGTCAGATCAGCCCCAGCTGGAAGCCGTTGGCTGACCAGGGCCATTCCTAGTTATTTGGCAGGATCACTTCATGCCCATCTCTCTCTCTCTCACCCACCAACTGAATGATTGGAATGCAGTCTGTGAGTCCTGGGCCCGGAGTTCTCTCCTCTGACCAGGGAGCCCCTAGACTGGAGAATGGTGATGTTCACTTCTCTTCAGCTCTTCTCCTTCCTCTACAGGCATCCCCACCTCCTAATTAGTCACTTTAGGAAGGTCCCTTCTTTTCCTCTCCTCCTTCTGTAGTGTTTCTTCATTAAAATGTAAGCTCTATAAGGACAGAGACTGTCTTTGGCTCAATTTGAATCCCTAGTTCTTAATGCTGGGTAAACAGCATCTACTTAATAAAGGATGGCTAAGCAGCACAATGCTGGGCCTGGAGTCAGAAAGGCCTGAGTTCAAATCCAGCTTCAGACACTTACCAGAGTAAGCTACTTCATCCAGCCTCAGTTTTCTCATCTGTTAAGTGAACTGGAGAAGGAAATGGCAAACATGCACATGGTTGTGGGAGGCTGTGCTAAGTCAGAAGCCTCACTTTCTCCTTCAGAGTCACCTTGGTCCAGGGGACAGATATGGATCAGGACAACTGGAGATGGCCCTAGATGCGAGGCAATCAGGGTTAAGTGACTTGCCCAAGATCACACAGCTAGTTAGAGTTAAGTGTCTGTGGCAAAAATGCCACAAAACTTCCCAAAAAAGTCATAAAATGTTGGACATGACTGAAAAATGACTCAATAACAATGACTAATAAATGCTTTACCTTCTCATCTCTAGTTTACAAATTTTAAGGTGGACAGATTAAGATGAGATTAGATTAGTCAACAATAGTTCATAAGATCATAGGATTTAGAGTTGGAAGGAGAAAACTGAGTCTAGATTGGTTAAGAGATTTACTCCAGGACCTTCAGAGAAGGGTCTAGACATGATGTGGAGGCACTGGGGACTACTGTAGATCCCTGAAGAAAAGAACATGATCCAAGGGATGTTTTAGGAAGAACAGTCTGGCAGTGATACACAAGATGGATTAGTCAAAAGTAGAGAAGGTTTGTGTTAGGCTGGGAATAGTGAGAATAAAGTGTGGATCCAAGAGTCTTTCAAAACCTGAAGCAATAAACTTCCTTGCCAAATTCAGTACATGAGGTAAATACAAGGAGAAGTGATTCTCTTCTTAATCTCATTCAGAAAGCTTCCTGTTTCATTCTTTAGTTGTTTCAGTTGTGTCTTCCTCTTCATGACCCCATTTGGAGTTTTCTTAGAGAGATACTCAAGTGGCCATTTCTTTCTCCATTTCATTTTACAGATAAGGAAAGTGAGGCAAACAGAGTTAAGGGACTTGTCCAGGGTCACAATCTAGGAAGTGTCTGAGGTTAAATTTGAATCCAGGACTTTCTGACTCCAGGTCCAGCACTCTATCCTGTGTTCCCCCAAGCTGCCTATTCAGAAAGCGACCTGGTTCCAATAGCTGCCATGGCCATATTCCAGAAAGCAGATTCAAAGATCTGAACTTAAAATTCAAAAATTATGACTTCAGAAAAAGACCTTAAAATAAATGTATAACATGAAGTAATCCACTTCTCAGGGACCATCTCTACCCATCACCTGCTACTGACAAAGCCAGATAACATAAAGAGAATCTTCAGAATAATCCCTGAAGAAGATGTGCCCTTCTAAAAATGACCAGGCACCAACTGGACTGGCTAAATAGTCTCCCATGAACTTCTATTAATTTTATATACAGATGTTTTCCCTTTCAAGTGTGAATGGGCCAGACCTGCTGACTGCAGAGAGCATCCCATTCTTGGCATAAGCTCCCTCTGAACATCATCCAGCCTACACCAGGGGCACTGCCTGTACTGGAATCTATGGCCAAGGCACAACATGTTGGACACTTCGCCAATGCAGTGTCAGCACAAGATGGTGGCCAAATGACATTTAAAGACTTTGTTTCAAGAGGAACAAAAGGTCAAGACTATCAAGGGAATTAATGAAAAAATGCAAAGAAAAGTAGCCAACCTATACTAGATCTAAAACTAGATTATAAAGCAGCAGTCATCAAAGCTGTCTGGTACTGGCTAAGAAATAGAAAAGTAGAATAGATTAGGTACACAGTAAGTAGTACATAACCAGAGTCACCTACTGTTTGATAAACCCAGACTCCAGCTTTTATTTGACAAAAACTGCCAGGAAAACTGGAAAATAGTCATAGACGGACATCTTATCCTTGATGATGATGATGATGATGATGATGATGATGATGTTTGTCCTTCAATCTCAAAGATCCTGACTTCAGGGAGGTGATGCCATGACAAGCAAGTGAACTGGATTTGAGTGAGGGAAGTACTGTGCTAAGTCATCAGCCTCACTTTCTCCTCCAGAGCCACCTTGATCCACTGGCAGATATGGATCAGGAAGACTGGAGATGGTCCTGGATGTGAGGCAATCAGGGTTAGGTAACTTGTCCAAGGTCACACAGCTAGTTAGAGTCGAGTGTCTGAGGCTAGACTAGAACTTAGGTCCTTTTGAATCCAAGGTCAGGACTCTATCCACTGTGCCACCTATACTCTATACCAAGATAAGGTCGAATTGGGTATGTGATTTAGAGAAAAAAAAGGTGATATAAACCAATTAGGATAACAAGGAATAGTTTATCTATCAGATCCATGGAGAGGAGAGGAATTGATGTCTAAATAAGAGATAAAGAATATTATAAAATGCAAAGTGGATAATTTTGATTGAATTAAATTAAGAAGTTTTTGCACAAATAAAATGACTGCAAACAAGATTAGAAGGAATGCAGAAAGTTGTGGGGGGGGGGAAGGCAGCATTTCTGATAAAGGACTCATTTCCCTTTTTAGGACTCATTTCTAAAATATATGGAGAACTAATCAAATTTATAAGAATACAAGTCATTCTTCAATTGATAAATGGTCAAAGGATATGAACAGGTAATTTTCAGATAAAGAAATTAAAGGTATCTATAGTCATGTAAAAATGCTCCAAATCCTTATTGATTAGAGAAAGGCAAATTAAAACAACTCTGAGGGAGCCTCACACTTATCAGATTGGCTGACATGACAGAAAAGGAAAATGATCAATGTTGGAGAGAATGTGGGAAAACTGGGACACTGATGCCCTGTTGGTAGGATTGTAGTCTGATCCAATCATTCTAGAGAGCAATTTGGAACTAAGGCCAAAGTATAATAAAATTGCTTATACCCATTGATCCAGCAATACCACCACCAGATCTGTATCCCAAAGAGATAAAAAAAGATCCACATGTACAAAAATCTTCATAGCAGCTCTTTTTATAGTAGCAGAGAATTGGAAATTGAGGGAATATCATTGGGGAATGGCTGAACAAATTATGGTATATGAATGTGATGTTGCATTATTGTTCTGTAAGAAATCAGGATTTTAGGAAAACCTGGAAAGACTTACATGAATTGATGCTAAGTGAAGTGAGCAAAACCAGGAGATCATCATACATCTTAACAGCAATATTGTAGGATGATTAGCTATGTCGGACTTAGCTTTTCTCAGCAATAAAGTGATCAAAAATAATTTTAAAAGACTGGTGTTTGAAAATGGCAACTACACACAGAGAAAGAATTATGGAGCCTGAATGCAGGCCAAAGCATCCTATTTTCACTTTTTAAAATTTGTTGTATGCTTTTTCTTTCTCCCAGTTTTTCCCTTTTGATCTGATTCTTCTTTCACATGACTAATATGTTAATATGTGTAACATGATTACACATGTAATCAATATCAGATTACTTGCTGCTACGAGGAGGGAAGGGAGAAAAATGTAGAACTTAAAATCTTATAAAAATGAATGCTGAAAACCATAGTTACATGTAATTGGAAATGAAATAAAATAAAAAAAATTTTAAAAAGACTTTGGTTTTTGTTAACATTTAATAATGAGCACAAGGGGAGGCACTGTTAGTCCCCTGGGAGATAAGGCCCAAGCTGCATGATATGTTCCGCTCAGCTTCCCTACCACTACAAATCTTCAAAAAACAAACAATGAGGGAATGTTTACAAAGTATTAGCCCAATCTGAGCTAGTAAAAGAAGGCAGTGGAAAATTCGACCACCCAGCTTTGCCCTCACCTGGCAATCCCAGCAGAGGCTCCTTATGAGCAGGAGACTTGATCATGATGTATTAAGTGGGGGGAAGGTCTGATTTTAGACAGAACTTTGGGGACCCCTTCAGCACAGAGAGCTCCTGAAAAAGAACTGATTTCTCAGTCACTGTGACATTCAGCACCTTACTGAAGGGTCAGTGATGAACCGTGCAGTCACAGGGTGTATCTGGACCTCTCTCCTCCACTGTACAACTCAGAGGATCTTGAAGGCCCCTTCTTATTAGGCCATCCCCACTTGTTGATTTGGGGTCTGTGTGATAATAAACATATGCTCAAATCAGGGAAATGCTCCCTGGTCTTTTAGACTTTGTCATCATCTGTTCCAGCTAGTGGTAAATAGTCAAGCCTTCAGTTAACTAGAACTCAACTAGCCAGAAGTCCTACCTGAAAGTAACAATAATCAAAATAATCTGATGATTAGAAGACATAATGTTTAAATGCAAGGCAAGACTCAATGTGCCAACTGGTTGGTGTGGTGCTTTTTTTTGGGGGGGGAGGGCTGAGATGCTCCCAGAATATTTAACGATAAACACAATAGAGTTTGTGGGATGGCAGGCAAAATGACCAAGAGTCCAGAAAAAGCCTTTTGTTCTCAACAGCCATTTGGCTCCAAACTCCAACTGTCGCGGGGAGGCTCATCCCCTAGTTGAACACATAGAATGAGTTTAATAAATATTTCATAAATGAATGAGAAGCCAAGGAATGGTATCTGCCCTCCAAACCTGTCCTGGGCTGTCCCCAAGATGGTTCTCATTTGATGTCAAGTGCAAAGTTCGAATGGGTAGGGATTCTTGGTCAGTGCTTTTATTGAGAAAGAAAAAAGACAGCAATGTCATGGAAACCAGGTCAGCTCTCTTCTCCAGGAGCTTTAATTAAAGGGGAAAGGCAGTGCATGTTGAGAAAGAGGCAGCACAAAGGTCCTGAAAGAGGTGGGGGAGTCTCAAGGCTTTGACCCTGCTGGGCTGTTCTCACTTTCTCCTCTCCCTCTTGGAGATTTCACCAGCTTTTTCTAGGCATAAATAAATATATATATATATATATATATATACATATAAATATATAGATATAAAATTCTATAGAAATATAGATGCATGATGGATATGACTGATAGATGCATATGCACAGATGAATAAATGTTTATATTTACACACATATGTAATAATGTATACAAATAGGTTTATGATATGTATATGTATATAGCTTATAACATATACATTTCCTAAGCTTATATGCATGTGCACACTATGCATAAATGGTTATGTACAAACCCATAAATCTGTCTATATGCATATATCTACATCTATCACCTCCATCATCTCTGTCCATCCATACATTATCGATCTATCCATCCATCCATCTGTCCACCCTCCCACCCATCCATCCCTCCGTTCACTCATTCATTCATCTATCCATCCATTCATCTATCTACCCATCCATCAATTTGTCCATCTATCCATCATCCATCCACTCACCCACCCATCTGTGCATCCATCCATCCACCATCCAACCACCCATTCATTCATCCATACATCTATCTACCCACCCATCTATCTGTCCATCTAGCCATCCACTCACCCACCCATCTGTGCATCCATCCATCCATCCATCCATCCATCCATCCATCCATCAATCCAGCCAGCCATTCATCCACCCACTTATCTATCCATCCTCCATTCATCTACCCATCCGTCCATCTGTCCATCTATCCATTTATCATCCATACACCCACCCATCCATTCACTTACTCACCCACCCATCTGTGCATCCACCCACCATCCATCCACCCATCCATCCATCCATCCATCCATCCATCCATCCATCCACCCATCCATCCATCCATCCATCCATCCATCCATCCATCCATCTATTCACCATTCATCTACCTCCCTCTATCTCTCCTGATCTCTGGTCCTGACCAAGAAACTTTTGTTTATTAGAATTCATAAACTTCTCAAACTTAACAGGCATGAAACAGAACTTAGCTTTCTTTAAAGTCTAGATCTGGCCATGTGTGAACTCAAGTTACCTCCAGAAATGAAAACCTCAGTTTGACTTTTAAAGCTCTTTGAAAGCCAACCTTCCTGCCCATCCAGTCTTCTTCCACTTTACTTCCCTCCATATATTCCATGACCCAACAATGACCTCCTTACTGATAATAACACCAGCCAGTCTTTCTTAAGATTTGCCAAGAGCTTTACATTATCTCATTGGATCCTCACAGCAATACTTGGCAATAGGTGTTATTTTTTTTATCCCCATTTGAAAGATGAAGAAATGCTGACTGGTCCAGAGCCATACAACTAAGCAGTGTCTGTGGCAGAATTTGAATATACGTCTTCCTGCTTCATTAGCATATGGTGGGACCAAGGAAACATCACTTCAGGTGGCGGCGATTGAGCTGAGTCTTGGAGGAACCCAGGATTCTTTCAGGCAGAGGACAGCAGGGAGGGCTTTCAGGTGTGGGTCTGGCCAATGCAAAGGTACAGAGCTAGGCTCTTCTGAAAGAAACCGTACTTGGTCTGGTCCCACTTCTGGAATATTCTCCCTCTCCATTGCCACCTCCTCATTTTTCTAGCTTTTTTTCAAGTCTCAGTTAAAAACTCTCATTTTGGAGGAAGCTGTTCTTTGAAAGTTGGTGCCTTTCCTCTGAGGCAGTCTCCAAATTTCCCCATATATATCTTTTTTTGCATCTCATTTTGCTTTCCTGCATATATCTCATTTACCCTATATAATTCCCTTCCTTAGGAAGTGGCCTCCTGGAGGATAGAGCCTTCCTTCTTTGGCACTTCCCCGTCGCTGCCAAAGGCCCTGTCCAACTCCAGTCATCCAAATTGGTAACCTTGGTGTTATTCTCAATTGGTGTTATTCTCAACTCTTCATTTTCATTCACTCCAAACAGCAGATCAGTCTTCAAATCTTACAGTTTCATTCCCTACAATATCTTTCATCTACAATCCCTTTTTTTCCATTTACAGGGCTGCTACCTTGGAGCCCTCCCTGCTGTCCTTTGCCTTAAAGAATTCTGGATTCCTCCAAGACTCAGCTCAATCGCCGCCATCTGAAGTGACACTTCCCTGGTCCTACCAAATGTCAATGAAACTGAAGTCTGGATCTATCTTGTACAGACCTAGTTACATACTCTTCCCCAAGGGCAGAGAAGTGACACAGATGGCAGAGCTGAACCTGGAGAGACAGGAAGACCTGAGACCAAAAGGAGTTTCAGACACTGCCAAGTCAGGTAACCTTGGGCAAATCACTTCATCACTGTCTGCCTCAGTTTCCTCAACTATGAAGTGGGGATAATCATAGTACCTTCTTCCTAGGATTGGGGTGATGAACAAAGCAAATATTTTAAAGTCTCTGAAACATAACAGTACTTCCTTTCCTCTTTCCTTCTCTCCTTCCTTATTTCCTTTGCTCATTCCTTCCTTCTTTCCCTCTTCCCTTCTTCCTTCCTCCCTCCCTCCCTCCCTCTCTCCCTCCTTCCCTCCCTCCCCTTCCCTCACTCCCCCCTCCCCTCCTCCTTCCCTTCTCTTTCTTCCTCTTTCCTTCCTTCTTTCCCTCTTTCCTGTCCTCCTTCTTTCCTTCTTCTCCCCCTTCCTCCCTCCCTCCCCCTACTAGAATAGATGCTATCTGAGGGCAGACATTGTTTTCACGTTTCATCTATATCCTCAGTTTTTATCATTTTGACTGGTGACAGTAAGCAGTTCATAAATGTTCGTGGATTGATTTCCTGAACAGTGAGGATGAAATCAACAGATAGGACTGTGGGCGCCTCTTTTTGGAGCTTCTCCTCTGTAATTATGTATAGTGAGAACCTTCCCTTTCCTAGGTCTAATCTTCCCCAATCTATGAAGAGAGGGTTGGACACTGTGACCTGAAAGGTCCCTCCTAGTTCTATGACTAAAATTTTCTATTAAATTTGAGAATTGTGACCCATGGCCTAGCCCATTTAATAGGCCACACCAATAGGCAAAGTTGCAAGTTTATTGGGTGAAACATAAATGTACTGTGTGGGTGAATTAAAACCTCTTTTTTACCTCTCTCCTGTCTTGGCATCTGAGGAGCAATATTTGCCACACTAAACCCCTGATGCTCACTGATGCCCACACTGAACAAAGTCTCTTGAGGTCATTCCATCTTTGGAAGTAAAAGAAGGCACCTTAGAAGTCACCTCATGTAGAAGCTATCTGAAAATAAGCCCTTGTGCTTTTGCCTAAAGCCCTCTGGGGATGGAGGCCTCATCAGCCAGACCTTAGTTGCCCCCATTTGGGGTCATCCAGACTACAAGACTCTGGGCGAGCAGCTCTCTCACTTTTGCTTGGTGGTGTTGTGTAGAGAGGTAGGGGATGAGTCGTGATTTCTGAAGCAGCCCCTTCCCATTTTGGAAGCACTCCAATTCAGAGGTTCTTAACCTGGGGTCTGTAAACTTGGTTTCAAAAATTTGATAGCAATATTGCCATAGGATAGGTTTTCTTTGTTCTCATCTCTATTTTAGTTTGTACATGGTTCTGAGATATGGTCGAGAGGTTTTCCCAGGAGGATGGGGAGGAGGAAGCATGACACAGAGAAGATGAGGAGCCCCAACTCTCCCTGATATCAAGTCCACCTTCTCTTTGCATCATTCACACACTGTCCCTGTTCTGCTTCCAGGCAGTTCCAAACCAAAGAGGTCTAGTCTCTCTTTCACAAGTCCACTCCTGCCCCTGGAGAAATATTTTTCTTTCCAATATATACTCCATATTGAATAAGTGTTTTCAGTTCTCATATCATACCTTTGACCCATATTATACTTTAGTCTACTAATTCTCCCAGATCTTTTTCGTCTTTTCCTTTTTTTGCTTTAAATTCTTATTATTTTTAAATGGACACATATCTGTGATCTTGCTTTTCTACTTCCATCCCCTCCCCTTCCAATGAAAAAGAAAGAAAAATAAAATTCCAGTTATAAACACATAGTCAAGTACAACCAATTCTTCCATTGACCAAGATGACTCAATTCTCTCTGAGTTCCAAAAAGTGAACCCCCTGTGCCATCATGAATCTTCTAGAATCACTGTTGCTCACTGATCAGAATTCTCAAGTCTTTCACCTTTTTTTTATGTTATTGTATAAGTGGCAGCTATTTCTGTTCACTTCTCTCTGCATTGATTCCTTCTTTAAAACTATCCCCTTCAGCATTTCTTATAGCACAATAGTATTCTATCACATTTATATGCCATAGCATTTCACAACTGAATGGTAAGCCCCCAGTTTCCAATTCTTTGCCACCATGTAAAGAACTACTATGAACCTAATTGTTCATGTTGCTCCTTTTTCTCTCTTTTGGTCTCTCCAGGGTACAGATGATCTAAAATTGATATTGCTAGGTCCAGATATATGCACAGTTTAATAATATTTTGAACAGAGTAGCAAATTGCTCCCAGAATGGTTGGGACTAGCTCACAGCTTTACCTACACTGAACTGTTGTAACCTCTTTTCCTGCAGAGCATTTAGAATTTGTCATTTTCTTTTTTTTTGTCAACTCTGCCAATCTAAAAGGTGTGAGGTAGGACCTCAGGGTTGGTTTAATTTGCATATCTTTCATTCTTAGTGATTTAGAGTATTTTTCCCCACATGACTATTTCATATGAATGTTTCATCAAAAACAAATTACTGTCTGAGCAAGCCTCCTCGACCGTGGACTTACAGGTTTGATTTTTTTGAGCCCAAGTACAAAACTTCACATTTATCTCTATTGAATTTGATCTTCCAATATTCAGTCATCCCATTCTAGCTTATCAAAATCCCCTGCCTTTTTGATAGTCTCTGGACTGTCTCTGTCTTCCAGGGTGTTAACTCTCACTCACAACTTTGAATCACATGCACATGTGAAAAGGAAGACATGTGTTTATTTAAGTCACCAATAAAAATGCTAAGTAGCATCTGGTTAAGCAGTGATTTCTAGGGCACTTCCTTGGAAACCCCCTTCCAAGATGAATGTAGTTGTTCAGTTGTTTCAGTCATTCTGACTCTCCCTGACCCCATTTGGGGTTTCCTTGGCCAAGACACTGGAGGGATTTGCCATTTCCTTCTCCAACTTCTTTTACAGATAAGGAAACTAAAGCTAACATAGTGAAGTGACTTGCCCAGGCTCACAAGGCCAGAAAGAGTTTGAGGCTGCATTTGAACTGGGGAAGATGAGTCTTCCTGACTCTGGCCCTTTGGGTACT
The DNA here is from genome assembly GCF_037893015.1 of Macrotis lagotis. Classification (NCBI taxonomy): domain Eukaryota; kingdom Metazoa; phylum Chordata; class Mammalia; order Peramelemorphia; family Peramelidae; genus Macrotis; species Macrotis lagotis. Next base: position 689,038,949 of record NC_133666.1, read on the forward strand.
GGGCACCCCCTAGCAGTCCCTCCACACTAGACAGATAACCAAAAATGACACCTTGATGAGGCCATTTCTAAAAGTCTGAGCTGAAATCTCCCTCCCTATAACTTGCACCATTGGTGCCTCTCCAGGTCCTCCAGACCTTACCATGTGTGGAGCGCCTATGCCCAATAGTCCCCTGCCACTGGGATCTGAACCACTCAGGTAATCGAAAGCACTTCCTCTGTCCTTTTCATCTGCATAATGTATCACTGGACCCCTCAGGCTTTCTGTCTAAACGGTAAGAGGGGCAGCTGAGTAGCACAATGGATGGAGATCTGAACCTGGAGCCAGCGCTGAATTGAATTCTGACCTGAGACATTTATTAGTTGTATGAGCCTGGATAATTGGTAGATAGTCCATCTACAATCTCATCTGTAGAACACCTGCCTCCCATTGTGGTGCAGACAAAATGAGATCCTAAAATTGTTTATAGATTGTCATGATGATGATGATGTCTCTTCTGCCCAGAGAAGGAGGTAGCAGGAAGTGGCTCCATTTTTCTTTATCATCAGAACTCTCCTGCACTTATTGTTCTCAACAGGCAGGAACAACTTTATAAATCCTTTTTCATTCATTTGTTCATTCTTTCCACATGATGGGGCTTCAACTGTTTAAAACAAACAACAACAACAAAAAAAACACAACCTCCTTTCTAGGCCTTTGAGCTCATTTTCCTGTAATTTGAACATTTTGTGCATGTAAAGTAGCTGCTCTTCCCAGATGCAGCAGAATGCCAAAGCAGCTGGAGGAGGATCGATTTTAAAATGCATTTTGCCAAAGAAAGAAAATTGCTTCCTGAGAACTGGGGTCACCTGAGCGGATGCGAATTTTCCTTTATCTACTAAGACAAGGCCATGGAGTTCAACTATGCATCAGAGGCGTAATGAAAGACAGTCAATGCAGGAAGAGCAGGAGCCGGAGTCTCGCTGCCAGAGGAAATTCTCCTGGGAGGAAACTCTCCCGGTACAGGCCTAGGACCTTTTTCTGGAGCACTGATAAGTTAAGTGACTTGTCCAGAGTCATGCAGCCAGGATGGGCCTGGGGTAGGAAAGGACCCCAGGTGTTTGTTACTTGTTTTGAGGTCAGCTCTCTATCACTAAGCCTCTATGCCTCTCATCTAGTGTCACCAAAGAATAAGTGAGTCTTAATGATGGAGAGGGCCCCAAGTCCAGGGACTATCAAAGAGGCAGGGGGTTTCAACTAGAAAACTCCAGCTGGCAGGGAGCTTAGAATATAGAATAATAGAATTGAAAGGACCTGAAAAGACAGCCTGTGATGGCTAAGTAAGACCTTAGGGTCCTTAGGGATGAGGGAATTGAGGCAGAGAAAGAGGGAGTGGTGTCCTGGTCCAAGGCTGTGGAGGCAGCAGGAGCCACCACTGATGCACCCTTGGGCAAGGAGCCTGAGGCTGGATCTGAGTGACAAACCCCCTAAGTGGAGTAGAGGCTGGGAGAAGGAGGAGGAGGAGGACTCTGTGTCCTCCTGGGCTCGGCCTTGGCATTGCCCACTCCCTGGGTCTTCTCCCTTTGTCAGGAGGCTTCTGAGGAACAGCTGGAGAAACCCTGTGACTGTCCTTTGATCGGACATGAAAACCGCAGAAGCCAGTCTCAGGGTCCAGACTGCGGACTCCACGGCCGTCACATTCCATTATTTCTAGTGGAGCCATTTGCTCACATTTTGGAATGGAGAACATAAATTATTCAGAGTCTGAGCAAAAGAGCTGAAGATACAAACTGCTGTCATAAAGCTCCTGGCACTGGAATAATACAAAAGGAACAAAGGAAAAGCCCAGAAGAAACCTCAAGGTTGGACTTCCTGACCTGGTTAATCACTAAGCATGGTGAGAGCTGTTTACTGTGCAAATCCCTGCTCTGGACACCATCCATTTTTGCCGCTGAGAGCCTGTGGGGCCTTCGAGGCCACTCCAGTGCTGTGGGCCCAGGCAGAAACTGCTCCTCTTTCATGTGCTCCTGACCCAGCACTCTACCACTTTCCCATTTGCATGATTAACAGAATTCTGGGAGCAGCACTAGTTCTGGGCTAGTTAGATCATCCCTGTCTCCAGGGCTTCCATTCTCCTAGGGGAAGAAGGAGCAGAGGGTCTGGAGGAGGCAGCAGGAAGACCTAGTCCAGGGATCTGAGGATCAGAGAGGAGATGTGACCCACTCCCTGGGTCTCAATGGGAGTAAGATGGGAAGCTGAGATTCACCCCAGGGCCAGGGACCCCAAATGTGCTGGCCTCTGCCTTCATGAGCTGCCTCCTCCCTCCCAAACATTCTCCAAATGCTTTAGAAAGAACGGAGAGTTCACCAGGGCTGGAGGACTGGTAGGACTATATGCTCTCCTTCCCAGACTCTGCCCAGACTGGGCCCAGGTAGGCCAAGAGAGATGCTGCTGCTCTCTGACCTTTTGCTTCCACTTTGTTGGCCACTGTGAATCTGATCTCGGGGGCCATGGGCTGCAGGAGAAATTGGAGGTGGCCTCTTCTGACCCCTTCATGTTCCACTGGAGGAAGGTGGGACCTGGACAGTGTCCACACGCCCAAAGGCGGTAGAGTAGAGCCTGCAGATGTTTTTCCATTGAAGAAAATCATGAATAACTGAATAAATTAAAATATCTAAGTAGAACTCGCAAACCAAATGACCATCCTAGCCTTCCCGAGGTCACTTAAGTGTGAGAGAAGGTCCTGGGAACAGAGCCCTTGGTAGGGGAGGGAGAACATTGACTGCTGGGCTTGAGATGGTCTCTGGTGCCCAGCTCAAAATGTTCCATATGTGTAAAAAGTCACAGGGAGACTGGTCCCTTCCAATTCTTTAGAAATAGAGAAACCAGGGGAAAGAAATAAAAGTTCAGAGAGAAGCCTGCAGAGCAGCAATCTCATCCTGCTGGCGTTTCACTCCCTGGAGTAATAGATAGCTATTAGATGGTGAACACCCTCCATCCACAAATGGCCCAGAGCAGGTGGCATCTCCTAGGTGCAGCTGCTAGTGGAGGCATCACTGCCCACTGCTCTAGGAGGTCGCCTTCCACCTTTCTCAGGAACGTGGGAGGTGAAAAGAGACCAGGGGGCAGGACTGCCAAGAGGCCTGGGATTGAAAGCAGCCGAGGAAGTCCTTTGTGAGAGCATCTCTGCTTCTGCGTTTATAATTAGCCCAGGCTGCAGGAAACAACATGGTTTCCAAGATGGCACAGATGGAATAAGGAGTGCAAAAAGGAATCACAAAAAGGCCAAGGAAAAATAAAAACCATATAAGGGAAGAAAGTGCTTAGTTCCCTAGCCCCTGGCAGGAAGAGGAGAGCTGTTTTTTTATCCCAAGAATTCCACTGAGGGAAGTGATACTTTGGTGAGGGAGGCAACAAGGTGGAATGGAAAGAGCCCTGGCTTAGGCTCATCAGATGACCTGGCTTGGAGTTCTGGCCCAGGCCAGGGCTTGGCAAGGACACCGGGCAAGCCACTCTGCCAAGTGAGCAGAGGAGGTCAGAGCCCATACAGAGGGAAAAGGATGGGAATGAATGTAAAAGATTTCAAATCATTACCTGGAAAGCAGGAGAGGAAGAGATAATGTGGGATGGCACTGCAGAGTCCCTGGCAAAGCCTATGGATGGAAGTGGGCAGGGCAGGCTCCCATCCCGGGCAGATGATTCTAGCTAAGTCAGGGGCCACTCTTTGTGAACCTGGGGCCATTCAGAAGATCCAACAAGGTGTGCAGAGCTGACCTGCACTCAAATCCAGACTTAACACCAACCACAGGCTTAGAGACTTTCAGGCAGTTCCACAATGCTCCAGTCAATGCTGCTTTACTAGACTTTCCAAGCTCTAGACTTGCCTTCTGAACAGTTGTCCTCTTGAGGAGATGTTTCTTCTCCTTCCTTCTCCCAAGCAGATATGATAGTTGGACCAAACCAGTCCTGCAGCTCAAATCACCCCAATGAGGTTCCTATGTAGGGGAGCCCACACTGTGGTTTTTACTCAATTATTTGAGCCATCTTACGATGCCAGATCCTTCCCACCAACATTCAGGGTATCACACTATATAGCAGAGAGACCACTGGAAGCCTCAATGAGCCTGCTCTGTAATATGGGAAGAATAATCTTTCTCCTTCCATGCTGTAGAGATTGTTGAGAGGACCCAAAGATCAAAAGTGGACTGCATGAAAATGCTATGGGTTGGACTGTCCCTTAATTAGTGTTTTACATTGACTCTGCTTGTCTGAGCCACTGGTAGCCACAACATCCCAAGAGCATTGAAGGAAGGCCCTATGTAGAGGTTTGAGAGGGACCATGACCAGATGTAGGATGGAAGAGCATTGACTGGGTGTAAGCCACATCTCTGCGGGAAACATCCTCTGTCTCCTCTTCCATGACCCAAAGTTAAAGCAATGGAGAAATGTCATCTTGGCTAGTGCTGCTGAGGCCTATGCTGTGGTCCTACTCTCATAATGGAAGCTGTCTTCCATTATGGTCCTTGGAGGGGAGGGTACTTTTAGGTTCAGAGGATTTAGGTACTGTCCAATACAATCCTTAATTTTACAGATGAGGGAAGTGAGGCCCAGCAAGGGTAAATGATAGGCCCAAGGTCACACAGAGAGCAGCCAGAAGTACACCTGAGGTGGGAACCCAAGACCGTCTGACTCCAAATCCAGTTCTCTCTCCTTGTTCCACACTAAAACTACTGGTGGAAGTCCAAGAATAACTTCCTCATACCAAGAACCACTTGGCCAAAAACCATGTCCTAGGAAGGTTCCTGCCTTGCTCCTCCAGTCCCTTGTAAACTGGCAAACCCAGAAGCACTTGGAAAATTCTGGGGCACCAAAGTTCCCTTGAAGATTCTGTTAATATCCTAATAGTTTGGAATACTTTTATGGTTCTTTTTCATTTACAAAACTAAAAGAGGCTTCTCTTGCCAGATGTAATTCAGCAGAAAGTTCTTTCCAGTGGGAAAGGCAGCAGAGTTTGTTAGAAGGCGAGAGAAGAGATATAAACCAATGACGTGTATTCTCCCCCAACTCTGGCCCCTCTCCTTTCTCTGCCAAGTCTCCAACTGAGCCAGGGAAATGGGTAAGAACTTTGAACTGATCATTATAACATGTCGATAAAGAGAAGCATGTATTTTTAGTTACCTATTCTCTCCTTTTAAAATCACAGAACTGCAAATTAGAAAGGGCTTCCGAGACCAGTCTGGTTCCCAAGCCAACATGTTCTTGATACATTTGCATTGTTTAGGAAATGGAGTCTGGTCAATAGAGGCCAGGTCCCTGGAGTAGGAGCAATCTGTTCTGCTTGGTGCCACCACACACAGATCCTCAGTGAATCCGCTTCTGGAAGTGTGTGATGATATGGGGATGTAGGTGTAGACAGACTCCTAGTTCCAAGGACTGAACCTCCTTTGATCAGGCCCTCAGCTCTTGAAAATTTTACTGAACACACAAGCTACAGACCCAAAGAGTAGCAATATAAAGGCCTTATAAGTTGAAAACAAGAGCACTAATTCATGGATGAGCTCTCATAGCAATAAAAATAGTAAGCAAATGGCTGATTTTAGAGGTTGGGGAAAAGGTAGGACTATGGAGATGCTTAAGTGTGATAAGGAAGCACAGAATTAAAGACAGAAACAGAATGCCTTCAAAAAGGAAATAAAATGAGTTATCAGGTCAAAAGAGACCACCACCAAGGACATACCCTGGAGAGATCAGAGACTTCTAAGAAAGGTATGGGGTGGCTAGGTGGCACAGTGGATAGAGCACCAGCCCTGGAGTCAAGAGGACCTGAGTTCAAATCTAGACTCAAATCTAGACTAATAATTACCTAGCTGTGTGATCTTGCACAAGTCACTTAACCCCATTGCCTCTCCCCCCAAAAAAAGAAAAGAAAGGTACCCTATAAAACAAACATTTGTTACAATATATCTGCGACAGCAAAGAATTGGAAAGCAAATAGATGTCCATCGATTGAGGAATGACCAAACATCCTATGATTCCTCAATGTGATGGAATATTACCAAATCACAAGAAAAAAAAACATGAAAAATTAAGAGAAACATAGTAGGACTCACATGGAGTGATACAAACAAGTAAGTACAACCAGGAGGGCAATATATACATAACAATTACAATAATGTAAATAGAAAGAACAAAAAAAGGAAAACTGAATGTTCTATAATTGTAAGAAGCAAGCTTGGCCTTCGGCAAGAGCATTCTGGCCCAGTACTGAGTCCAGTTAAGCTGTTCAGTTCTCTCCTCTATCTCTCTTCTCCTCTTCCTCAGCTAGGACTGAAGTCAGGAAGAGCTGAATTCAAAACCAGTCTTAAATGCTTCCTGGCTGAGTGACCCTAGACAAGGCACCTCTACTCTGTATGCCTCAGTTTCCTCCATTGTAAAATGAGACCATCATAGGACCTTACAGTGAAGACCAAATGACATGACAATGGCAAAGTCCTGCCATTGGGGCTGGCCCTCCTTATTCCCTTCCCTTCTCTTTTTTAAAAATCATTTTTCCTTTTTTTTTAATTATCAAGCAGTTTTCCCTCTCTCATCTCCCCAAAACACTCACACCACTCACATATAGTCAAGGAAATAAGCTTCCCCCCAGTCATCATGTCCACTCATCCTCTCTCATTGATTTTTATTTTAAGGTTTTTGCAGGGCAAATGGGGTTACATGGCTTGCCCAAGGCCACACAGCTAGGTAATTATTAAGTGTCTGAGGCTGGATTTGAACCCAGGTACTCCTGACTCCAGGGCCAGTGCCCTATCCACTGCGCCACCTAGCCGCCCCTCATCCTCTCTCTGTCATGAGGTGGGCTGCCTTCATTTTTATCATTCCTCTGGAAATACAATTAGCTATTTTGCTGCTCAGAGTTTCTATGTCTTTCAGAATTGCTCTACCTTACAACACTGATGTCATAGTAAAAGTTGCTTTTCTGGTTCTGTTCACTTCATTGCATCATGCATAAGAATCTTCCCAGGCTTTGGGAATTGTCTATATTAATTTCCTACATTAAAATAGTATTCCATAATCTATTTAACCATTTCGCCAATGATGGTCACTACTTTAGTTTTTATTTCTTACTGCCAAAAGAGATACTATACTTATCTTTGTCCATCCAAGACCTTTTCTTCTGTCTTTGATCTCTTTGATGGATCAAAGAACATGCACAATTTAATAACAGTTTGGGTTTAATTCCAGATTGCTTTCCAGAATGGCTATACCAATACATAGCTTTACCAATGGGACATCAATGTACCTGTTGTGCTGCAGCCCCTCCATCAATTGTGTTTTTGTGCATTCACTCATATCTTAAACCTTTGCAATGCGACTTTGGATGGCATCAGTTCATTGAAACTGCTCTCTTAAAAGCTGCTAAAATTTCTTAATTTCTTCTACTCTGATTTCTCTGCAGGATATGTCATTGGTGACCACTCCTCCCAAACCAATTCTCTAAGTTTTTATGACTGCTCTCTCCTTTTACATAAATACTACTCCTTCTCAGTCTTATTTATTGGATCATCATGCATCTCATACTCTGCTCATACTCATGCTCTGGGACCAGTCTTAGCTTGCCCTGTTCTATCATCACCTTATATCTTTCTGATCTCATCAGCTGTAATAGGTTTATTATAATCTTTATGTTCAAAAATCCTGAATCTATACAACCCGCATTAATCTCTCCTGAGTTTGAAATTTGCATCACCAACTTCCTGTTAAACATTTTGAATAGATATCCCATAATCATATCAAACTCAACATGTACAAAGCAGAATTCAATATCTTTCCCCATCCATCAAAACTTATCCCACATCTAACCAACCGCAGTTATAACAAATCCTTTTCAAATCGTATTTATAAGATCATCCTTATGGTATTCCAGATTTGTAACCCTAGCATAATGTTCTATTCCTTACTGTATCTTTGTTACATGATGTTGGCGTCTTTCCTTTGTTCTTGAAGAAGACAATGACATCAGGGAGGTGAAACCATGACATGCACAGGTACTGGACTTGAGTGAGGGGAGCTGTGTTAAGTCACCAGCCTCACTTTTTCCTCCAGAGTCATCTGGGTTCAGTGGCCAGATATGGATCAGGGTGATAGGAGATGACCCTGGATGTGAGGCATTCAGAGTTAAATGACTTGCCCAAGGTCACACAGCTAGTAAGTGGTGAGTGTCTGAGGTCAAATTTGAACTCAGGTCCTTCTGATTCCAGAGTTAGTTCTCTATCCAGCATGTCATCTAGCTGCCCATCTGTGATACATACTGAACAGATAGAACCTATAATAAACCCAACGTACCTCTGTAGTTTTATTTCATGTTACTCTCCTTCACACTCACTAGCATCCCAGCCACTCCATCTCCCATGTCCATGCCTTTGCCCTGACTGATCCTCATGTTGGAATGCCATCCTTCCTCCCTGCAGCCTCTTTGAATTCCTTGATGTTTCCTTCGAGGCTCAGCTCAAATGCCACTTTCTTTTTTTTTTGGCAAGACAATGGGTTTAAGTGAATTATCCAAGGTCACACAGCTAAGTAATTTCTTTTAAGTGTCTGAAGCTGGATTTGAACTCAGGTCCTCCTGACTCCAGGCCCAGTGCTCTATCCACTGTGTCACCTAGCTGCCCCCCATACCACTTTCTATGTAAAGTCTTTCCTGCCTAATTCCCACCCTCATCTTCTCCTGCCTTAGCCCTTAACTTACCTAGTATCTATTCTGCATCCATTTTGTAGCTGCCTCTGTAAACACATGTGCCCCCTACACATCACAAGGCCATCTCCCAAGAGTGGAGTTTCCTTCTTGTCTTTGTATCTATATAGGTATGCAGGAGGCACTAGATAAATGCTTACTAAAGGATCTGATGGTGGCGTGAGGGATGACCTAGAGATCATGAAGAGGCAGGGCCAAATGACAGCACAATGACATGAACTCAGAGGTATTTAGCTGGCACCCAGGTTGTGGATCTTAGTAACCTTGTCAACTTGGAAGGTTTCCTAAGGACTGTCCATGGTCCTGAGCTGTCATTCATACTAAGGACACACATGGAATGATAAAGGCAGAGATGATGCTGTTATCAAATCTACAGAGAACCCCAAACAGGAAGGAAAGATTCAGGCTCCAAATGGATCTTCATTCACAGGTAAGGACATTCTATTGAATCAAGTAAGAAAATATTGGGTCAAGATCAATTTTAAGTTCTAGATTTGGGCTGAAAAACCCACATTACAAGTTCAGGATGGGGAAGGCAGGATCAGGAGCAGCTTGTCTAAAAGGACAATGAGTTCTAGAGGATTGCAAGTTCAATCTGACCCTAAAAATGTGCCAGAGTGGCCTGGGAACCTGATACAATTTTGGGCTGCATTAAATGTGGCATCACTTGTAGCAATCAGACTAGAGGGCATATTTCCATTGTATTTTGCCTAGGTCAGATCCCATCTGGAATTTGGAGCATCATTTTTTTTTTTAGTTTTTTTGCAAGGCAATGGGGTTAAGCGGCTTGCCCAAGGCCACACAGCTAGGTCATTATTAAGTGTCTGAGGCCGGATTTGAACTCAGGTCCTCCTGACTCCAGGGCTGGTGCTCTATCCACTGCACCACCTAGTCGCCGTGGAGCATCATTTTTAGAAGCTGGAGAGGACCCAGAGAAGTATAATCAAGAAGGTAAAGAGCCTTGAGTTCAAACCATGGGAGAATTTCTTAAACTTGTTTTTAAAATTTAAATTAGTTTTAAAAATTATAACTTGACATAGATCAACAAACAGACATTTCCATATACAAAGGGCAGAAAAAGATGATTGTATATGAAATTATAAAGCTATTAGATACAACTTATTTGTATGCTTGAGAAATAATACATCAACTGTAGTATTGCAGCACTAACACTTCCCTTTCCATCTGTATCCCCTCCTTCTTCCTGAGCTCTTAAGTGGCATTTTTATGTGTTTTCACTGACGTTTTCTTTCTTTCTTCTTCCTTCCTTCCTTCTCTCCCTCCTTCATTTCTTTCTATAGCACTGTTACATGGCCCTCACAGCCTTCCCCTTCCCCCAATCAAAACATTCTCTTGTAACAAATAAATACACCTGAGCAATACAAATTTGTATTACATCAATTTGGTCTAACATTGACCATCTCATTTTCCAGCTATAGGCCCACACCTCACTATCGAGAGGTGGGAAGCACACATAGTCATTAGTCATCTGGTATCCTGACTGGTCACTGAATTGATTAGAGAGGGTTCTTAGGTCTTTTAGTGTTATTTATAATGATGTAGTCAACATACAAATTGTTCTTCTGGTTTTATTGACTTTACTCTGCATTAGTTCATTTGACTATCCCAGGCTTCTCTGAAGGCATTCCTTTTGTCACTTCTAATGACGCAGAAAGCATTTCATTCCAAGAACACACCACCAGCTGTTTAGTCATTCTCCACATGATAGGTCCTAACTTTGTGTTAAATTTTTTGCTATAACCCAAAGGGCAACTATAAAAATGTTTGCGCGCATGGGTCCCTTCCCCCTTGCTTCCATCTTTTTTTTTTTTTTAGGTTTTTGCAGGGTAAATGGGGTTAAGTGGCTTGCCCAAGGCCACACAGCTAGGTAATTATTAAGTGTCTGAGGCCAGATTTGAACTCAGGCACTCCTGACTCCAAGGCCAGTGCTGTATCCACTGTGCCACCTAGCCACCCCTTGCCTGCATCTTAATTGAGGTATAAATCTAGTTGTGATATTTCTGGGTCAAAGTATATGTACAATTTCATGACTGGGGAATAATTCTCACTTTCCAGTGAGTATAGTGCGCTGGCCTTGGAGTCAGGAGGATGGGAGTTTGAATCCAGCCTCAGGTTACTTACCAGCTATGTGACCATGGGCAAGTCACTTAACCCTGATTGCCTCACATCCAGAGCCATCTCCAGTCACCCTGATTCATATCCAGCCACTGGACCAGATGACTCTGGAGGAGAAAGTGAGGCTGGTGACTTAGCATAGTACCCCCTTCACTCAAATTCAATTCATGGGCTTGTCATGATATCATCTCCCCAATGTCATGGTCTTCTTTGAGAATGAAGGACAAATATCACTTTCCAGACTCACTTTTCAGTGCTCCAGCAACAGTATGTCAACCTGTCTGACTTCCAGCTTCCATTTTTATCACCTCTTCCAGTCTGAGAGATGTGAGGTATGTGTTGTGCTGCTCTCTTAATTTTAGAGATTTGTGGTATTTTTATATATGATTGTTGATAGTGAGCATTTCTTCTTTTGAGGACTATCCATTCATAACTTTTGACTATTTATCTGTTGGGGAGATTATAATCGTTAGAAGAAACTGGGGATATTTAGCCTGAAGCAAAAGCCTAGAGGTAACACCTTTGAAAGTCTGTCATGTAAAGAGAGAATAAGGTTTGTTCTATTTCACTCTAGAGAGTAGAAGCAAGAGCAATTTAAGGTTCATGGTGGGAAAATATTCCTAGTTATGGGAATTATCCAAAGACTGGATGGGTGGCCTCCTTGGGAATAGTTGAGCAAAGGCTAGGTCACTGGACAAGTACCTTGGAGAAGGAATTCATTTTCAGGTATTGTTTAGAGAAGATCAGTGCTGGGATTTCTTTCAACTTTGAAATTTTGTGATTTTATGTGTGACAGACTAGAGATGTGGAGACCTGTTGGGTTCCTGAGATGATCCAGGTGTGAGCCAATGAAGGCTTACCCTGGCATGGTGCAACTTCAGTAGTGCTGTCTGAGGCAATTCAAGAAAGTTTAAATTTCTATGAGGATTGGTGGGTACCAATCCCTTTTTTAATTTTTATTAGATACCTTCTAAATGACATTAATGCACTTTGCAATAGAAGGTCCAAGCTTTCAGCTCTCGTAGTAACTTAACCCCCCCCCCAAAGGAATCAGATGGAAATTGAGATCTAGCTTGAGAAACAGCAAAGCAGGCTATTCCAGAGTGAAATGGAGAGAGGCTGAGTCAGCACTTCTGACTCAACATTGCATTCAGGCTTTAATCCAATTCAATAAATACATTTTCTGCTGCACCAAGGAGCTCTCACAGGGCCTGAAAAAAAAATTTCTGGAACAATATGTTGAAAATGTCTCTCAATAAAAAGGTCCTTTTTTAGAAGCTTCCATAAAATTGCTAATTATACTAAGAAAAGCCTTAAACAGTTTAGCCTCTGTGGATTTTATGCTGGAAAAGAGGTGACAATCGAGCTTTAATGTGAGAGAACACACATTTCTTCTAGACTGCAGCCTTTCTTCATGGTTATGAAATTCTAATTGCCAATGGGGATTGGGGAGCCTTTGGTGAAAGAGGAATAGCCAGATTCCATTGTGTCTTCCTTCCTTCCTTCCTTCCTTCCTTCCTTCCTTCCTTCCTTCCTTCCTTCCTTCCTTCCTTCCTTCCTTCCTTCCTTCCTTCCTTCCTTCCTTCCTTCATCTATTCCCATCTCTACTTCTCCCAATCCTCTCACTTCCATGCACAAAGAAGCGGTGGTGGAGCCAGGCAACACCCCTTCACAAGATAGGGTTTGTGTGAGTTTTAGTGACTAACAAATCCACCCTGGTTGACCTTTCCAGTGTTGAGGGACACTGAGTCTTGCTCCATGGCTTCTGCAGGCTAAGGACCCATGGGCTCCTATGGGGCCTGTACCCCTGGTTTTCCCAACCTGCTAGGATCTGTCACAGGCTGCACCCCAGTATAGTAGCATCTAAGAACAGAGAGTCCCCTCCAAAGCATCCCTTTTTCCACTTCAGGCTGGACCTCCACTATCCAAGGAGTAGGGCTTCCTGACTGACAGCCACAATCCAGACTGGGTCAAATAGCATCACCCACAGCCTTAGAGCCCAGATGCACTGGCCTCCTAGGGATTCAACTTCTATGCTTGCTCTAACTTAGGGATTTCATAGAAGAACAGTGAGGTGTGGGTGGCTAGGATTGTATTTTTGTGACTTTATAACATTTCTTTGGCAGATTAAGATTTTCAAAGCCATTTTACACATCAATCAATCAACAATTGACGATTGAGCCCCTCCTCTGTGATAGTCACTATGCTGAGCAGTGGGGATCTCAAAGAGGAAGGAGATAGCTACTGCCCTCAAGGAGCTTACAATCGAATGGGGGAGACAACACACAAACCAATTTCTACCCAGCAAGCTAAATGTAGAATGAATAGGAGATGCTTAATGGAGGAAGGAACCAAATGAAGAGAGGTTTGGAAGAACTTCTTTTTTGAGATAAAGGAAGCCAGAGATGTCACTTGTTCAGGCATGGGGCACAGCCAGAGAAAATTCCCAGTCATGAGACAGAGGAATATGTTCAGGGAACAGCAAGTTGGGGTCACTGAATAGCAAAGTACATTCTATTTGGTTCTGTAGGTGATAGGGAGCCAGTGGAGTTTATTGTGATCTGGCTGAAATTGCATTTTAGGAAAATCATTTGAACGACTGAATGGAGGCTAACCCTCCTTCCAAAGCAGGTTATTGCCAAAGTCCAGGGGTCAGATGATAGGGACTTGCAGAGGGGTTAGCTGTGTCAGAGGAGAGAAAGAGGCTAGTTGATAGATCTTGCAAAGGTAAAATCAACAGACTTTGGCAAGACATTATATGTGGAGTGAGAGAAAGTGAGGAATGCAGGATGACTCCTAAGGTGAAAGCTTGAAGTACTGGGAGATTGATGTTCTTTCCAGGAAGAGGGAAGAAAGGACTAGGAAAGATTTAGGGGAGAGATAATGAATTCCATTTGTGAATATAATCAAGTTTAAGATGTCTATTGGACATCCATTTTGGGATATTTAAAAAACATTGGAGATGTAAGACCAGAGGTGAACAGAGGGGTTAAGGCAGGCTAGATAGATTTGAGAATCAACAGATGGAAATTAAATCTATGGGAGCTGAAGAGATCACCAAGTGAAATAGGATAAAGAAAGAATAAAAGAGGGACCAGGACAGAACCCTGAGGAACACCTAGATCTGGATGAAGATCTAGCAAAGGAGACAGAGAAGGAGTGGTCAGAGAAGTAGGAGAACCAGAGATGAGGGCGGGGAGGAGAGAAAAAGAGACAGAAAGGGCACAGAGTCCTGAAAACCTAGAGAGAAGAGAGTACCAAGAAGGAAAGAGTAATCAATAGTGTCAAAGGCTACAGAGAGATAAGGGAGAATGAAGATGGAGAAAAGGCCACTGATTTGGTAGCTAAGAGATCACTGATAATTTTGGAAAGAGCAATTTCAGTGGAATGATAAGGTCAGAAGATAGACTGATCCCATGAGGCCTGCACTTCTTTTGTTGGAAGAAGAAAGTGAGAGGAGAGAAAGTGGAGATGCCGATTGTAGATGGCTTTTTTCAAAGAATTTCGCTAACAAGGGCAGAAAAGATATAGGATGATAATTAGCTTGGATGAAAGGATCCAATGAGGGCACTTTCCGGTTGGGGGGAGACATGGGCATGTTTATAGGCTATAGGGAAGAAGCCAATATAGAGGGAATGAATCAAAGTAAGTGAAAGAGTGGAGATGACAAAGTGGGGTGGTCTGTTGGAGGGAGATAGGACGGAATGGGATTATTTGGACAGGTAGAAGGGTTGGTCTTTATAAAGGTAAGGCCACTTCATCAGGTGAGACAGCAAAGTAAGAGGAGAGGGGCACAAGGCACATGAATGATAGGAGAGGAAGAAAAGGGGAGGAGAGGGCATTCATAGCAAATGACCTTATTTTTTTTCTGTAAGATCTGGAGCAAATATCTTGGCTTGAGAAGTTTGAGGAGGGGAACTATAAGAGGTTTGAGGGGGCAGCTAGGTGGTGCAGTGGATAGAGCACCAGCCCTGGAGTCAGGAGTACTTGGGTTCAAATCTGGCCTTAGACACTTAATAATGACCTAGCTGTGTGGCCTTGGGCAAGCCACTTAACCCCACTGCCTTGCAGAAACAAACAAAACAAAACAAAACAAAACATAAGAGGTTTGAGGAAGAATAAGAAGGCTCAGGAGAGCCACTGTGGAGAGCAGGACAGCAAGTGGACAAGAGAGGCAGAGGAAGATTGCCAAACATCAGTGAGGACCCAGTTGAGCTCGTGTAACATAAATTTAGAGTGGGACTAGTGAAAACATTGTATGAACATAAACTCATTTGATCATGCCTACCACCCTGGGAAGTTGGCACTATTTATTATTCTCATTTTACAGATGAAGAAACTGAGGTAGAGGTAAGTGATTGGTCCAAGGTGCCTCAACTAGTAGACAGATAAAGAAAACACTGTGGAGGACAGTGGACCTTGGGTTCAGTATAGACTAAGAGATCTAAGTCCTGCCACTAATGCCACGTCACCTATATCAAGTTATTTCTTGCTGCTTCCTGGGGCCTCCATTCATTTATCTTTCAAATGCAGGGGTTGATTGGGTGGGTCAATCTTCTGTGATCCCAATAGTTCGACAGCCTCAGAGGTTTTTGCTGCCAGTGGTTCCGAGCCAGGAGAGGCATGAAGCACACCAGCTCCTTTTCATCTACTCTTTGGAACCTGCTATTTGAATACTAAGAACACAGAAGATAGCATCATTTTCCTCAGGCTAGAAGTTAAACACAAAGGGAAAATATACAATTAAAGATCATGTATTGAACAATGAGATGCGCCCTGACTTTTCATTCCTGAAGTCATAAATATTAGGGTTCTTCAAACTCCCACAAAGCCATTCTTTGGAGTCATGCTTTGTGAGCGACTTGGCGAAAGCCCAAAAAAGGTGAACCTGTCATTTGGTTAGCTTGCTTATGTCCCATTCTTGTGTCACTGTGGGGCAAAGGACTATATGAAGGAAGGGAAAGAATCAGCTCACTTCAGGAGCCTTAGTCAAAGTAATAATTAAAACTAAAAAGGTGTCATAAAATCTAATCACTGTCTGCTGGGTTAACTACCAATTTCTCAGGTCTGAGATCATTTAAGAGACTCTTGGAACCTTGTTCCATCTTGTATTTACATGAGTTTTTCCTCTGAAGAATCAAAGTCCTTTATCAAATTCATTAAAATGGGCTGCCATCCTCCCGACCCTAAACAGCCTTCTTGTGTATTGGGAGCAGAGTTAGCAGCAGGTATGAATTGCATGGGAAGAAGGTGGGCTGGCGGCGACAGGGAAGGATGAAGACACGTGAGAGCTAGCGAGGCCTCTGGTGTAAAGACAATCTGAAGTTGGTTTCTGAGGCTGATCTGCCTCATCATTTCAAGCCTGCCCTAAAAGCTCTTTGACTACTCTAGGCTTCTGCTACCATGACTGTAATGGCAGCTTGGCCCATCTCCTGGCTAAAGAGGACCAGGGCCCATAATTCTGGGTCAGGAGCTCCTGGGTCTGGCTGTGGTGTAACCATAGACAAATCATTTCATGTCTCTGGGTGTCCATTTCCTGATCCACAAATCAATCAAAAAGTATTTATTAAGCAGCTACTCTGTACTAGTCATTGTCCTAAGCACAAATATCGAACAATCCCTACTCTCAAGAAAGCCCTATGTAACCACACGATCACAAGTTGGCTGACTCCAACATGGCTTTGGAGAGAGGATGCCCCCAGCAGCTAGGGGGAGCAGAAGAGGCCCATGATGGAGCTTGGGCTGCATCCTGAAGAACTCTAAGACCAAGGTAAGGATAGACCACACTCCAGTCTTGAGGGACAGCCCAGTCCAGTCAGGGATGTGCATAAGGAATAGAGAAGGCAGATCGGTGGAGCACAGGAAGGGTCATCATGGAGAATGAGGCAAGGACCAGGTTGTGAAGGGCTGTAAAGGACAATAAGGAAGCTTCAGTTGTAATCAGGAAAAATCTGGAATTTACTAAGTATGGGAGTGATGGAATCAGATCTGTGAGAAGGGAAATGACTCAAAAGCAGTCGAGTTGAGAGAGGAGCTGGAGAGAGGAGACAAAGTGGAGGCCACTGCAATCACTTAGACAAGAGGGGACAAAGACACAGACTCTGGAGACAACCTTGGGAGCAGAGAGGAGTTGAAGGCAAGAGATGCTGTGGAGACAGAAGTGTTGGGGAAGGAAATGTGAAGGAGGAGGAATAACCTCAGTGGGAAAATGGAGGGGTGGGGGACTACACAGGATGAAGTTAAGAAGATGGTAGAGATGAAGAAGAAGGTCTTGTCAAGTCTGAAAGGAACCAGGACTTCGAATGTGAAATGTCTAAGAGACAGTTGGAGATGTAGACTGAAGTTCAGGGAAGAGACTGGAGGCAGATAGATAAAGATGGTACCTGCAGATACTGAAATTACCTGGCAAGGGAGCATGGGAGAAGAAGAGAAGGGGGCCCAAGATGGAGCCTTAAGGAAAACCCACAGTAGGGGCAGTAGATGAATGGGGATTCAGCAAGAGAATGAGGAGGAGCCTCCACTCAGGAGGGAGGAGAAGCAGGAGACAATAGAACCATGTGAAATAATTCCAGGTCAAAACGATGAGCACCTGGTGGCAATATCACAGCTCCTCTTTATTTCTGTAGAGAGTTCGTATTAAATGATAAGTTAAGAACACCATTGCAATCTGTCTATGAGACCCCAGCTAGGAAAATTCCTAACATTTAGAAGCAGACTTGGCTCTCTGCCTTAGATTACATTTATATCTTGCTAATGCTTGACCTTTGGTGAGTTGTTGTCTCAGTTATGTCTGACTCTCCATGACTCCATTTGGGGTTTTCTTGGCAGAGATATTGGAATGGTTTGTCATTCCCTTCTCCAGCTCCTTTTACAAATGAGGAAACTGAGGTAAACAGGATTAAGTGACTTGCCCAGTTAAGCGTCTGAGATTGGATTTGAACTCAGGTCTTCCTGAGTCCAAAGGCCAGCAGAGGCAAAATAAGGTCCAGTGAGAAGCAACAGAGCATATTTCAGCGCTTGTTAATCCTCCCTTGGAGGGGAAGTGAGGAAAGAGCAGCCTTCAACTTGGACCTTCCTTTAGTCCTGGAAGAAGAGGGAACAATAGCAGTCACCTGCCAGATGCCTCTGGGACCAGAGGTTCTCCTCAGTCTCTGTCACTCATCTCCACACCAAGAGGTGGAGATAAAAAAGTAGAGATGGAATGAGAAATCATTCTAGGCCTGGAGAACTGTCTGTGCCAGGGGTGCAGCTAACCAAGGAGGGCAGTATGGCTAGATGTCAAGGTCTGGAGAGGGGAGTGAGGGATTTAGACACTGGAACTAGAGGAAGTGGGGCTTGTAAGGAGATTGAATTACAGAATAGTTTGTAATTCATCCTGGAGCCAGAGACAGGAGAGGGCCTGGTTTCCCTCTACTAGCCTGGAGGTGCAGGGCAAGGCCTTGCACCACTGCCCTCCACCCTACAGCAATGCCTCCCCAAGAGCCAGGGGGCATCACAAGTCATTGTCACCTTCCAGCATGCTAAGCAAGCAAATATGTATCACAACTCATCTTAAGGTGATTTAATCACCGGCTGAGAGGAGCAAAGCATCCTCAATGCCCACACATTATTATTCTCTCTTCCCCATCCTCCTCAACCCTATCCCACCCACATCCTACTCTGGCTTTTCCCCTGTGCCTTCTAGAATTTCCATTCCAAAATGAACACATTTCCCTTCATTTTGGATTTCTTTCTAATTATAGCTAGGTTTTACATATTGCCTTTCTAAAAAAAAAGTTTTAGAAATATTATTTCATTTGATTCTCATGAAGACCTTGTGAGGTAGTATGTAAGACTAAATTTGAACTGAATTCTTCCTGATTCTGTCAATCACCCTACCCCATGAGTCACCTAACAACCTACTTCTTTCATTTCCATAGTCGTAATAAGATCTGGTTTCCCTCATAAGACAACACACCCTGGCCATCCGCAGTGGCATCGACCACCTCTTCTCTCAGAGCCCCCAAGACATGGTGGGTTCTTGTTCCCCACTATCACTTCTTCCATATCCTTTTGCCTCCATCACTATCCTCTGAAGTTTACCTTATAACTCTTCCCCAAGAAAGATCACGGTGACTCCTGATGTTCTCCCTCCTTTCTCAAGTACTTGGCTCACAGAGGAAAAATGAAATACTTTAGGCCATTTGTTATCAGCTCCTCCTCTTCCTCTCCAACACTGCTTCGGATACAATTTAGCCTTCCTTATCACAGCCAAGTTCTCTGAAAGAGTTCTTGATCCCAACCCCCTACTGTCTTCGCCCATCACCTGCCACCCCAAATATCTCTCCCCTTTCTCGACTCTTCAATCTCCTACCATTTTATGATTTCTTTCCAAAGCTAATCTAAGTCTCGCATCATACAACCTTAAAATCTTTCCTATACTTACCCATCCCTTCCAGCTACAATCTTATAAAAGAGGAGGTGGGGGCGGGGGTGAAGTGATTTCAAAAATAGCTTCCACCTCTAGCATTCTGTTATATAGTTCTCAAGTCCCTTGTGACTCTGATATTTTATTTTATCTAAGACCCCTTTTGGCTTAAATATTCTATATTCAGTTCTGACATTCCCTGTTCTAAGACCCCTCCCAGCCCTGAGGCAAGTCATTGAACATTTTCTGTATTAGTTTCTCCATCTGTACCAAGATGAGGAAGGAGAGAATTGCAGGCATGGGAAACACAGCCAGAATGTGGCAGAGGAGCTTGAACCCAGGTAGTCTCTCTCTACTGTTGCTGCTTCTTATTCCATTTAATAACTTTTACAAAGAACTGGAAGCCATTAAACCCCATAGAAAAGTCCCTAGTACACAGTAGGCACTTCATAAAGGTTTGTTAATTGACTAATGACCTTAGAGGGAACAGGATAAGGAGTTGATGCTTGGGGAAGTGGTGGGGGGGGTTCAGACTTGCCCAGGATCACAAAGGTGGGAGATGTCTGACCCCAACTTCTGACTACAGACCAAGCACCTCTGAACACTGATCGGACCTGGCATTGCCCAGTCTTTGGCTCCTGCTGCCCTTGGCTGCCTATGCCCAGCCATCAGGAATTTGGGAGGGGTTTGTCATCAGCCCCTTCTGCCGCAGCTGGCGTCCACCCCCAGCCCGTGAGGCCTCCAGATGGTTCATCTGTGGGGGCTCCTGGGCAGCACAGCGCTGTGCCAGCAGTGGTGTGCAGGTGTGACTAGGGCCTCTCCATCTGTGCTGGGCTCCTGCACACACTGCCCGTCGTCTGGAATGTTTACTAGCACTGACCCCCATTGGGGTCTACTTTTAGTCCAGGCTCTAGAAACCATTCTCTACTCTTCCCACAGGTTGTGTGAAGGCCAAAGACAACATGCAAATCAAGGTAGAACAGGGAAGGGGTGTCAGAGCTGGAGGGACCTTAGAACAGGGGGAGATGTCATAGCCCTGGTCTGTCTCCCAGCAGCCTCCTTACAATTTTTGGGGGGGGGTGCTCTTACTCATGAAGGAGGAGGAAGAGGAGGAAAGGGAGAAGGAAGATGAGGAGAATGAACCTCTCCTGGGATTCTCCCAATGGTCCCTCAAGCTACAGAGGACATGGGTGCTCTTAGCCCAGACTCCCCAAAGAGGAAACTGAGGCTCTGCTCCCTCCAGGGACTGGCCCTGCTCCCTGGGAGTCAGTTGGCTGGAGGAACAGGGCCAGATTCTTAACTGTGAGTCTGGGGCTTTTTCAGCTTCAGTCTTCCGGGGTGAATGGGACAGCGAACCCACTGATGGCAATGCTGACCCCAAGACCAGGGAAGCAGGAGGAGCTATGATCACAATTGCTCCCTATTTCTTTGGGAGGGGATCTCTCAGTCACCTGGGATGGTTCAGGCCCTGATCTCCATGAGTTTCTTTTCAGTGGTTCCTTCCTGTCATAGTAATAGAAATGTTATCAATGCTCAGTCCTGGGCTTTCTAATGGGAAATACCCCACAGGGCCTTTTGCCTCATAAACCCATTTAGCCTCACATGTTCATAATCATTTGTGTAAAGAAGAAGAAAACTCCAAGCACTAATTAGAAAGACAGAGCTGTTGTGTTTTCTTTCTCATCACCTTATCTTCCTTATTCAGTTCTTGAAGACTCAGCTATTAAAAGAAATTAAGTAATTCATCAGGCCCATTTCAATTACCTGCTGCTGATAACATCAGATTACAATTAGCATCGACAAATGAACCAAGTGCCAACTGCCAAGCAGAAACATAAGCTAATTTACTGCCAGGCTCTGCCTGCTGGAGATGGGATCCTGGAAGCTGGCAGCCACTCCATTATGGCCACAGTGGTCCTCTGCAGCCGCGTCCACCACCTACCGCCTACTGGACAGACTTGGAGGCCAGATAAGATGAACTGGAAGCGGAGATTCTACTGATAGTCACAGAAGTCCACAGCTGAATAGGGTCAGAGCAGAGAAGGTTGGAGTTGAGGAGGGCTGGGGAAAGTCAGGGCTGGGAGGGGCCTTAGAACAAGAGATGTCAGAGTTGGGAGAGGGTCTTAGAACAGGGGATGTCAGAGCTGGGAGGAACCTTAGAGAAGGGGATGTCAGGGCTGGGAGGGGTCTTAGAACAGGGGATGTCAGAGCTGGGACAGACCTCTCGGATGAGCGAATCTTCCACTTTTATAAAAGAGACAGCAGCGGAAGGAACTTGCCCAAATTCACAGAACCCAGAATAAGCAGATCGGGGACAAGAATCTTTCTTGAGGGTTATTTATGTAGGAACAACTTCAGTCACTTCAAGGCCACGGTTTACAGAAAGACCATGTCTTCAAGAAAGTCATTATCTTAGGTAACAAATTAGATCAAAAGGAGATCATCAAATGAGGAGACATGGTGGAGGATTATAATTGAATGATTCTCTCATAATAAAAATATCGGTGGTAGCCCAGTAACCACTGAGCCTGGAGTCAGAAAGATGAGTCCAAATCCTGCCTCAGACACTTACTGGCCATGAGACTGGCAAATCACTTCCTGCCTCAGTTTCCTCATCTGTGAAATGAGGAAAACAATAACCCCTACCTCCCAGGGTTGTGGTGAGGCTCAAATGAGAGAACAGTTGCAAAATGCAGAGCAAACTATAAAACCCAATACCTGCAAGTTGGCATCATGATTACAGGAGTCAGTCAAAGCGCTTCCCTTAAAAACCACCCATACTGATGGGGAATTGGGAGGGGCTGCCACAGAAAGAGTCCAAAGATAAGGTATGGAACCTCAGATTTTTTATTCCTAGACCTGTACCACGCAAACAGTTCACAGATTAAACTTCATCTGGAGAAACAGGTGGAATAACAAAGGTTGAGGAAAGAGTGTCTGAGGGAAAGGGAGAGGAAAGGGGCACCGCCGTAAGAAAGGACTGGACTTGGACCCGCGTGAATGAGTGAGTCCAACTCTGGAGTGGGGCCCATCCTGATAGTTACAAGCTGGGAAAGATGGTGATTCACTGAAAGAGAGAAAGAGAGGAAAAAAAGCTTAGAGCCCATGTTAGTTATGGATCCAGAAAGAAGTAGTTTCATTGAAAGAGAGAGGAAAAAAAGGCTTAGATTAGACCAATTAGCATTGGTTCAGGACAGAATTTAGGGGAAAGAAGGGGGAAAGAAATGGCCGGGAGCCCAGGAGAGGAGAGAAGGAAGACTTAGAGCACTATAAATCTGACCACGTGGATCTAGGGCCATATTGCTCCAGCAGTACAGGCCAGACTCTGTGGTTCTAGCTTAGAGAGAGAAATGTGGTAGAGAGGCCGGGAATCCAGAAAAGACAGCCCTCCCCCGCTAAGGACCTTGCTTAATTGAATTTCATTGATGGCCAGGACAAGGCAGGAGCTTGGGGAGTGACCTAGCACCTGGCTCCAGGTATTCTCCAATGTGTATACCACAGGGACAGCCCCCAAGGAGTGGCATTCTGCGCACTAGTCTTTCCTGTCGCAAAGGCTGTGATCTTCAAGTCCAGAAAGGCCAGAGGATTACATCATTTCCCTGTGCCCCACTTCAATATTAGCAGGACTGGCGTGATTATCTCTGAGAGAGTTGGAATGACTTGAGTCTGGGTCTCCTTTCTACAGAGAACAGGGTTTTTCCTATTATGATACATATGCTCTCTCTGCCTTCCTGTTTCTTTTTCTCTATGTCTGTGTGTGGATGTCTTTCCCTATCTCTCTGTGTGTCTGTTTGTCTGTCTCTCCATCTGCCTCTCTGTCTTTCTTTGTCTATCTCTCCCCCTTTCTCCTCCCCTCCCCCTCTCCCTGTCTCTCTCCCCCCCTTCTCCCTTTCCCCCTCCTCTCTTTCTCTTTCTCTCTCTCACACGTAAGTCTGTTAATATTTAATTAGAAAATATCCTTTGGGGTACTTTATATTTCTCATTTCTCTTTCCAAGAAAGAGAACGTTATTTCTATTGATGTTCGGGAAATCCGTTTCAGGCTCTGGGCCATAAAAGTTTATACTTTTCTCCTCACCACCTGACCCCTTGGAAAGACTGTTCTAGAAGAAACATGAGTGAATGAATGAAAAAGCATTTTTAAGTGTCTCCAATGGGTCACGGACTGTGCTAAGCACAGGACCTTCAATACACAAATGAAGATGACAGTGGGGCATCCCTTGCCTCTAAGGAGCCCACACTGATCTTAGGAGGCCACAATTAGAATGTTCTCTAAAGTTTCTGAAGAAAAGGGATGGCATAGGGGCAGCTAGGTGGCACAGTGGATAGAGCACTGAACCTGGAGTCAGAGGACCTGAGTTCAAATCCAACCTCAGACATTTAATAATTACCTAGCTGTGTGACCTTAGGCAAGTCACTTAACTCCCTTAAATAAACTAACATAAAATAAAAAAGAAAAGGGATGAATGAGATGCTTCATGGAGATGCTCAGCCTCATCTGTGCTTCCCAAGTAGAAGGTTCTAAGAAGAAAGGGTGCTGAGGATACAGTGGCAAGCTGAACCACAGAGGAAGGGCTGCTTGGCGAGGTAGCGGGGAGGGATCCCTCTCAATGGAGGCCTATAAGAAATGAATGGATGACCACTTGTCAGGGGGTGGGGTTCTTGAGTGGAGGATTAGACCCACACATGGTATGATGGAAAAGGTATTGACTGTGCTCCTGGACATGAATTCAAATTTCACCCCTTACGCCCTGTGTTATTTTGTACAAATCACTTACATTTCCTTGATCTCAGTTTGGTCACTTGAAAAAGAAGAGGTCCCTTCTAGCTCTCAAATCATGGCTCTGTGGGTAGATGGCTGCTGAGGTTTCTAACTGGGAGATTGTTCTTCTGCAAAAATGAGCCTGTGAAGGAGCAGGACAGAAGGACAAGGGAGAGGTCCACAAAGAACAGGACCCAAATGCTGCCACTTGCTACTGGCTCTCTAGAGGAGGAAAAGGCTGGATGAAGGGAGTTCCTGGCTAAGGTCAACACTCCCTCTCCAACCATTTTTTGGCATCTACCATGGTGGCTACAAGGGTTAAGCTCCAGGAGACCATTCCCCAGTGACCTCCTCCTCCTCAGTAGCCTTGGGTTTGCTGCTCTTCCCAGGCTCATTGGGCAATGTCAAGCATTCCCATGGGGTCCATGATCATTGCTATGAAAATATAACCAAATTTATTCTCTCTCTCTCTCTCTCTCTCTCTCTCTCTCTCTCTCTCTCTCTCTCTCTCTCTCTTCTGGATTCCAATCCTGCATCAAATTTTCTACTAAATATTTTAAACTGGATATTCTTCTCTTTATCTCAAATTTAAAACATCCCAAGAACATCACCCCTTCTCCCCAGACTCCACATCTTCTCCAGGTCACTACCCTCCTTTCAGTGCCAGCTACAAAACTGTGGAACTGTGGTTCATTCATGCCTTTCCATTGGGGCTGCTGCCCTCCATCTGGAGCATCCTCTGGAACACTGCCCTAGCCTTCCCTCCCTGCTCTAACCCAGCTGCCAATGTGATGTTCCCAAAGACCCTCCCTGGCTTCAGAAGCTCTGGGGGATCAAATATATTTGTTCAACATTTAAAGTCCAGCTCACACCCACCTTTCCTGGGCTCTACTATCCAGACAAACTAGTGATATTACTGCTTGCATTCAGACAATGCTGCCTGGCCTTGAGCGTCTGACCAAGCTGGCTGACCTTGGGTCTGGCATGTTCTCCCTCTTAGGAGCCCTCATTTCCTTCAAAGCACCCCTCAGATGCTACCTCCCTATTCTCCCCAAGTGCTGGCACCCCCCACCCCCACCACTGTGTGACCCTGCTGTGTGAAATGGAATGGAAACTCCTTGAGGGCAGGGTCAGTCTCTTTTTCCTTCCTACCTCTAATGGCCTGGTAAGGAAAGGACCCCTGCCATCTATTCAATCTCAAAGCCTCTCCCAGTCCTAATGATCCCTAATGAGACCCAGAGGTTCAGTCAACTCTTTGGAATGCAGAACTCTTTATTTAGGGAACTCAAAGTTTCAAAAGTTTCACATTTTAAATTCAGTGAAGTGGCATTCTTTGAATCCCAGAATTGTGACAGAAGTTGAAAACTGCCAACAGTGTGTTTTCCTTAGAATCTTTGTTGACTCCTTGCAATTGCCCTTCATCCTAATGAAACAACCTTGCCCTGGGGTCTTCCAGGACCACAGCAGCCCAGTCATAGAAGGGCCCAGGAAGTTTCCCCCATCACCAGGCCATGCATCTGATAGAAAACCTTGACTTGTGAATCTTTAGTGAATGGGAACTCATTAGCTCCTGAGTTGACACAGTCCATTGTTGGGCAGCTTTGAATATTACTGGACAAAGCGCTGCCTTCAATTTCTCTATTTATTATGCCCCTGCCACGAGTCCAACATTGGGGGTCCAACTGGGAGGATGGAAGAGTCACAATCCCTGCCCTCAATGAATGGACCATCCAGCAACGGAGTTGCCCTTAGACAAGTCCCAGTCACTTTTGTCTCTCCTCTCTCTTCCTTACTGACCCTGGATCCAAGCTCAGGGCAAGCATACTGCTGGCGCTAAATAGGGGCTGATTGAATGGCATCGAATTCTCCATTCTTTACAAAACAAAGGGGTAACACCATGGGTATAATATAGCAATGCTGATACACTTGCACCCCTATAGTCTAAAAGTTCGGATGAGTGTCCATATTCAAGGATATGTAGAAAACACAGAGGTTCCCAGCCTAAGGACATTAATTCATTCTCAAAACTAAATTAGACCAAACAATCTTCTAAGGAAGGGACACTGGGGTACCAAGAAACATTGTCACGCTTGGGTGACTGCTACACCAAACCACTTTACAAGGAGTCTTTGATGTTGAGGGGGATTTAATAAAAAATGCATTAGTTACATTATTATTAGAATATGTTGCTTGGGGCACTATGACGTGTAGTATACCTGTATTAGAAAACGATTTTCTCCACTTTGAAATGTAGTGGGACCTGTTTTTCTGTCTAAACAAAGATTTGCCATGTAGAAAACAAAGGGAAAGAAAAACAGTCAATTTCTTTGGCCTGAAAGTCAGAAAGCCGGCATTTCCCAGAGTATCGCATTTCTGAAGACAAGCTCTCCGGTTAGGCATGGCAGGGGAAATGGCAGTGGCTCTCTCAGGCTGCCCAATGTGCCCATGGCCTGGTACACTGTGGCAGGTGGCAAAAGTGCTTCCCCAGGCCCGCAGCCAAACAAAACAAGGAGGTGCCTACAAACTATTCAGATTCAGATCGTCAATAATGTGGGTGGCAAGGCACTGGTGTCATCATTGATCTGGTTCCCAGGTGAATGAGCAAAAGGGCTTGAGGAGATGACCTAGGAGGGTTGTTAGAGTTAAAGAGCAGGAGAGGGCTTTCCTCAAGTTCCCATGGATTTTCCTGTGCTGCCTACTCTACAGGGTTAAGGAGATAGCCAGACAGAACTGTGGGATGTCTACACTTAGGAAAGAATTGCTCCACTGTATGTGTGACCCTGGGTAAGTCACACTCTCCTTTCTGAGGTTCAATTTCCTTATCTATAAAAAAGGGAAATGATTTCTGTTGGATGACTTCCCTGTTTCTGAGTTTCAAATGACTGTTTAAAGCTGAAACAAAGCCAAAAGAGAAGGAAAAAGAAAAGGGTGATGGCGGAGGGGTGGAAGGTGGGGAGAAAAGAGAAAAGTAGAGGGAGACTGACAGACACCAGAGGCTGATGGGGACAGTTGAGGAACTATCACCCGCATTTGTAGCTATTGGGGGCAATTTTCCCAAGGTGGAACCAAAGCTTACTGAAGTATCACTCCGAACATGGAAGATTTACTTTCTTTAGAATGTCAACAAGTCTACAAGCAGTTACTATAGGGTCACTGGTAAATCAGGCATCATGGAAGCAGTGGGAAATGAAGGCCAACCCCAACCAAGCGACAATCAGCCAGCCCCACTCCCCAGGAGCTCACGGTCCATTGGGGGAAGCCTCACTGGGGAAAACCAAGATCAAGGAGGCTCAGGAAAGGTTCCTGTAGAATGTGGGCCTTCAAGCAGAGATGTGAAGAGCAGCAGGGAAGGATCTAGGTGTGGGGTCAGCCCGGGCAGATGCCTGCAGTTGGGCTGGAGGGGGCTGGGAAAAGAGGAGCAAGGAGGCCAGGCTAGCCTCGCTAGAGCAGAGGCCATGGAGGAGGACAAGGCAAAAGAAAGCTAGGAGAGGAGGGGGCCAGGTCCTAAAGGACTTTTAAAGCTAAACAGAGGATTTGATATCTGATGCTGGAGGTAAATACAATCTTTTTATTGATCATTAAAATACCGAAGAGTCTAAATCGGCTCCATCCCCCTTTCTTTAAAAATTAATAAATGGATAGGCAGTAAGAGCTTGTCCCTCCCTACTCCTGCAGAACCCACTCCCTCTCATGTCTCCAATGGCACCATGACCCACTCTTTCCCACCCACCCAGGGCTCCGCCTGCCTGGAGCCTGCCCTTCATCCTGCTGGCATCTATGGCTGCCTCCCCTTCTTTTCAGGGGCAAGCTATCCTGGGGAACTTGGCACCTGCTTTGCCCAACCTTTAATGACCTACTTATGTGTATGTGCATGTGTGTTTGTGTATGAGTATGTGTATGTGTGTACCTGGGTGTATGTGTGGTGTGGTGTGTATATCCCTGTGTGTTTCTGTGTCTATGTGTGTCTGTCTTGCCACTGGACCAGATGGCCCTGGAGGACCCTGCCCAGCCCAGCCTCCCTTTAATCCCATTCACCTGCAAGTCAACATAAGCCCCTCCTGATGCTATGGATACTCTTTGAGAACAAGGACAAACTGCAACACTATGTCCCAGCACTCTGTGAAGCCGTTTACCAATGTCTCATTAGAGACATTGTTAATTATCCCCATTATACAGTTGAGCAAACTGAGGTCGACAGCAGGGAAGTGCTTGCCCAGATCTCACAGTCTGAGGCTGTATTTGAACTTGGGTCTTCCTAACTCTGCACCCAGGGCCCTTTGCATGGTCACTCCTGGAAGAAGGCAGCAGATGCTTAGCAGATCAGCATTAAGATGGAGGGGCTGGGGCCAGAGGCAAATTGAACCCCAAGGTCAAGTTGAGGGAAGGAGGAGAGGGAGGGTCCCTGGATTCGAGTCTGGCACAAAGAACTCAAACCTGCTGTGATCAGATATTGGGATGTCAATGTTCATAAGATGGAAGGGATGCATCGATGAGGGTGAGATCAAAAGAATGACCCCATGGGTGTAAGGCTAGAGTTGGGTGGAGAACTGGGTCATGAGAAAGGACTAAGGTGAAGAACTGGGAGTGAGGAGTTTTAGGACATCTGTCCATTTATTGGAGACTACAGCCTGAAGCTAGCTGCTGGGGAATGGGACGAGAAAGACCATGAGCTGGGCAACCATTATGGGAGGAAGGAGAGAGTCCTGGAGGTTGGTAGAGGGCTGTCAAGTGAATCATAATTGGGTGATAGCGACAGATTGAGCAAATGTCAGAGGCAGAGGGAGAGCCTCTGTCACAGGGTTATAGTCATCATAGGGAGCAAGGAGGACATCACCTCCCCTTACTCGACCGGTGAGAAAGTGTGGCTAAGGACGGGAGGCTGTTACTGGGAGGGAGCCAGAGCTCAGACATGGCTAGGGATGCCAACCAAGATCACGTGTCAACTGCTCAATTTGTCATCTTTAGTCCTTCCCAACCCAGTTTTGACCTCCCTCTCCAAGACCAGAGATTGCTGGTCTAGCCAAATGGACCTTCCGGTGGCTCCTCACGCGTGATCTTCCCTGTCCTCACCTCACCCAATTGCTAGCATAGGCCCTCCAAAACGGCCTTATATGTATTGTCTACACATTTAAACATCCCCATATGTCCATGGATTATCTCCCCTCATAAAATGTAAACTAGAGAAGAGATTGTTTCCTTTTTGCCTTTTGATCAGCCCTATCTAGCAGAGCGCCAGTAAACAGCCAACACTCAATAAATGCCTACTGATCGACAGATCCGAAGAATCCAAACTACTCCTTGTCTTCACTTAAGATTAGGGAGGTGGCAAGGGTCAACAACTAAGAGGTGATGATGTTTTGTCCTTTGTTCTCAAAGAAGACCATGACATGCAGGGAGGTAATGCCACGACAAGCACATGGACTGGGTTTGAGTGAAGAAGAAGGGGCTGTGCTAAGTCACCAGCCCTACTTTCTCCTCCAGACTCATCTGGGTCTAGTGGAGATGCCTTGAATGTGAGTTAAGTGACTTGCCCAAGGTCACACAGTTAGTGAGTATCAAGTGTCTGAGGCTGAATCTGAACCCCATCCTCTTGACTCCAAGGGCAGTGCTCTATCCACTTAGCCATCTAACTGTCCACATCTAAGAAGCAGCCAAGGGCGACAGTATACCTATGCATTTATACCAGAACATTAAAGAAATATTTTCTAAATGCCTATGTGTACAAGAACCTCCCAACTCTGGGCATGACACACCTGAGGGAACCGATAATGGTAAGACATGGCTCCTGCCCTGGATGGAGATTAAACCTCAGAGAGATTTTGTCCTCTTTCCCCATTGTTTCAATCATTTTGTCCATTTAATAAATGAAGCAAATTGACTAAGGTCAGAAGAGCTCAAAGAGGAATGATCAAAGCTCTACAAGGCTATTTCTAGCTGCAGTTTTGCACAATCCTGGAAAATGCATATAATATTGGTTTTTATTTGATTTCCATGACTATTAAATCAATCACTATGATTTTAATACTTTTCAGTGCTATCCCTAGGAAAATATAAGAACCCCCCACCTACATATATATGTGAAATGTGATTAAAATGAAAATCACATTTGGGAGAGAGAAGGGGCAGAAAGATACAGATTAAAATGGTAGCTATAGTGGGGAGGAGGGAGCTACTTGGGAGGAGGAGAGTGGGAGGTTTGTATCCTGAGGCTGATTGTATGGGATTGTAGGAACATTACCTCCTTCTCCTGCCCCTCCCTTCTACCATGAGTCTCGGAGCACCAGGTTCGGCTGCATGGTCCCCAGAGGACTCTGGGGCCTCTCTGAACTCCATACTCCGGCATATCACCCTGATTTTTGCAATCTTTCAATATTTCTTAACATATGTAAGCCTCTCATATATTTTTGGTTATAAGAACCCCATGAAGCCCAGGGGCAATTCTTTTAAAGCAATTCCAGGTTTCATCAGAGTAGGCATTCCTCCTTACAATGCGGTTTATAATCCTTCCATTCCTTAGCAGATGAGCTCTCAGGACCAAAACCCTGATTGCCTGGGGTTCGACCATCAAGTCTCTGCACTCAAGCTAGTCCTAAGATGATAAATGTCATCAACTGCATCAAAACTTTTCCAGTCTGTTAGGCCCTACCACCACCTCTATTCTACTGGAACTAGAAAGTAAGTAAAATGACATCCCTCTAACTTTACCTAGTTGTTCCATTCATCGATCCCAATCTTTTATTATTTGACTCAATGCAAGTCTGCCGAATTCTAGAAGTCATGACCTCGTGCCTCTCCTTTCCATTTCTACCCAAACAATCAGACTGACTCATGTCGCATTATGGTCATCCTCCCAGTTAACTCTTCATGGCTGCGGGGGATCCCCATTCAAATGTGTCATTCTCTCTACCCAGATCCTTCTGCCACTACAGAAGATGAAGGACACCACAAGACCAGGGGTCACTTTGTGTTTTTCTTTCTTTCATGGGTTACCATGGCCAAAGGATTCATCAGCTAGGAAGAAGGGAGACTAGACAGTCTCTAAGGTCCTGCCAAATATTAAAATGATGATCATTGCAGTTAGTTGACTTATCTAGTCTGGTTCTCAAAAAAGGAGACATATTCTTGAAGGTTTTTCAGTGTGGCTGGCCTTGCCAGAGTTTGCTTTGGGTTGGCCTTGCACAAGAACCCAGGAGCATAACCATAACCCAACAAGTTATCTCTATAGTTAAAGGGGCTCTCTATAAACCAAAAGAGTTTACTTCTATATTTATCATTGTAACTGAACATCACCCCAACAGTCACATAAAAATGATTTGATTTAAACAGAACTTTCCCATTTAAAAATAGAAGTCTGTGTTCACATACGACTGCTTTCATTTGTGAGCAGAGTAGGAGTCTGGTAAGCTACATTCTCTGTGATATTAAATGCACTAACTAAAGAAATCTCTTTAAAACAACCTCCAATTCTAGTCAATTGATGACTACCTAGGAACTGCTTTTTCATTTAAACAAACACAGCCTTGTATCATTTCATTCCCTTCTCTCTAATTAAATAAATCTGGTCTTCTACTTTCCAGACAGATTAAAAGGCTGGGGTGTTTTGTTTTTCTCTTGCTTCAGTGTTCCAGTCCTAAAGCTTACTGGGATGACAAGGAGGGTTTGTGAGGTTTCTGAGTCGGTTCTTCACCAGAGCATCTGAAGGTCAGAGGCACCGATCAATGTAAAAATGAGTCTGACACTGAACCAACCTTGTAGTGACAGACCAGCCAGACTTTCTCTTCTCCCTCCTCCCTCCCCAAGGATAAGAGTGGGCATCTCAGGCCTTACCCAGATTGGAGGAAGCCCGGCCCTCAGCAGCTCGGTCCTTGAGGTTCTCAGCGATGTCCAGTTGCTGTTCGTGGTACTGCTTGGCCCTCTCCAGGTCCTGCATACATCTGGCTGCATGGCCCAAGCCAGCATAGGCACGCATTTCAATGGCCTTCTCCAAGAGCTCCTGGGCCAGTTCCAGCACATAGTTATGGTAGGACATGGCCTTGTCGAAGTTCCTCCTGTAGTGGTAGGCACTGCCCAGGTTGCTGTAGGCCCGGGCCTCCTCTCGTTTGTTGCCCAGCTCCTTGGCTATCTTCAGGTGTCGCTCATGGCACTGGACAGCATTCTCAAAGTCTCCCATAGCGATATACACAGCACCCATGTTGCCCAGCTCTCTGGCTTCAGATAGTTCATCTTTGGACTGTTTGGCCAGAAGAACACATTGCTTGTGGCTGGCCAAAGCATTAGGATAGTCTCCGATGGCTGTGTAGACATGGCCTAGGCTGCTCAGGGCTGAAGAGGCAGCCTAGAAGGAAGAAAAAAGAAGACAGGTTAGGAAATCCAAGT
The DNA here is from genome assembly GCF_037893015.1 of Macrotis lagotis. NCBI lineage: Eukaryota > Metazoa > Chordata > Mammalia > Peramelemorphia > Peramelidae > Macrotis > Macrotis lagotis. The sequence goes on from NC_133666.1 coordinate 689,071,359, forward strand.
CCTTCAGAAAATCACGGGCAATGTGATGGGCTCTCAGAGAATACTGCATGTTCCCCCATTCCCAGAATCCTAAGGGCAATTTTGCTAGTGCTCCGTGAACCTCATCAAAGGCAAGAATTATTCAACTGTACAATATAAGCAATAACAACAATTATCTTTAGAAGCAACAAGATGCAGTGACCAAAGAGAAGGCCTCAAAGACACTGCGTCCCGCCTCTGAACCACATGTGGGGTTTGACCCTCAGGGTGCAAGGCCCTTCACCTCCATTAAGCCTAGACCTCGTGGAGAAAGCGAGCTGTAGTGGCAGAGAGCATTCCCTCCCCAAGGAAATCACAGGTTCAATCCGCATTTCTTCAGAAATACTTCTTATGAAACAACTGAACAATGAAAGGGTTTCCCCACACAATCTCATCTGATCCTTACAATTCCTGTGGTTGGTAGGCTTATATTGGGATACCCCTTTACAAGTGACTTCAAGAAGGATCTGCCAAGGGCATCAACTGGACACTTCTGACCCTGAAGGGACCCATTTACACACAGTTCTCCTGACTCCAAATCTAGGGCTCTTCTCCTACATCCCTTGGAAACCTTGTCACCTGAGATGGGGAGAAAGGATTCACACTTTTTGGCAAGCATCTTCATCAGAACTCTGTGCCATTTACAGAATAATTTGTCCTAATTCTTAATGTGCCTGATGGGATAAATCTATTATCCCTACAAATCTCTCTGGCAAATGATAAATAATGATCAAAAAGTGGAAAAACAAATTGTCAGGCTTCATTCCAATGAGCACAAGTGACCGATGACCATGAGCCTCTTCCAGTGGTGTGAGTATGCAGAGATGAACCCCCCCACACACACACACAGTAGGCCATAGGCAGAATTCGACTTGGGGGAGGGGGTGGTTGAGGCACACTTGGAGTCGATGGAGTCGATGTGCCTACCTTTGGCACCTTTGTAGCAAGGCAGCAGGGCCTTGGGTGCATCTCTGGCATTGATGACAAGAGCAAGGCTGCTGTGGAGTGATTAGATAGTTGTGGTATGGGCAGCAAGAGTAATGATTCCACTGTGATGTGAATGTGTATGTGTTGAATGGAGGCACAGGAGACAGTAAGGGGGCTGCTGGGACAGAGAGGCAGCTGTGAAATGGGGAGCTTGCCCAGGAACATGCATTTAGCCAGAGGCAGGCACTGAAGTCTGGTGCCCATGTGGTCCACGTGACCCAGCAAAGCCAAACGGTTACACAGAATGCAAACAAACTGCAACTCGGATCTGCAGAAGTCTGGACTCCATCCATGGCCATCCCTGGTAAGCCAGATCCTGCCCTTCCCCAACAGCTCTTGTTGCCTCCCCACAACAATGTCACCCCGATTTTTTGGTAGAAATTTTAAATGTCCTTCTCTTTGTCTGTGTTATCTCACATGAGCATGTAGGCTCTTGGAGGGCAGAGATGATTTTATTTTGGGTCTGGCATACAGTAGGCACTTAATAAAGGCTTGCTTCAGTGCTGGAGACATGGGGCTTAATAGAGGCTCATCCAGGAAGAAGCAGTGAACCCCATGGGTGTGATGGCCACCTGATGTGGTGGAAAGAATCTGAGGTTGGGAAATCCAGCTTTGAGTCCCCTCTCAGATACTTCCCAACCTAGTGACCTGGACAAGTGTGGACATTCTCACTTCCTTCCTCTGCCAGATGGCAGTAGCTGGACCTTCCATCCCCAAGGCGGTTGGGAGAACAGTCTGGAATGCTACAAATCCCAACACTGTGCTACCTCTGGACGAGCTGTTGTTGGTGGTTCAGAGCTAGACCAGCTCTGGATTGTGGCTGCGGTCGGGCCCTTTCTTGAAGGCTCCAGGCAGGTCTGCACGGCCTGGGCTTCTGGGACCCTCCCATCTGTTCCAAGGCAGCTCCCAAGGAGATCACGGGAGGGAATCCTGGCCTCAGCAGCTGGTTCTCTAAATGCACTGTTTTAGTTGCGGAAGCCCCAGAATTCCTCTATTCCCAGAGGAGAGCATCTCTGAACAGAAGGCCAATGACTTTCCTCGGCTTCACTCTCCCTGCACCTGTTCAAGTAACTGCTGTGTCTACTCTCTTCTGCTGTGATTTATCCCTTCCTATCTTTCTCATCCAAGGGCAGAAGTTATGGAGGGGCGGTCAGCTGGCCTATATGGAACACATCCACCACAGAAGTGAGAAGGGCCTTTCCTGACTCCTTGAAGCCTTGGATGCTCGCTGCCCTACGCAGAGTGGTAGAGAGTAGTGTTGTGGGAAGGAGGCACCTCAGGCAGGATACAGGGCTTCTCTGAGCCTCGACCTCTCATCAGAGGACCATCTAGAAGATCTCAGGAGGTCCTTCCAATTCTAAGTTCTATGATTCTCTCTCCAACTTTCAGTGTGGCAAAGAGGGGCAAGAGAGGCTAACCTTCCCCCAACCTTCAACGAGCAGACAGGATCAGAAAAGATCAAGAGAAACCACAATTCCAGACATTCCTTTTCTCCTGGTTTACCTAAAGAAAATTGTATTTTTAGTGGAAAGAACATTGAACAAGAGGTGAGGAGATCCAGGCTCAAAGACTGACTCTGCTACAGACTAGCCGGGAAAGTGTGGGCAAGCTGCTCCAGTCTCTGACCCTTGGTGTCCTCATAGGGCAAATGGGATAACATCATCTCCATCCAGGATGCAGAACTGTGAGCTAGTATTCATTCAGTCCACATTCATTCATGGAAAGCACATTTATGAAACTCCGATCCGGTGCACTCAGAGCCAGAGGAGATGAGACTTGGCCCCTACCTCCGGGAGCTTACAGTCAACTTGGGAGACAATTCGCTAATAATATTATTATTAGTGCATCACACAAAAAAGTTAGGGAAGGTCCAAGGGGAAGACCATGACCTACCAATGGGAAGTCAGGGAAGGCTTCATGGAGAAGTTGTGGTTGACTGGGGATTTAAAGGATTCCACAGATATTGGAGGAGGGAGCACCCTGGAGAACTGAGAGCACACTGTATGTATGTATGGAGGGAGGGAGGGAGGGAGCAGCTGAAGAGGGTAGTGGGAAAGCATAAGATAAGGCAGGGATTCTCCAGTTGAAAGGAAGGACTTTCCCTCTTTGCCAAGGTTAGGAAAGCCCCCAGATCCTTGAGGAGGTCAGAACAGACACAAATGTGAGGCTACTGATAACTAGCTCCTCTGGGATGGGATACTTAATAGATCTCTGATTGCACTAGCCTGGGGAGTCATGCAGACCGGCCCAGTGTCCAGGGGTGTCCTCCCTTCTGTCGGCAGCTTGCTCCCAAGAAGGCCTCAAGAGAGACTCTCTTCCACAGTGCTGGCCTCCCCCAACGTCTGCCACCAGAAGTGGGTAGCAGGAACTCCCCGTGTTATAACCTGACTCAAGGGCCAGATTCCCATCGGTCACTACAGCAAAGTCTTGGTGTTTTATGGCTCCAAGGCAAATAGTCTTGTAACAAGATTTATCAGTTATATGAACTACAAATGAATAACTTGCTTTGGTTCCTATTGCCTGGAATAAGGTTACAGCTGTAACCAGCTAAAGTTTCAAGTCGCCAAGCCACCTCACAAGACTACCATCTATGGGAAAGATGTGGCCGGACCACAAACAGATGTCACCACTTTTGACCCTGAAGCTCACTGGCCGCCTAAGAATTGAGTTGTTTGCGATCTGTAGGCCAGGACCATGGCCCCCAGCCAGGTTGAGCGGGACAGAAAGCGGCCGTCTGCTTCCCACAATGGGAAAATATGTGAGCATCTGTATTCAAATAAATACATGCAAATAGTTATCATCAAATATTTGGTTGGAATAAAACAATGTTTTTTCTCTTTCCACAATAAATGAATCACTTATGGTCTCACCAGAGCATATAATCTTGACCAGAGATGCTGAGTCGTATTCCAAGGAATCACTCACCCTGGGCTGACATTGAAAAAAGGAAAGACACCAATTTAGTCTTCAAGACCCTAGAATCACAGACTGGAAGAGGTGAAAAGGATTTTTAGAGACCCCTTCATCAAACCCCCTCGGCTTCTTAGATAAAGAAATGGAAGCCAGGCCAAGAAAGTTGCCTGCCCATCCTGGGGTCTGAGGTCCCACAAGAAATCAGGGAGAGGCCGGGAACAGAACCTGGGTCTCTCTTCAATGCTCTGCAGGTTGGGGCAGCAGGAAAGGGGAGGGGTTCATCCTGAAGCAGACTGCCAACATTTTAGTTTGAGATATTCTAGAAGGCTCCTCCTAAAAGCATCCTACAAAAATACACAACCTCGATAATGGAAATGATGAGGATGATGGAGTACGATGATAATAGCTGTCATTTCATTTCAGCTCAACAAATATCTCTTCCAAACCTACTATCGGCCAAAGACTAACAAATACAAACCATTTTCCCACCCTTGAGACCCTCATCTCATGGGTCATTCCCCTATATACAAAAAGATATAAATATAGGCAAGTCAGCAGAGGAGAGCGCACCAAGGACTGGGGAAAAGAATAAACCCTTTGTGAGGAGGTGGTATCTGGTGTGATCCTGGAGATGAAGGGGAGGTGGAAGGGCAGGGAAGACACAGGGTTGCCAGCCCAAAGGCATGCTGATGGGGGATGGAACAGAGAGCTTGAAGTCAGTCTGAATGGAAGCTGGAGTCTGCCCCAGACTGTAGAAGGCTCTTACAGAACCTGTGGAGGGTTCTATTCTAACTTAGAGCCAGTAGGGAGCCACAGGAGGTTTTTTAAAACAGGAATGATGTATCTTGGGAATATTCTTGAGACAGTTGGGCAGAGGATGAACTGAAGAAAAGAAGATGGGATAAGGACAAAAATAAGGACTATCATCTCTATATTGCTTGCTTTTGTGTCATGCACTTTACAAATAGGATTTCATTGGATCCTCAACAACCCTGGAAGGGAGGTGCTGTTATTATCCCCATTTTACAGGTGAGGAAACTGAGGCAGACAGGAGCTAAGTGACTTGTCCAGAGTCATATGGCTGGGAAGTGTCTGAGGGTGGATTTGAACTTGGGTCTTCCTGACAGCTCTATTTAGGGCTGTGTTCATTGCACCCCCAGTTGACCCAATTAGGAAGTTGTTCATATAATTCAATTAAAGGTCATATGAGCCCAATTAGGGGGCAACTATGTGAGTGGAGGGTGACACGGACCAGATATTCTGAATGTGGCGAATAAATGATTGCATTAGAGGCAATAGGCAAGTAGAAACCCATGTGCCCCAGAGGGTGGTGACAACCTGAACAGAAGAGTCTATTTTGGAGGGGGGGCAGGATGGGGGTGGGGTGGGGCATTGGGATGGAGTCTTTGACATAAATGTGGTCAGAACTGATTCCATTTTTATAATGATTTATGTAGTCTTGGTAGAGTGCAGTAAATGATGATTGTCCTTTTGACAATCTTTGATCTGCAGACTGAACCCTAGGAGCACTGCCACTGTCTGCAATATGGTCACGGGCAGCAGCTTGCCTCCTCCATGCCTCAGTTTCCCCAGCTTTGCAGGGAGCCAAGCACAATACCAATACGAGGTGTTGGAATGACTGTGACCGCTGCTCCTGCTGTCACTCTGGAGCTCAGTGAGGCTCCAGGCTCTGAAAGGAGAGCCCACAGGCACAGACCCTGGATCCAACATCCACCTGAACACACAGTGCACCCCAACCTCCCTGTGAGGGCTCAGACGTCTCAGCATCAGGTCCTTCAATTCCTGAGGGAGAATTCACCACCTGAGGCCAGACACCAGCATTCTTCAAGGCCAGGGACCCCGATTTGGGGTTTCAACCCACCTGTTGAGCTATTTCTATTCTTTTCTTGCCAATTCAAAGATTATTTTCCTTGTCAAAGAAAACAGATGCAAAATAGCCAAGCAGAGATGTCTTCATGGCACCTGGTCTCCTTCCTGAGCAGGTCCTTGTTCTTCCCATGATCCTCTTCTATTCTCCACTTTATACAAAAACATAGGAGTCAATCGGACCCTTTTGGGCTGTCTTCATCATTCTCCGCTCAGTGGTTCCAGTATCCTAGCCCTCATGGGAATCTTACCTACTCCATCCTTCTACAGTTATTCTCTATTACCAACCTGACCGTTACTCTTCAAGTCTTTGGAAACAGAAAGTGAATCTAGGAAGTCTATTCAGATAACTTCCCCCATTTCTCATGACAGTGGTCTCTCTCTTTGCTGCCTTTACAAATTCATTCTTGACAGCTTCCCCTCTCTCCTGGGATAGACTTCCTCTCCTATCTCCATTTAAAATCAGCTCTTCCAAAACTAAGGGCCATGTTATATTCTCTTCTATCACCAATCTGAAGAGGAAGAAGTCACTTTTTAACCAAGGTCCTCCTCCCTCTCTCCTATGTCCAACCCAATCCTACCCTCCTGTCCCTTTGAATAAAGTAGAACCTCCCAAAGTCTTATTTCAGTCATTGGTGCCTTCCTAGCAAGATTCAGGATAACTAGAAGGTGATATTCTTCCTCTCTGCTTTTCAATTTTAAGTCTTTATATCTATATAAAATTCATCCTTGTTAGATGCAATTTATCCTTAACAAAGAGCTCATCCAACCATTCTGAAATCCAAATTTTGTGCTCAGATATGCTCTTCTAAAACTTTCTTTGTTGATATTTTATTTTTACATCACCTTCATTTCTGAATACATCACCCCCGTCCCCACTTCCTTTATAGAAAACCATTGCTTATAATAAAAAATAAAAAAGGGGAAAAAAGCATTTCAGTGGAAGTAATCAATACATCATCCATGTTGGACAATCTCTTCTGAACCTGTTGTGACTCAAACCAAAGAGAGCCCTGTCTCCAAAGCCAGTGTTCTCCCCCCAATTCTAAGAGTTATCTCTTTTAAACTTGTCCTGCCTTTCCCACCAGATCTTCTTCTGTAGCAACTTAATTATACTCTTCCTATTGCCTTCCCACCTTCTAACTCTGAATCCCGATTAGACTGGAGGCCAGGAGGATTGACTGATTGATAGAGACGCTTAGTACCCACTTAGTGGGGCAAATTCACCCCAATAAAGACTCGTTCCATGACGCACCCATGTTTCCCAAGCTGCAGCTCATTCCCAGAAGGTTAGTGTTCTGGTGATTAGGCCTCCCTCTGTTCTTCATGAGGCATCATCCCAGGACTGCAGAAGAGGGCATTGCATGTAGTAGACACTTAATAAATGTTTATTTGTCGGAAAGGCTCCTCTGGCTTAAATCTATATGGCGATAAATCTAGAAAGGTTCCTTTGATGTCTGCATTTATTTATAAAGCCTTCTGTGTGTACTCAGCCCACAAAAGCTGCCAGGTAGGGGGGCATTCAATAAATACTGATTAAAGATGATGAAAATGGCCAAGAAGTCGCCAGGAATACTGCTTTCCTTCCCCTTTATCATTAAAGTCAGCCACATGTCTGGGGTCAGGGAATTCAGATGCCTCTAAAGAAAACAGAGCCCTTGGAAGCCCAAGGAGAAACTGTGCTTACTTAGTTCAATCTGGTTCAACAGTTGGCAGCTGCCCTTAGAGGGAGGGGGGGCCACACATCGCTCAAGAACCCAATGGGTCATTTTTAACAGTGGATCCTGTTCTTACTCTAAGGCATAATATTACATTGGAAAGGTCGTTGAAATAATAATAACTCAGAGTGCATTAGGATTTAAAGAGTTTAACCCACAACCACCAAAGCTGATGTTTATATACAATTTCACAAAGCCAGGTGACGTGAATGAATAGAATGGCATACTACAGTGTTGTAAGAAATGACATGGGAAAAATGAAAGGAAATGATTCAAAAAAGTAAGCAGAATTAGGAAAAAATATCTTTAATAACCACAACAATGAAATGTTAACTGGTTTTGATTTTTTTTTCCCCTCTTCCATTTTTTAAGTTCTTTGTTATAATGGTACCTGGTTTTCTGGGAAGAAAAGAGAAATGTAGGGAATGTAAAATCAAAATACATCAATAAAATTGATTTTTACAAAGTAAATAGGAGACATAATATCAGAATTAGAAAAGACCTTAGGACATGAACTGGCAGAACTAGAAGGGGTGGGTCCTGAAACTCTGAACATTAAACCCAGGAGCTGGAAAGCTCCTTGGAGCAGAGACCAGAGAATATTAGAGCCTTGAGGAAACCAGGAGATCATTTATTCATTTACTGAATGCAGGGCTTTTAATTTGCTTTATTTATGAATATTATGCAAATTGAAGGTTTGCCAGGAAACTGGTTAGTGTGCACAACCTTTTAAAGGTGCAAATCAACCATGGGTAAGACCCACCAAAGAGTGCATTCAGGTGTTGTTGTATTGTTGTTGTGATTACGGTAAGAAAACCTCCTCGATGAAACTCTGAGCAAAGGGACCTCAGAACCACAGCCTCCAAAGAAGAATGGGCTTCGGGCCACTGACATGGAAAGGAATTTGGCTCCGTGGTCTGGGAAATCGTCAATCTTTTCCATGTTGCATATTTGTGATTCTCGTCCAATGAATTACAGTGCATCGAAGCCTCTCTTGCCAGGCCTCCATCTGGTCATGCAGGAGGAGCCTTCAGCGGCTCCTGAAAAGGAAAGGGAAAGTTGTCGGACACATGGGGCTTTCCTTGGACAATAACAGGGAACGGAAATGGAAGAACGGGAGCTTCCCAAGGCTGAGAGGTAGCTGCAGTATCTCCATGGTAACTGGGAGGCTCTCACTAATACCGACACGCAGAAACCTTCCAAATAATTATTTTTATCAACAATATCTTAGCATCAAAAGAATAACGCCATGCCAGAAAGAGCTATTACCTGGACTTAGGACTTGAGATCACAGGTGACAGATTATTCGTAATGGCCAAGCATTAATACACAATGTTTTCAAACTAAGAATTTGTAAATGTGCTTGGCTGATGCAAATTAACAAATTAATAAGGAAACCAGCTTTCTGGTACAAGACGCTGAGGTGACGGATTAGCTATTAAGAACAATTTATAGGTCATAAGATATGAAAGTTGGCAAGAAACCTTCCCTCTGCTGGCTTCATAAACAGTAAAGCTACATTTGGTTCCCCAGAGGTTTCCTGTTAGGCATTTTAATTATACCATAAAACCTCCAGAATTTATAAGGATTTCTTTTCTTTTCTCAAACTTGATGCAACACCCAACAGGCAGGTTGGAGCCGGCCAGGAGAATCGCACTGAAGCTAATGACAGCCACCAAGGGTGCAGGCAGCTGTGTTCAGTTGTCTTCAACGCCACAGACCCCAAGTGGCGCTTTCTTGGCAGAGATCCTGGAGAGGTTTACCCTTTTCTTCTCCAGCTCATCTTCCACATGAGGAAACTGAGGCAGAGAGGGTCACACAGCTAGTAAGCATCTGAAACTGAATTTGAACTCAGGAAGGCGAGTCTTTCTGACTCCGGGCCTGGCACTCCATTCCCCAAACCACCCGAGTTGGATGAGGTTGGGTCACGCAGGCAGGACCAAGTGATGCTGAAGACCCCCAGACTGTTCTTCAGTCCAAACATCTGCTTCCTGGCTATCCTGCCTAGGAAAACCACATGCCCACTGCCCACCAGGTGGGCAGCCCAATGAACAGCTCCACTGGTGCATATGAATCTATGGCAGGGAGTGTCTATGTGCTTCAAAGTTGCAGTCTCATTGGTGTCAGGAACTCCCAAGAAACAACTCTATCAATGCTCATTATCACTTTTTTTTTATGTTTTTGCAAGGCAAATGGGGTTAAGTGGCTTGCCCAAGGCCACACAGCTAAGTAATTATTAAGTGTTTGAGACTGGATTTGAACCCAGGTACTACTGACTCTAGGGCTGGTGCTTTATCCACTGCACCACCTAGCCACCCCTCATTATCACTTTGAAACAAACTCTCTGGCAAAGTGAATTAGAACGTCAGTCTCTCAAAGCATCATCGTTATAAGGGAGCCCAAGATCATGGAAAGATACCTCTAATGGATGTGGGAGGGCTACAGTTTCTGACCAAGCACAGCTGATATGTAAGAAGGGCTGGGTGACCCCGGGAAAGTCTCTGCATCTTGCTCTCCTCCACTGGGGGGGGTCTTATCTGGAAGTTGCCTAACTCCCTAAATTTCACCCTCAGTGAAATTACTGGTCGGTCCAATCTTCTATCCCTCATCCCCAGGGAAGAAACTAGAGGAACTAAAAATAGAGGTGAGGTAGGTGGCAGGAAATGGCAGGCATGGGGGCCAGCCACTACAAAGGCCCAGAGATGAGTCTTGGGTGCTGTGGTAAGTTGGGCAGAATGGCTAGATCCTGGAAAAGTGTTGGGGTGCATGGTGAATTGGAATGCCAAACATGACTTTACATGTAGTCCTAGAGGTAATAGGGAGTTCTGGATATTAGGGGACAGTAACAACTTCAGGAAAATCCTTTTGGCAGCTGAATGGAAGACAGATGGAGGGAGGAGAGGGACAAGGCAGATGATGGTCCTGAAAAAATTTTGCTGAGAACTATGCCGGGGGTGGGGCAGCTGGGTGAGTGGGCAAAGCATGGTATGAGATGGGGCTAGGAGCTCCCGTCTCCTCACATCTGGACCACAGTGGTCACTTTCTGGTGGCTCTTCCTGCCGCAGGTGGCTCCCATACAATCCCTCCTTCACTCTACTGACCATGTGATCTTCCTGAGCATGGGGCTACCCATGAAACCCCTCCTACACAATGACCTAGATGATGAAAAAAAAAAAAAAGAAAATCCTCTAGGTCTCCAATCTTATATTATCCTTACTCTTTTCCCCATACTTTGGCTTCTCCTCACCTAAGACCCTCCTACAGTTCAGTCTCCCAGCTTCCCTGGCTTCTGCCCAGGCTCAACTAGACCTCAGCCCATCTTTCCTCTGGCACCCTCCCTATCAACCCTGGGGGCAGGGTATTTGTGCATCATAGTGGCTGGTTGGTTTCCCCATCAGACTTGAGAGCAGGGTCCTTCTGCTATGGCTGCTTCTCCTCATATTCCCAGCCCTTCTCAGCATTAATCTTCTCTTGCTGACTTGACTTGAGTAAGCATGATGCTTGAGGATCACATCAAGGTCCAGGCCAGGTGACCAGGAAGATGGTGATCTTGGGAGGAGGAGGAGAGTTGGGATGAAGGAAGGGCTTGGGGTTTAAAATAAAGATTTCAGTTTGGCCCAAGTTTGAAAGGGCGTCCCTCCCCCATTTCCAGCAACCAACACAGGCCTAGATGAAGGGGGAGCTGGGTGAATGTGTGAGGTTGACCCACCCACCGATGAGGTGTTCACTAACTTTGGCCCTTTGGGACCAGCCATTTTCCCCTCCCTTAATCTCAGTTTCCTCATCTGTAAAAACCGCACAGGAGAAGCAGTGAAAATGGTGGCAGGAGAGCGATACAGTTGGAAGAGGAGGCCAGCCTAGCCCACCATGATGATCAAGTCCTTAAAGACCAGCTGTCAGGGTCATGTCGAAGAGAACAGCCAAGAGATTGACAGAAATGGGAGTCACTGTTATTATTAGCTTCAAATGCTCCATTAAGCTTATTCTGGTGACTGTTACAGCAGGAACCAGTCACCCTTGATTTCCCCTTCCTGGTCTCCCCAACATCTCAAGTTTTATTTGGGGGGAAAAGTCTCGTCTCAAATGAGCTCCTCTAGGCACAAGACTCAGGTTTCGTCATTAATGACTTGCTCTGGACCGTGAGATAGACTCCAGCCCAGCACACACCATCCCCAAGTTGGTCAGAGCCAGCCCCCCTTCCACACTCCCTGGTTAACCTGAACTACTGGGAGCTGTAAACCATTCTTTTGTAGGAGGCACTGGAACATGGCCAATCCTCCTTCAAAGGAAATATTTATCCTGAACAGGAAAACTTGGTGTCGGGGGGGAGGGAATCAAAGTTAGGCCAGAAAGTGAAGAGGCGGGGTGGGGGGCATGATGGGGGGAGGCCAACAGGGTGAACATTGAGAAGGTAGATGAGGAAAGGAAGGGGTGACTGTAGCTGGCCCAGGTCCCCTAGCCCAGGGAGGTTCTCCCAAGGCCAGGCCTCCATCCAGGTCTGGTGGAAAGGGGAAGTAAGAAATCTTGGACACGAGGAGGCCACACAGTTTCTCATTTTACCTTAAGGCATTATGTTCCAAGCCCCTAGTAGCATGCAGCTCTAAATCTATGCCTTTAGTCAGATTCGTTCTTCTTTAAATTCCAAAATCTGTTGAGCTATTAGCGAGCGAATCTGACGTCTGACATGAGAGGCCTGAGGCAAATATGTCAAGAAAATTAACAACTTTCAGGAAAGGGATCTCCATCCAGTAGACCCCAGCCAGCCTGCCCGAAGGCCCATCACCAGCATTTCCCAATGAAACATTGGTCCTGAGCTCATTCTGCCACCCCCTCACCCTCCAAACTCCTCAATTCTGGTTTTCAAATGCTGTAATGAATCTTCCCTTTTTTGCTTGTTTGTTTTTTGCAAGGCAATGGGGTTAAGTGACTTGCCCAAGGTCACCCAGCTAAGTAAGGATGAAGTGTCTAAGGTCGCATTTGAACTCAGGTCCTCCTGACCCCAGGACTGGTGCTCTATCCACTGCATCACTAAGCTGCTCCGGGTCTTCCCTTTATTAAAAAAAAAAAATCTCCCAAATTAGTGAAGGACCCTTTGCACACTTCATAAAACAATCTCTGCTAATAAATTTCCTAGCTCATATTTTATCAAATAAATTAGAAATTTATTATAATTTTATAAAATACTAAACAAGAAACAAAATTATGGTATAAATTAACAGATAACTGCTCTACTAAATTAGCTGTCAAAGTAGCAGAGAATTAGAGCAGGGAGAGGAATTTTAAGGTCATCTCCAGCCCCCTTATTCTATCTCTGTAAGAGTTAAGGCCCTGAGAAATTAAGTGGCTTGTACAAACACACATAGGCAGCACCAAGATTTGAACCCAGATTCTCTGATTCCAAATCTACCACTTTTTCTTCTGCACCATGATGACCTACAAATGGGAAAGGGGAATTTAATGATGCTGTATAGTCCCCCATGATCCCCAAACCTTCAGACTTTAGTGGTTGAAAACCAGCTATTGAGCTCAAGTTAGAAAACTCTGCTTTGACATTAAAGGTCCTCTGCAATTTATTTACCTTTCCCATCTCATACTACTCCCATTCAAATGCCTACATGTAAGCCACACCTTGGGTTGCAGGTCATGGCAAGAGTCTTATTTTTCTTCCTTCTGACTTTTTTATTTTATTATTAGGGTTTTTTTTTTTTTTGCAAGGCAAATGGGGTTAAGTGGCTTGCCCAAGGCCACACAGCTAGGTCATTATTAAGTGTCTGAAGCCGGACTTGAACTCAGTTACTCCTGACTCCAGGGCCAGTGCTCTATCCACTGGGCCACCTAGCTGCCCCTCTTCATCTGACTTTTGCCACAGTGTTTCATAGGTCTGTAAAACCTACCATGTGAAATTCTGCTGCTCTTTTATGTATCAATTCAAGTGCTGCTTCACTGAAAATCTACCACTCCCACCACCATCATCACCACCACTACCATCACTACTGCCACCATCACTACCACCACCACCATCACCACTTTCACCATCACTATCACTACCACCACCATCACCATCACCACTAGCGCCACCACCATCATGACCACCATCACCACTATGACATCACCACCATCAGCACCATCACCATCACCACCACTAGAACTATCACCATTAACACCACCACAACCATCACTGCCCCACATTACTGCCACCACTACCACCACCACCTACCACCATTATCACCACCCCCACTGCCACAACCACCACTACCACCACCATCAGCAGAACTACCACCATTAATACCACCACAACCATCACTGCTCCACATTACTGCCACAACTACCACCATCATCATGACCACCACCACCACCACTACCACTACCATCATCATCACCACTACCACTATCACCACCACCATCATGACCACCACCACCAGAACTACCACCATTAACACCACAACAACCATCACCACCCCACATTACTACCATCACTACTACCACCACCACCATCACCACTACCAAAATTACCACTACCATCAGCAGAACTACTACCATTAACACCACCACAACCATCAGCACCCTACATTAACTGCTAACACTACCACCACCACCATGACCACCACCACCACCACTACTACCACTACCACCACCATCACCATCACCACTACCACTATCACCACCACCATCATCATCACCATCATCATCATCACCACCACAAGAACTACCACCATTAACACCACCATCAGCAGAACTACCACCATTAACACTACCACAACCATCACTACCTCACATTACTACCACTACTACCACAACCATCACCACCACCATCAGTGGAACTACCATTACCACCACTGCAACCTTTCCAGACTTCCTTCCCCATCTCCACCTATATCTTTCACCTGGAATTCTTAAAACCCTCTGGATCTCTCTAACACTTTCCTATTCTGATTGGTATTACATTTGCACACATATTAGCCCTCCCCACTGGACCATAAGACCCACATGGACAGAGGCCATTTTTAAATCTTTGTCAATTTGCCAATATGGGGTACAGCAGACTCTAGCTAATGGTGGCCCAATGAATGAATGTTCAGTTAAGTAAATTGAGTTGCTAAATTGTAGAAGGCTAGAATATCTCTGTTGTCTCTTTCTGTTCCAAAGTCCTTGTGGCTATGAATATAAAATGCGCATAGAACAGGCAATGTTGAGAGGCTATGCAGCACAATGGAAAATAACCCCAAGGCAAAGTAAGGAAGCCCCCCAGTTTGAGCCCTCCCACTGGCTGGCCCCAGGCAAGTCCACCTCTACTGCTGACCTTAATCCCATGTACATTCATTCGATAGCTACTATGTAAAATACATTATGCTAGACATGGGACATGGAAGAATAAAAACTGGGATAGTCTGACTTTGAGAAAATGAGTTTGTTGTAAGGAAGGGGCTAGAGACCTTAATGTATCATCCAAACACCTAATTATCACAATAATTATCATTTCCAGGCACTGAGGCCCCTTCTGGCTCTAGCATTCTGTACTTTATAGTCCAAAACCAATTTAATCCAACAAGCCAACATTCAGTGAGTCCCTACTCTGACAGCCTCTCATTCAGGGCCAGTCCTGCTGATCCATATCTGGCCCCTGGACTCAGATGGTTCTGGAGGAGAAAGTGAGGTTGGTGACTTAGCACAGCCCCCCTCCCCCAAATTCAGTTGACAGGCTTATCATGGCATCACCTCCATGATGGCATGGTCTTCTTTCAGAACGAAGGATAAACAACAACAGTTTCACGGCCCCACACTTCCAGCTCCAACAGGCTATGGCATGTGGATTTTGGCTTCTTCACTTACTAGCATTAACAAGCTCTCTAAAACATACATTTATGGTAAGAGAAAGCTAGAAACAAAGTGTGTCCTCAACAGTTAGGTAAACCATTGGGTAGATGATGAATTTAATGGTCTATTATCAAAGTATAAAGGAAACAAAATGAAAAATTCAGAGAACTGCACAAGGATCTATGTGAAGGAATATAAGGTGAATGTTCAAATATATATGTATATATAAATTATATATGAAACCATATCCAATAACTAAAACATCAGAAATTATGTTACCAACATTGGTGTCACACTGCTGTCATTGGCCCATCTTTGAGGAAGGCCAAAGGGCAGGACCATTCATTCCAACATCAAGCAGTTTGGCTTCACTCTCAGAGGGATTGTGCTCTGAGTTCTGGGTCTGGAGTTAAGGAGACATGAGTTCAAATCTAGTCTCAGATACTTCCTAGCTGAGTGATCCTGGGTGAGTCACTTCACCCTGTTGGCCTCAGTTTCCTCATCTGAAAATGATTTGGAGAAGGAAATGGTGAACCCCTCCAGTATCTCTGCTGAGAAAACCTTCTAGACAATGAAGAGTTAGTTAGCCAGGTCTGAAATGAGTGAACAACCACCACCCTTTGTAAGGTCACTGGAGCCCTCTGTCAGTACCCTCACCATGACATGGGAAAGTGAGAAAGTGTCTGTTGAGTTTTTGAAAAAGGGATAGATGGAAAAAATGACATTTTGATGTACCCAGGCTTATCTCAATAGGATTCACTGTTTGCGAGACATCCAGTCTATGAAATTGTAAAACAGTTCCTCTCTGTGCAGGCTTTCCCCAAAGTCCACAAAGCTCAGTTTACTTAAAAGATATTTCTGAGAGATGAAGGTGGGAGGGAGAAGAGCTGAAGGTGAAGGGGTAAGTTAGCTACAGTTCTGTGGATCTGTTGGAGCCTACTTGAAATGAGGCGATGCAGGCTTAGAAGGTAAACTCAAGATTTCCCTTGAGTCACATTTCTTTAAAATGTATATTATTGGAGGAAAAGGGGGAGGGGGAGGAACAGCCTGAAGAATTTCAAGAATGCAATGATGGAAAAACTTTATATGTACATGTGTCACTTCTGGAATATGTCACCCAAGGCCCAGATCCATGTTTTTGTTGTTTGGTCATTTCAACCATTGCCAGCTCTTCATGACCTCATTGAAGGTTTTCTTGGCATTTCCTTCTCCAGCTCCTCCACCACCGCCACCATTACCACCACCATCAGCAGAACTATCACCATTAATGCCACCACAACCATCACCACCCCACCTTACTGCCACCAGGAAACTGAAGCAAACAGGATGAAGTGAATGGCCCAGGCTCACACAGGTAGGAAGTATCTGAGGCAGATTTGAACTCAGGTCTTCCTGTCTCCAGGCCAGACTCCACTGCACCTCCCAGCTGCCAATAGTCTATTTGAAGATCCCTTAAAGGTTCTAAGAAAGTCAAAAATCAAATGACATTCATGACTTTTTTAAGGCCTATGGAATAGTCGGGACCCAAGCTCCAGGGTTCTGGCCCTGACCTTCTCCTCTGGTCTTGCCATCTTCTCAGTAATCTCTACCATAGATTCCACAGCACTGCCATATAGATGGCTCTCAAATTGACCCATGTACTCCTCAGCCTCCTCCTTCTCTCCCAAGCCTTGGACGTCTTGGAGGCATCTCTAATTCGGCAGGTCCAAAGCAGAGCCTGATGTCATTGTTTCCAAACCTGTTCTTCCAGTCAACCCAAATTGCTCCCTGGAGGTCACCATGGCCTTTTCCTCCACATTCAGCTGGTCAGTTACCAAGCCTTGTGCATCCTTCTTGTACAGAATCACTCTTTCCCATTATCACCCTGCTAAGGAAGGCCCTTAACTTCACAAGACTGAACAAAAGAGTTTCTTAACTGCTCTTCTTGTCTTTACAGTTAGATGGCACAGTGGTTTAAGCACTGGCCTTGGAGTCAGGAGGATGTGAATTCGAATCCAGGCTCAGACACTTGACTCTTACTAGTTGTGTGACCTTGGGCAAGCCACTTAACCCTGACTGTCTCACATCCAGGGTCATCTCCAGTCATCCTGATCTACATCTGACCACTGGATCCAGATGGCTCTGGAGGAGAAAATGAGACTGGTGACTTAGCACAGCTCCCCCTCACTCAAATCCAATTCACTTGCTTGTCATGGCACCACCTTCCCGACATTGTGGTCTTCTTCAAGAACAAAGGAGAAACATCATCATCTTAACTTTCTTATCTAGCCTTCACACTTCCACCAGGAAAATCATTCTACAGATACACTATCAAACTGTCTTTCATGTGCTCAAAAGCCTGCAACATCTCATAACCATCTATGGATAAAGTCACAATTCCAAAAGCTGGCATTCACGGTCTTCTGCCTTCCCAGACTCAGAACTTTTTAACATCAAGATTCTAGTGGTATTACTATATGACGGCAAAAATAGTATAGTCTCTGAAGGACTGAAACTGGGTATCACACAGAGGGTCATGGAGCTGCCATGAGGAGAGTGGGTTAGCAGCAAGCTAGAACCAATGAAGAACTTCCAGGAACAGAAGTACAAAATGAAATCCGGAAAATGTAAGGAGAAGATGGGAGGGAAGACAGTCAGCCAGTTGGAACTCTCTGAGGGTCTTCAGAATACTGGGCAAAGCCCCTGTAATGGTCTTAGGAAAGGCTATAGATGAGAACTACAAAGGTGTGTGAGGGGGAATAGCCCTCAACTCTTAACATCTTATGGAAAAGTGAGGTTCCTCAATAACAAGAACAATAGCATCGTTTTCCTGGTAAAATTCCCCAGGTTCTGATGCTGTTCTATGTGTGTCAATAAATGTCATGGAATCTAAAATCTGAGAGTTGGAAGGGACTTGGGAAACCATCCCAGGTAGGATGAAAAAGTGAGGGAAGGGGTAGCTAAGTGGTGCACTGGATAGAGCCCCAGTCCTGGAATCAAAAGGACCTGAATTCAAATCTGGCCTCAGACATTTAATAATTACCCAGTTGTGTGACTTTGGGCAAGTCACTTAATTCCACTGCCTTACAAAAAAATAAACAAAAAAGATCTAATGATAGATATTAATATAATCATATTAATAATAACTAGCATGTATATAGTGCTGTAAGAATTTGGAACATGGTTTATAAACTATATTTGAAACTCACAACAACTCTGTTGGGTAAGTCCGAATCTTATTTCCACTTTACTAAATGAGGGAGCTGAATCACAAAGACTTGCCTAGGCTCACACAGTCGGACTAGAACACAGGCCTTCCTGACCAAGTTCCGTGTTTTCTGCCCCTTGTCTCAATGCTGAGCTATCCATTTTCATGGAGAGTAAGTGGTGAAGTCAGAATTCAAATGCAGATCTTTTGTGTCCAAATACAGTGCTCTTTTGATTAGACTACAGTGCCTTCCATTGAATTAATTTTTTAAAAAATTATTTAGCATTTCAAATGATTGTAGAAGGAAGTCTACTTCACCTTTAAGGAATATGATGAAGTTAATAAATGTAGTCTTTTTAGAAGGGTAGATTTCCTCTGGAAATATATGATGCTACTTCTATTGCATTGATTATATTAGTTTTTTTAAAAAAAAATATTTATTTAAGGCAATGGGGTTAAGTGAGTTGCCCAAGATCACACAGCTAGGCAATTATTAAGGGTCTGAGGCTGGATTTGAGCTCCAGGGCTGGTGCTCTATGACTATATTCATTTTTAAAGAGGTGGATAAGGTACTGGGTCTGGAATTAGGAAGATATGAGTTCAAATCTAGTCTCAGACACTTGTGAGCTATGTGACCTAGGGCAAGTCACTTAGCCTGTTACCTCAGTTCCCTCATTTGTAAAATAAGTTTGAATAGGAAATGGCAAAACACTCTAGTATCTTTGCCAAAAAAACCTCAAGGACACTGTTGGCATGCTAAAGGCTAAGGGGTCACAAGGAGTCACACAACTGAATGACTAAACAGTAAATAGTAGTTTTGACAAGCAGGTGTGTATTGCTGTGTCAAAATAATTGACAAGGAGTCCTTGCCCAGTACCTGGGAGTCAGAACCAGACATGGTTAACACTTTATAAAGGGAGTATGTGAAGGCAGAGAGAACTGTTAGAATCCTCATTCCATTAAAGAAGAAATTCAGTAGAAATTTCAAGCAGCTACCGGTTCATCACGGCTTCTTTGCAGACCTTCAGCTTGCAAAGTTGGCCAACTAGAATGTGAAGCACTGTATTTTTCTTGATTAAGTTAATTCTCAAGTTTCCATAATGGCATCTCAAGTCCTGCAGGGCCTGGGCTGAAAGGTTAGGGGCATGTGCCAAACCCAGAACTGGTAATGTATTTGGCATGACTGAAAAGTCCCTGGAGGTTGCCCCTGAATGCCTATAATTATAGACATTTAGATGATGGAGTACAATTCAGGTATGAATTTGTTCAATTTAGGGATACAGATGCTTTCAAGAATGGCAATGGATGGTGGGTTAGAGAGGAGCTATTTCAATGTGCCCTATAAATGTCTATGGCCTAGAGAGAACCACAGGAAGATAGAATTAGCAAAACGGCTAGTGTAGCATGGCCCAGGTCCAAGAGACTTCACTCCAAAGTCTGCTGTGATCAAATGAGGTTGTTGAAATCCACTCCCTAGGAGTTTCATGGACTGTCAGAAACCTGTATCTGAAACACCTTGGGGGCAGGTGAATTTGTTTACCTAACTTCAAGGTCAATACAGGCAGAAAGTGATGAAATGATCAGGAAGGGAAAGGAAGAAGGGATGAGAGGAGGAAAAGGACAGAGGGGGAGGGGCTAGATCAGAGTCAAAGGACCTGGACATGGTCAGTCAACAGTCATTGTACCTGACCCAGTCTGACTGGTCCCAGGTCATCTTTAAGCAGACTCCTGGACTTGGGGCTCCTACCCTGAGATCCTGAGCTATGTTTGGTGATTCATCTCATCATCCCTAGATCCAGACCACCACAGAACTTCACTACCAGGGAAGTCATTCCAGGGGCCCTCTCCACCCCCATGCCTCCTTCCTACTCAGCTCAGGCTCTGAAAACAATAATCAGATCCACACAACCATTCTTGAATCAATTGATCCATGTCTCCAGGCACCATTTCTGTGATTTCTGAATGGCTACCACACACTCCCCAGCATGTGTTGTCTCTGCTAGTGGACTATAAGCCCCTTGAGGGGAGGGGCGAGCTTAGCCTGTGTCCTGCTGCAGAAATGCTTTGCTCCATCTGACCTGGCTGAGTGTCAGATCAGTACTGTTCATTTCTATAAATCAATCCCCTCCTGCCCAGGATGGAGGAGGTGGAGGAGGAGGAGGGTGAGGAGGGAGGAGGAGGGAGAAGGAAGAGGAGGCTTATAGAATTTCCACTGCCTTTGTGTACCTGTCTTGGTCTCCTTTCCTTTACCTCTCTCAGCCCCATTCCTCACTGAGGATGGAAAGCCTGTCTCACTCATTGCTGTATCCCTCATAATACAAGAATAGATGAATATCTGTTGGATTTGTTATTCAGTTGTGTTGGCTGGATCATGACCCCTTTTGGGGTTTTCTTGGCAGAGATACTGGAGCGATTGACCATATCTCTCTCCAGCTCATTGGACAGCTGAGGAAACTGAGGCAAACAAGATGAAGTGACTTGCCCAGGGCCACACAACTAGTGAGAATCTGAGACTGAATTCAAAATCAGGAAGATGAGGCTCCCTGAGTCCAGGCCTGTTGCTGTGTGTGCCCCTAGCTGAATTGTTGTTGGATAGAGTTGAATTAAAGTTACATTTGGGCTGGCCGCCTCAAAGCCCATGAGATTCGAGACATTTTTCAAGTAAGCTAACGAGTGGCTACAATTGAAGAAAGAAGGGAGAATGGCCTTGGGTGAAGACAACAGGAGAGGATGCAGAGTAGAGGATGAGTGAAGAGAAGCAGGAAATAGAAAGTGGTTAAGACTGAGATTCCACAGAACTATGGGATTGTGTTCAAGGTGAAACCTCAGACAACTTGGCTGAATGATATTTCTCAAGCAATGGAATGGCAGATCCCTTCAGCCAAAGCACGACTCTTCTGTATGTCAGCCCTGGAGCTAACCTCCAGTCTCCACTTTAGCTCCTCCTGCCCAGGGAGAAATGCCAACATGTGATCCCTGCTGGATGACCTGGGGAAAGATAATGCTCCAATATATTTATTTCATGCCTACCACGGGCAGAACCTCCTATAAGACACCAAGAGATTAATGAGGCAAAGGGCCTGCCCCCAAGTTCATCAGACCTAGAGGAAGACAGGACAAATAACTCTAATATAACACAGACCATGCAAACTTCTAACCAACAGAGTTACAAGGAGAAATCCAAGGAGATAAAGGTTATTTCTAACTAGCCAGAGGGGATCGGTAAGGTAATCAATTCTGCTCTGCTAAAATGATGATACTAGGAAGGGGACACTGGAGTGCCAAGTATGGAAAATCTCCTAGCCTTCCTTGTCCATCTTTTACAGGGAGAATCCAGAGGTGCCCAAGTAGGCATCTTCCCCTGGGACAGTCCACTCTCCATAGCATCCCTTGTCAGACCAGACAAATATTGGTCCTCCCAGCTTCTCCTGGGGGCCATTAGTGAAAAAACCAGAGCAGTGCAATAAAGAAGTCGGGGTACTTGAGAGCAATTTGGTGATTAAATCAGTTGGGGGCAGCAAGGATGTGCTTCAGGGGCTTGGTAATAAGACTCTGGGAGATATATTCATCATTGTATACTTAATAAAATCTGCTGCACAACAATATCCATTGGGAGCTCTTGAACATGGAGGGAAGACCAGCTGGGCTTGGAAGAGACCTGCTTCCTGGCAATGGCAGCATCAGGACTGGCACCATTCACCTGCCTCTGGCTTCAAGGCAGGGAAAGGAAATGGGTGCTCGAGAAAACTATCAAAGGCAAAGCGTCATTCTCATCTGTAACAGAGAGCAGACCTTGTTACTGGAGAGTTGGAAATTCTTTAAAAGATGAAGCATCATTTTAACTGCAGTTTTCTTTTTTCAGTAAGGATGCAACTCTCCTTTGGCAGTAGGATTTCTTGAAAAGAACCCACCCAGGATTGGGGGCACCTGCTCCTGGAACAGGGTTGCTACTTCTAGGCTGAGTGACCAAGCTGTCTATTAAAATAAATAAATTCAAACAAAGAATGTTCACTTCTGGGAGGTAGCAGGACCCTTGGGTGGGGCGGGGGTGGGGGTGGCAAGGGAAGCCCATTTACTAAGTGTCTCCTATCTACCAGTCCCTGGGCTGAGGCAGACAGAAGTGAAAGGACTTGCCCAAGGTCACCCAGAACTGGGGTCATCCCACCTCATTTCCTGGAAGGGCCAGGAGGCTCAGGATCTGCTGCCTTTGTTTTACTGCCCTGGATGTATGATGACTGTGTCTAAGAGAAACACTTTTCTGTGGATGAAAGAAAGAAAGAAAGAGAACAACTTCCTTCGGTTCCTCCTTGCTGGGGGCCAGGCCAGTCTCACTGACCACCTCCTACCAAATGGGTTATGGCCATGACTCATATGGAACTATGTTAAACGTGATTTTACATATAAAACCTCCCAGCAGTCCTTTGACCAGCGCCAGCTCTGACCTAATGGTTTGCATTAGATGGGAAGCTCCCTGAGAGCAGAGCTGCCCTGGGCCTTCCTATGGAGCCCCAGAGTTGGTCTGGCATGGGTCTGGCAGACAATAGATGTTTAATGATTGCTACTTTACTTATCAACAGGATCCCAAGCTATGGAAATATATATAGACAAGAACACTACTGGCATTTCTGCTCCTTGGTGGAGCAGGGGAGCCCTGGTTCCGAAGTGTGCTTCGAGGTGATGTTCCCTCAGGAGTCATCTGACTTCCCTCCCAGTGAGACAGCTTTGCTGGAATTCCTTAGGGAGTTTGCAAATGAGTCAATGATACTGTTTGAGCTCATGGTCTCCAAAGGCCCTGGAACCCAGGGACACCATAAACCCATTTGGCTGTTTTTTTTAAAAATTTTTTGAACATTATTTTATTTTTTCCAATTACATGCAAAGCTAGTTTCCAACATTCATCCTTTTTGCAAGCTTTTGAGTTCTCCAATTTTCTATCTCCTTTCCTTCCCTCCTCCCTCCCCATGAGGGAGTAATGTGATATAGCTTTTATATGTACAAATCATGTTTAACATATTTCCATCTTAGTCATGACCATAACCCATTTGTACAGGGGTGAGTAAACTGACTGCTAGAAAGTTCAAAGGACTTCCCAAGGTCACACCTTGGTAAGAGGAAGATACAAAATCACTTTCTATAAGGAAATTTTGAAAAGATTAATTTATAAGGGAGGAGACAAAGTTCAAATGAGATAATATGTTCAAAGTCCTGTAAATATGTGAAATGCCCCCAAATAGCAGTTATTTGCATTATTATCCATAGGAAGCTCATTGCAGCAAGTCAATAAGTCTGACTGAACACTGAAGGGCATGGAAGGGAGCTCTTCGTTGTTGCAGCTTTAGGTTTTTCAAATAACATAAAATTATTTCATTAAGTCAAATAATCAAAGATGTAAAACGTAAAAATGGGAGAATGACAAGAAAAATGGAAAAACTCTTTTAAAACTATTTCTAATAAATGGATTTTGTATTGTTGGTTGAATTTTTTGAGTTGAAAACAAGAAAGGGCAAACATTTTCTTTCTTGTCATTTGTCTTACATTTCTAGAGCAATAAGAAGCACCTATCAAGTACCCACTACATATGAGGGGCTTTGAAAGTCGTGAGCATCCAGAACAAAAAAAGGAGCAGTCCAGGTCCTGAGGAGCTCCTAGTCTATCTGAGCAGGAGAGTGCCAGGCTAAGCCCTCTGCCTGCCAGGGCAGCAGGCCAATCAGAGAGGTCAGCGCCTCTCTGAACAAGCTGCCCTCCGTCCTCTCTCCAATAGGGTCTCACTTCCCCATCCTTCCCTCTGTGGGGCTCGTGCCCAGGGCTCAAGGGTCAACCTGCTTGGCCAAGGCAGGGCTGGGCTGCTGACACCTTTACCCAAGGGAGGGGGAAAGTTAGAGCAGGTATGTAGTAAAGGTCCATGTGGGCTAGGATCTCGTCCTCACAACCCCAAAGAATGTCTGATGATATTATTCCCATTGAAAGATGACAGAACCAAGGCAGACAAGGTGTTATGACTGGCTCAGGGTCCTACTCCAGGGTCCCCTAGGTGACATGACCAGCTCAGGGTCCCACTCCAGGGTCCCCTAGGTGACATGACCAGCTCAGGGTCCCAGTCCAGGACTCGCCTAGGTGACCTGATCAGCTCAGGTTCCACTCCAGAGTCCCACTCCAGGGTCCCCTAGGTGACATGACCAGCTCAGGGTCCCAGTCCAGGACTCGCCTAGGTGACCTGATCAGCTCAGGTTCCACTCCAGAGTCCCACTCCAGGGTCCCCTAGGTGACATGACCAGCTCAAGGTCATGATGAAGCTCCCCCTCTTCAGCCCACCTGAACTTTCCCATCTCCATCCTCCACTCCTCCCTCAGCTCTGTCTGTCACAGTCCTGGACTCAGTTGCAGGTTTAGCTAGGACATCATTTCCTCAATCATTCTTCCTCTTTGATCAGCTTGCATTTATTTAATTGTGAGTGGTTATGTGAGGAGAGTCTGAGGACAGAGCATGTTGTTCCTATAATGTAGCGCCTCATAAACAAACAGTAGGCACTCAATAAATGCTTGAATTGTGACAGAATTAACTTCATAATTCCTTGGTCATCTATGAATTCAATCCAATTTAGTTCTGAACAGAGTCTTAATCTCAAGCCGTCTTTCTGATCATAATCCCTTCCTAAAAGGAGTTAAGTCTCTTTCAACTTAGGATCACCCAGAAACTTAATGAACACCTAGTGCATGCCAGTCACAGATGATGGTGGGAAATCATGGTCCAGGACAGATGATGCAGGAGAATTCTGATTGGTCCTCTCTGCTCCCCTCTCGCCATGCCCCCTAGCCCATGTGCTGGGTGCCCTTGGACTTTCCCCACCCAAACACAAGCATACATTCACATTTAAGTTGTGGCAGAGTGCAGCGGAGACCCAACTCATACCATGACTAGTCATCAGCCAGCTCAGGTGATCCAAACTTCCCAAAGTTCTAAGAAAAGAGTTTGGCAGCTGAAGTCCAGCCTCCTTGTATGGCTTGGCACCAGACCCTAGGGGACAAATTGGCCAAGGTGCTCAGAAAGTCAAAGTTGAAGGGCACATTAGAGAAAGCAATTTCCTTTTTTTACAGATGGGGAAACTGAGGCCCTGAGGGGATAAGTGACCTGAAATTACATGGCAAATGACCAAGGTCTCAACTCCTTGTCCACTGTCTCTGGCCTCTTCTACTCAACAATGCCATGATATTTGGGAAGTGCAGTTTAGACTTTCTCATCAATTCTCGTGCTCTCTTTCCATTCTCTTCAGATAGAGCTGTGGATGTCAATTATTATTATTATTATTATTACAATTTATTAAAAACAAGTGCTCAGCAATGGACAGATAAACAGCCTCTGTCTTTGAACTCTTCTTCAGAGCAGTAGGAACTGTACTTCATTAGTCATCTTTTTTCTGCTTTGAGAGGGAGGGTGGTCCAGCAGAGAAAGAGAGAGAGTGTCAGCCATCACCATCTGGAAGACTCCGGCTCCCCTTGCCATGGGATCCAAGCCAGATCTCTGCACCTCTGGGGGCAGTGATGGCACAGAGGATCTCCCTCACCTGGGAAACGATTTGGAAGGAACCCAAGGAGCCACTCCCTGTCTAGCACAGGTACCCCTTGGTTCCCTAGCCCCTACTGGAATCTACCTGGGCTCCCTCACCCATTTCTGGACCAATCTGGTGTTTAGAAAGCACTTCTCTCTCAGAATTACTTAGATAAGCCAATACAGAATGAAGAAGGAGGGACCAGAAGACAATAGATGCGAGACACCCAAGGATGGGAAGGGATCTTAGAACTGAAATGAATCATTTTGATTCTGGAATGATAAATATGCCCTTTAGTTTTTTGTTTCTCCTTGTGAAGAGGAAAACCTCCCTGAGGGAGATGGTGGACAAAGGGAGAGAGAAAAAGACAAAACAAAGTCTAACTCAAAGCATCAGGGACCCTCTAAGGCAGAGGGCCTGGGTCCTTGGGAACTAGGCCATCAAGAGTGGACCCCTCTTCCCCAATGAAGGTAACATGGGATAGGGAAAAGAAGGCCAGAACTGCAGAGAACATAGGCTGAAACATGAGTAACTGTCTCTCTTTGGGTCTCAGTTTCTTTACCTGTAAAAGGAGGGGGTTGTATTGAAGATGTCAGATCAGCCCTGAGAGCCAGGGAGATCTCTGCAGAGAGCCCTCCAGATCTCCTAGGACTCTGAAGGAGAACGACACTGCCCAAGCTGGCAGGCTGCTTCTCGCTCTTCAGCTACTTTTCTTTGGACAGCACACCCCAGGCTTGAGGATGCCCCTGTTTGCTATCCTACAGGCTTCATAACGCACAGAAGGTCTCAGAGCAGAGCCACAGTGGGCCAAGCCAAGCCTTCCTTTTGGCTTCACAACTGTGGCATAACCCAGATTAAAGCAGATAGGAAATGCCAACTTAAAACATTTAGAAAATCCTCCGAGTAGTGCCCATGGAGACCGACTGTCTACCTCTCAGGCTCTGCACATTGCATCCCTGGAAAGAAGGCCAAAGAAGAAGATAGAGCACCTGCAGTCAATGAGTAGAAGGTGGTTGGGAAGGGAGATCGGTGAAAGGGTACTCACAGGAAGGGAGGGGCCTCAATCAATCCTGTTGGCTTCCAGAAACCAAGCCTAGTGAATATTCCAATTATTCCAATTATAAGGTAATTTGAAAAATAATGCAAAATACTGCTCATTAAATTATCTATTAGATGCAGTGCACTTTTCAGGCACCAGGAGAGAGATACAGTTGTGCCTATGGTAGGGGGACCATGCAAATGAGTCAAATAGACAATTATTACAGATTATTTTCCAGAGATCATTTTTTCCAGCTTGTAAACTGGCCAAGAATGGCCTGTACAATGGTCCTGACAAGGGACACTCCAGCTTCCCCTTGAATGCCTTCTGGAAGGAGGAAGTCACCCTTTCCCCAGGCAATGAATTCCATTTGAGGAGAGTTCTAAGGGTTGGCATCCAACTATACAGGGTTCCTGGAATCCTAAGTAAAACGCAGGATGAAGAAACAGAGCTGAGGTCCCTTCCCATGTAGCGTATCATAGCTCCTGATCACAGACTGGGACCAACTCAGATCTTCCTAATGAATTCCGTAACATTCCAAATTCCATTCTGGGCTCTGTCAGAAGCCGTCACCTCTAAGCCTTTGTTTAATTGAACAGAGGAATTACAAAAGGTTTTCCCTCACTAATCATCTTGTACCTTTAACAGCATCAGATGCTAATCTCAGCCTTGGTTGTCCCCTAGAGCAGTGGGGACATGTCCAGATGCAAAGCCAGCTGCTCTGACATTACAGAAAATCTGGCCTCTTGAGCCCAGAGAGGAGCATTCAGTCAGACGCTGATGCTCATTTACAGAGCGCAGCAATGAGGCAGGGTCTAAGCTCTACAGCAAAGGCAGTCCAACCTCTCCTGGGGAGTGGAGGCTAGCCATGGTGCAGCTTTGGCTGAGAGCTCCTTCATGTCCCCTCACTATCAGCTAAAGGAGAGAGTGATCAAATGCTCTCATTTCAGAAAATATCAACTCAAATGAAATTGTGTCTCTGACCCAGTCCAACGGAAAAAATGCCACATAAAAAAAAAAGAAAACCCAGCAAGCAGAAAGGCCAAAAAGGTCAGGGGACCAGTCACACCATCTTTTTCATACTGGCTTAACAAAGAGCGGACCAGGGTGACATGGGGGTCTCCTATGGCAGACTTGGGCCTTCCGACCTCATCTTTGGAATGTCTGCAGGCTGGGCCAGCCCCCTTCAGAAACCAGAGGAAAACTGCCCAAAGCAGATGGATCTGGTATCTGTCCACACTCTGGGGGCCTTCAATCTGCCTTTGTGACCTGGCTCTTTCCAACAGCATCTGGTCCTGCTGTTACGTGAGAGTATTCTCAGATTGGCAGCTACAAGTGGAGCTACCAGAGTGGTCTGTCAACCATCAAAACCTCTGACCCCTCGTAGGAGAGGTTAACCCTTGACACTCTCCCACGTGGTGCTGGCATGGCAGTAGTGGTGATAGCACCCCACTGCAGTAGCAGACACCACCTTCTTAGGAAGCCAATTCAGGAAGGGAATCTGAGGCTCATGGAGGGTGGGGTGCAAGCCTGGGCCTCCGGACTCTGAAGTTCAGTGCTGCTCTGTTCACTATCTCCCAATGTTCCTCTAATGTGAAAGGCAAGGTCTAGAGAGTTCATACTATATATATCTTTATATCTATCTATCTATCTATCTATCTATCTATCTATCTATCTATATCTATCTATCTATCTATATATATATATATATATATATATTACACACATACATACATAGATTTTTATATATATACAGAATCCCTGGAACATTTCTATGGAATGGCTTGTTCTAGAATAACTGAATGGGGAGCAAAGCTTCATGGTAAGAGCAATGTCATTAAAAGAGAAAGAAGTAGGACTGGTCAAGATGGAGGAAATCAGAATAGAATGGCCCGTTCTGACATAATCCTCCAGAAAAGATGAAAGAAAAGAATGCCATATCAAATAAAAGAAAAAAAGAAAAGAAAAAAATGAAAGAAAAAAATCTACAGGGAATTCCTTTTTTTCCTGCCTAGGCCAACAAAAGGGGACATCCAGAAGCCTATGGGAGTTTTCAGTGCAAAAGGAGCAGAGCCCTGGGTGGCCTTCCAACCTCCACAATAAGGGTCAGCCAAGGGGTGGCTAGGTGGTGCAGTGGATACAGCACCGGCCCTGGAGTCAGGAGTACCCAAGTTCAAATCCGGCTTCAGATACTTAATAATGACCTAGCTGTGTGGCCTTGGGCAAGCCACTTAACCCCATTGCCTTGCAAAAACCTTAAAAAAAAAAAACCAAAGGTCAGCCAAGAAGCCTCTGGGTAGTCAAGCATAGAAGGTTGGATATCAGCGCAATCTAGCCAGGCTGCAGGCTCTTTTGAGTCCTAAATATTGACAAGGATGACTTAAAGTGCAATGTGCGAAGGTTACAGGTGATCTGCTAGGGGCGGCTAGGTGGTGCAGTGGATAGAGCACCAGCCCAGGAGTCAGGAGGACCTTAATTCAGACATTTAATAATAACCTAGCTGTGTGATCTTGGTCAAATCACTTAACTCCAAGGGGTGGCTAGGTGGTACAAAAAACAAATAGATGACTCTGAACACAAAAGACACCACAGAGGTCTGCACAGGATACCAAACAATACAAATCTACATCAAATGGGGTTAACCATTCCCCACAATGTATGGGAGCAGGCAGCCCTTGACCAAAAGGGAAAAAAAATTCCAATTCAGGAAGGAAATTGTGAAATATTAATAAATAAAAGAACACCGATGATAACGAAATTTTATATATCCAGGGGCATCTAGGTCACCAGCCTAGGGGAAATGAGTAACCCCACAGCAACTTCAGGCAGAATCTCAGATAGAAATACAAATTATCTACATGGCCTACTGACATTCCTAGAAGATGTGAGATAAGAGATAAAAACGGATTATTGTAAATGAAATGAGAATTCTAGTGGAAAGAAGTGGAAGGAGAATAAACAGTTTTATGCAGAAGATACAACCTCTTACACAAATAACAGAGTCCTCAAAAAATTAGTATGTACCAAACAGATATAAATAATCTTACAAGACAGCAAGAAATGCTAAAACAAAGTCAAAAGACTAAAAAAAAATAAAATAACATGTAAAGTATCTCATAAATATAACTGACTGGGAAAACAGGACAAGGAGAAATAATCTATGAATCATCAGATTACCTGAAATCCCCTACCACAACCACAGTAACAACAAAGCTTCTTGATAGCATTTTTAATTAGCTATAGAGGAAAACTGTCTACATCTTCTAGAAGGCAAAGGGGAAATAGATTCCTCTAAAAGAAATGAATGGCCTGAATAGCATTTCAGAAGGGCGAGATGTGAGATGCGTTGATTATGAAATAGGAGCTGAAAGGAGGAGAGATATAGATTTCTCATCCATTTGTGATACTCTTACTTCTAATAAGGTTACTAGAATATGAAATTAATAAATTCAGAAAATCAGAAATAATTTACTGACCACAATAAAAATGATATTCACTAAAAGGTTTTTGAAGAAAGGATTTAAAAGTAATGGGAAACTAAAAACGTAAGCCTAAAGAATTTTATTGTCCAAGAATAAATTTTTGAAACAATAGAAAATTTCAAAGAAAATGACCTTGAGATAAACAAATTTTAAAACTTCAACTAAATATGAAACAGAAATTTTGAAAATCAGAGATAAGCAAAAACTGAAAACATAAACATCAAATTAAAAAAAGAAAATGATTTTTTAAAAATTAAAATAAACCTTTAATTTGATTAAAAAGAATAAAACCAATGTACCTCTATCAAAAGAAATAAAAACCACTGAAGCAGAAATAAAGGAAATAAAACTATTTTACTCAATTAGACTCCAAGCTAAGCCTAACTCAATAAAATTGTCAATCTAAACAAAACTGATAAATGACTACAAAAAAAAAAAAACCCAGCCAGATTAACAGAAGAAGAAACAGAATCTAACAGATTGGTCTCATAAAAAGAATTTGAATGAGCCATAAATAATCATCTCCCTCAAAAAAGAAAAGAAAAAAAGAAAAGAAACCAACTAGGATCTCATGGGCTTATAAGATAATTTTGTCAAACATTCAAAGAAAAATAATTAAAATATTACATGAACAGCAAAAATGAGAAAAAAAGAAATTCTACAAACTTAAACCATGTGAGATCATCTACACTAAGTACCTTTCCTTCTGTCCTCTCCCTTTCTTATCTTTCCAAACCCTTCAATAAACATCCAATTGCCAGAGTGTCCACTCTTTTCTTACCCCTCTGCTGCCTGGGTCTGACTTGGGGGTTTATTCTCTCCTCCTCCTTTCTGGGTTTCTAGGATGCTGCTCTGCCCCTCTCCTCCAGCTACTAGTCTGACCTCTCCTCCGCAGCCTCCTTTGAGTCCTCACCAGTCATGCCACTAATTGGGAATATCTCCTGAGATTCTCTGCTGGATGCTCTTCTCTGGAACAAGACCACCCTCCATCAAAGAAAAGGACCCTGACGACTTGAGACCCTAGCTTCAACAGAATGGTGAGAGAGTTAAAAAGAGAGTGAGAGGAAAGGAAGACAAGAAGTAGTCACTGGAGGTAATCTTGCAAGGGACCTTTAGCCATGCAAAGGAGGAGATGGAAGACCAGAGTCATAGGGTACAGTGAGATGCTTTAAGGCATTGTCATAAGAGAAAGTGGGAGAGGGTCTGCTAATTTGAAAGGAAAAAGCAGGTGGAATAGCACAGTATGAGCTTAGATTAGGTTAAAAAAAACTAGGAATCAGGATGTCCTTATCTAGTCCTAGGAAAGCACACAGAGGCCAGTCTAGTTTAGGGAGGGAGGGAGGGAGAGAGAGAGAGAGAGAGAGAGAGAGAGAGAGAGAGAGAGAGAGAGAGAGAGAGAGAGAGAGAGAGAGAGAGAGAGAGAGAGAGAGATTGAGATTTGAGTTAGAAAATGATAGCCTTAGTGCAGATGAACTTTTGTTCTTGTATTTATTTGCATAGCAGAAGCAGAGATATTCAGAGGCAGAAGGAAGCTAGATAATTCAGATTTCTATAACTATCTCTAGTTTATTAGATAGAATACAGCTGCCTCCCACCATCACCACAATTTGAGGAGAAATGCAAGATAATGAGACACTGAATGGAATTAAATGGGGCTTTTCTAACTCTAAGTCACACAAAGGTTTGGAACAGACAGTGATCATATGAGAGGAGGAAATTGGGCCAAATGACAGACTGAATCCTAGCAGGTTCTAACTGCTAACAAGTTGGTCTATATACCAAGAGTTTAGCTCCTGGGATTAAATTGGACTAAACCATTCTCCTTAGGGAGAGAAAATTACTATTCTTTAATCTGATGACTAGATTAGTGAGGATCTGTTTTTGGTTTTCAATCTGGGAGTCAAGTTTGTCCTCTAAGCTGAGAGACAGAGACAAAGACAGAGATGGATGGATGGATGGATGGATGGATGGATAGGCAGACACATGGGCAGATAGATAGATAGATAGATAGATAGATAGATAGATAGATAGATAGATAGATAGATAGATAGATGATAGATAAGGATATAGACAGAGACACACACAAAGAGAACCTATTCCTCCTGAGAGGAAACAGCAACACCTCCAGTGAAGACAGCAGCTGAGGCCCAGGAGGTGAAGTAGGGAAGACAAACAGAACCCCCAGCAGGGAGGAGGCCAAAGACCAGTGCAATGACTATGCCATCAGACATCCGAAGAATCAAAAACAAACTTGAAAGGGTCCTCATAGACCATTCAGTCCAAATCTCTTATTTAACTGGAATCCAGGACTGCCAGGGTCTCTTATACATGTCACAGTCTCTCAGTCTCTAGGGCATGAGCTGCCCTTGTATGGTCACTCATTGCCCTCTTGTTTTTCCCTGATGATATGTTATTGGCCTACATGTTCACATATTTTGCTAACTATGTATGTACCTAACATACTTCCCTATGCATATAGCCAGCAAACTTATTCCTTATACACATGTATTCCCCAAGATATGATCCTTGTATGGATTCCTTTTACCAACTTTATCTCAGGTTTAGATGGGAATGCTGTATTGCCTTTTTTCTTATTAGGATACTTCATTAAATGCTTTGGGCTTTGAGCTGTGTACCCTGAATGAATTAAAAAAAGTAAAGACAGTGATGGGGGCTCAGTGATTTTTTTCTGTGAATGTGTGCCTACAAGAAGAGTGCCTTGAACTTGAGATATATTTTTCTGAGGTTCTAAATGGAAGAAGAGGTTACTTCTACAATATACCTGCAGTTGCTGTGATAGCTGTGCTATCTCTAATGGTATTGATAATGTAATGAGCACTGGATTCTTACTAAGAAGCTCTAGCTAGCTTCAAACTCCAGTTTCTGCTTCTTATTAACTATTTGATTTGGGCAAATGATATTATGTCGTTGCCTTCAGAATCTCCATCTGTAGAATCAGGTTCCCTCCAAGGATATGTATATGTATATATGTATATATATGTATGTATATATATGTATATATGACCCTCTCTCTGTCTCTTTCTCTTCTAGACTGTAGAATGTGCTTCAAAATAATATCAGATGATACATTTTCTGTAAAATGTCACAAAATGCATTTCCACAGCCAAAGAGAAACTCTACTGTGCAATTGCTCCTAAACTGATAGCTGCTTAGAACAACATTACCACTTGGAAACCAAAGATGAGCACCTAGCATCAAAACCAAGGAATTTAAAATGAACATCATTTGTCATGAACTTGGTAAAATGACCTTTCTGGATCTGCAAACTAGTGGTTCAAAGGGCATCATCAAAGTCACTCAGTGAGGTTTGATAGCCTGATGCTGACCTCGCAGTATCCTGAGCCTTCTTGCCAATTCCCTGCAGTTCAAAGTAAGTGCAGATGCTCATCTCCCCCAATCTCTTCTCCATTCTCCCTGTCCAACTGAAACAACATCACGGTTATCACTTAAATACCAGAAATCTACAGCCTCATTTAGGGGAAAAACTGGAATCCTGGAGGCCTCAATCTTCACAATTTTCACAATATTCACCCTTGCTCTAGCACTGACCCGGCTCTGCTGCCTGACAAGAGACTCACTTTCCCCTCTCCATCTGTTAAACAGAGGTGGTCTCCTCCAATGCACATGAGCTATGACTCTTCTTAAATTTTTTTTAAACTTTTATTTAAGGCAGTAGGGTTAGGTGACTTGCCCAAGATCACACAGTAAGGCAATTATTAAGTGTATGAGCTCATATTTGAACTCGGGTCCTCCTGACTCCAGGGCCAGTGTTCTATCTGCTGTGCCACCTAGCTGCCCTGAGCTATGACTCTTATTGCTAAAATGACCCCATGATCATGGGGACCATTCCAAGTTCATCAGGTGGGCCACACAGCTGAAGAGGGTCGCTGCTAAAAGGTACCTCACTCCTCTTTAGGAGTCCAGTGTGGAATTGCAATGATAGGAGCTGTCACTACTCCTAGGGCCGGGCACAAGTCTGTGGACCCATTGGACAAAAGCCTCAGTGCTTCTTCAGAGATGCAGAGAAGAATGAGCCAAGGCTGCCTCTTAGTGGGCTGCCCTCAATAATGTGGAGAAGGGCTGCAGCCTTGGAGAGGAGTCTGCCTCTTTGTTAAGCCCATGCTCGGGTTCTCGGTACTGGGTTCTCCTCTCCTGTGGAGGTTCGGTCATCCACCCTTTGTCAGGGATTCAGAAAGTAAGAGGGAGGCCATGAAGGCTTGCTGACCTGGCATCAACTGTAGTAAGGGAAGCAGTCACGGAAAACAGCTGCTAAGAGAAACAGGGCTCTGCCAATGATGC
The DNA here is from genome assembly GCF_037893015.1 of Macrotis lagotis. NCBI lineage: Eukaryota > Metazoa > Chordata > Mammalia > Peramelemorphia > Peramelidae > Macrotis > Macrotis lagotis. The sequence continues at coordinate 689,106,271 of NC_133666.1, forward strand.
TCAGGGATGTCAGCCATTAGCAAATGCCACTTCACCTTCCAGGAAAGGGAAGAGAAGTCTCTGATGGTTTTTCTTTTGGAGATCCATCATCAGAAGATGTCACCTTTGGCCTATTGTTTATCCTTAACTATGAAAACCACATATTAACATTATCTATGATTTATCATATTTGTAATCATTCTGTTAAATATCTTCCAGTTACATTTTGATCTGGTTTGGGCCCCATGTGGCAGTTTTTCAGGCTGGGCTGGCCGCATATTTGTCACCTCTTCCCCAGGCAACTCTCAGAGAAGGTGCCAGCCTGCATCAGTGGAGGGAGTTCCCTCACCAGGGAGTCCCTGATACTGGTGCAATCTCAGGATCAGACCGTTAGTGAGTGATAGAGCCAGGACTAACACTCAGGCCTCCAGAGTCCTCCTCCGGTGCAGTTGATACTGAACTGGTCAGTAAGAATGCCTGCCTAGGTCATCAAAATAGCGTAGCCTTCCACAAAAGAGACGAATGGCCTTGTAGCCCATTCACAGAATCACAGACTGGCAGAGTTGAGAGGGACTCTGGAACCTGGCCAGGCAAGCTATCCTTGGACAAGAATTCCCCTTTCAGCATTTCTCCAGAGGGGTCTTCCAGCCTTTGGAGGATGGCCAAAGAGGGTGGACCACACTCCCAGCTCTGGGTAGCTCTTGAAGCAGGTTTCTCCTGATATCACTCTAGACTAGACCCACTTTTCTGCACCTTATCCTCCAATCCCCACCCCTGTCTCATCCAATGTTTCCAGCCCTGCGAGTGGAGGTAAGCCCAGCCCTGCAGGCCTCCTACTTCAACACCCTCTGGAATCCTGGTAATTCTATGAGCAAACCCTGACAGCAGAGCAAGGAGGGTGAAAGGTTTTAGTGAAATTCAGTGGTTTGACTGAAGATTCAGAAAAGAATAATAGTGATAATAATGCTACAAATGGCATTTCTACGGTGCTTTAGGCATTTAAAAAACCTCTGTACTAGTTCATCTGATCCTCACAAGAACCCGGAGAAATACTAAAGATATTACTGGACCATTTTAGAGATGAGAAAACTGATGTAAGTGGATAGTTTGATGCCAACAGTTGTACAGGCCCCTTAAATGACCTAATAGGGCCCCCCACTGATTTGTATCAGATAGATTCATGAAAGGCCAGTCAGTGCTGGAACTTACTGGAAAAGCAGATCACCTGAAATTTTATTATCATTTTTACATTCTGCACTTTCTCACCATCCCACTGCTGCTCCCCTCTGGCTGGAGGCTGTTCAGTAGAGCATGAATTCTGAGGTCTAGTCAACCCCCCCCCCCCCATCAACTTTGCTTCTTCTGGGGGACGGGTCTCAGGAACTGTCAGAACCCTCCCTCAACTCTTGGGTTGGTGGAGACCCAAGAAAACAACAGTCAGGGTGCTGGGCATTCCCTGGCAACCCTCCCCACTCCTCTTGGTTCTTATCTCTGGTTAGACTGTAAACTCCTTCCTTGAAAGCAGAATAGCTGTCTTTTAATTGTCATTTGCATGTTCCACACTTACTTAGCACATAGTTGGTGCTGAATAAATGTGAACTGAATTGAATGAAAAGATCACAAGAGCACAGACTTTGGGCTGAAAGAAACCTCTGGGGCCATGGAGTATAATCTTTTCATCTTACTGATATTAAATCTTCTTAGAGAAGTTAAATTGCTAGTCTAAGATCTCCTAGGAGATGGTGGTAGTAATAGTAGCAGTGGTGGTAGTAGTAGTAATGGTGGTGATAGTAGCAGTGGTAGTGGTGATGGTGGTGGTGGTGGTGCTGATGGTAGTAGTAGGGGTGGTGGTAGTAGTAGTAGTAGTAGTAGTGGTGGTGGAAGTAATAGCAGTAGCAGTGGTGGTGGTGGTAGTAGTAGTAGTAGTTGTGATATTAGCTGGCATTTCTATAACTCTTGTTCTGTGTTAGGCACTGTGCTTTACAATTATAATCTTACTTGATCCTCACATCAACCCTGGGATGGGGAGGCTATTATCATTCCATTTTACAGTTGAAGAAACTGAGGCAGACAGTAGTGAAGTGACTAGATTTGGTCTCTTGTCTTCTTGACTCAGGGACCAGCATGTGCTACCCAGTCAAGATTCGAACCTAGGTCCTTTGACAACAGTTTGGTGTCAAAAACCAACAACCTGGATGTGAAGTTGAGAAGAGCCAAGTTCCAATCTCACTCAGGTACTTCCTAGTTGTGTGACTCCAGAACAAGTGGACTCCTCTCCGGAGCTCAGTTCAAAGATAGCTAAGCTTCCTTCCAACTCTGTCCACTTGTGTTGGTGAAAGCTGGTCCTGGGTTCCGAATCTCTGTCCCTGGTCTCCTCCCTTTCTGACTGGCAGGGCACTCTCCCTGAGGGAGGCAGCTCATACGTGGAAGAGAGGGAGGCTCCATGAAGTCCAGCATCCTGCCTCCAGCACCAAGCTCTGCCAGTCTCCTGCACCCACCTCATCAGAGTTTGCATGCCCACTGCTCTGTTTGAGAGACTGGCTATGCACTGTTTCATTCCATTCTCATAATGAGATCTTCACTGGTTTTACAAATGAGTAACTATGGACTAGAAACTTCCTCCAAGCAAATGCAAGGAGAAGCCGATGGTGGAGAGAGGAATCAGCTCCTCGCTCATGTTCTGCCCATGGAGTGAGGTCTACTGGACTGGGACAAATGGTGCCCATCTTTTGCCTATACAAGATATAGGCAATATATATGTCATCTGTCAGATGACACAGGCTCTTCCCAGTCTGTTACCAGATTCGAGGCCTTCTATTGTCGATGTCTCCAGACATGTGGCCTGTGGGAGTGACAGGACTGCATGGTGCATCCAACACTTCTTATAGCTGCCAATACCCACTTGGTGATATGGGTGTGGGGGCCTCTGCCTCAGGTGAGGAGAAATGAAGGTGATGAAAGAACTAAGCACCTCTCCTGCTTCCCTCATCCTAACACAAAGCCCCCTCTGTCTCTATGTCTCAGCAGGCAACTCTTCCCCACTATCAACCCTTCCCTCTTCCAATCCCTATCTGCATTGGATTTATATTCTAGAAACATCCATACTAACAAAAAAAAAACACAAAACCAAACCTAACCAAATCCCCCTGACCAAACAAACAAAAGAACATAGCCTTTCTAAAGAATGATCATGTGCCTAAATACCAGATGTGAACCCCTCCACAAAGGCTATTCCAACTGCCAAGAACCAAGAGCAGCGCTATCTGCAGAGCTTAATTGTGTCCTCTAGTATGCACACAGATTCCTTGTGACAGTCACAGTCATTCTGGTGTCCATCTCTATTTCCATTTCAGCTCACCTTTTAAAGATTGGAATGCGGGGCAAGCATCAAAAACTGAGCTGAGCAAACCTCCCCCTACTTGGAGAGTCCACCAGCAAGGCTGTGGGCCTGGGTGGGCCCTTCCTTGCCCAATGACCCCAAGCCCCTCCTGCCAGACCCACAGAGGGCTTGGCCCTGAAACAGTTCCACAAGGGCTTGTGGGCGCCACGGGACTGGACCACATGACTGTGCTGTGTTTATAAAGACCCGCACCCTTTTCTGGCTGCGAGAGGGAAACCGAAGCTTTTAAACCCAGCACATTTACAGCTCCATTACAAGCATTTCCTCTTCAAAACTCAATTTACATCTAAGAATGGCTTCCTTGTGTACTGATGTGATACTTTCATCTCTAAATCTAATTTATAAGTACCAAGTCAGGGAAAATACTGAAGGATCGCCACTTCTGAGCCTCACAAAAGAGCCCACAGAAAATGCACAGAGGCTTTCTATTAACTGGCTGGGCAAGAGCGAAGGGTTATCCTCGCCAGCTCATAGATCACTCCCAGACAGGACTGGAGCCGAGGCCATTCTTTCTAACTGCGTCATCCCCTTGGAGAAGGAAAGAGAAGCACCCAGTTCAGGGGGCCTTGCAACCATCTTGTTCCCTCGGAGTCCAAGCAGAAAGGGACCCCTGAACATGCAAGGGGGACCCTTCGAAGCCAGACAAAAGCCTTCTCCAGCCTGATCCTACCTCTGAGAGGTAGCCTCTTGTCCACTCTTCCAGCGCCAGAGGACAGAGCAGTGGACAGGCTCCTGAAGCCCAGATCTGGGATCTTGCCAATGACACCCAGTTCTCACACTAATTCCGAGTGATGAATGCAATTTAAAATGAATTCTGGCAATGAGAGAGTTAATCCCAAGGTCAGTGCAGTCAGAATGGAGATGGGAAACAGGGTCTTCCCAAGCTTGAACTATGGACTCCCTGATCTTTTGGCCACTCAGATTTCACAAAACAGGACAAACTATTCATATTAAACCAGAGAATGGAAATAAATTATGCACGTGATGGTTTAATTTTATTTTAAAATATGCATCAGTTCCTGTTTTAAAATAACCCTTTGATCTGGGACAATGAAATGGCTCCATTTGGAATGAGGGACATCCATTAGTGAAGATTAGGACAAAAAAAGGGCATTGATTTCCTTAATCTGTATTTCTGTAGAGCCAGACTAGAAGAGAGAACTCACAGAGGAGTGGAAAGGGCTCCTCTATCTGTCAAGATGCTTTCAGCACCACCCTGAAAAATAATGGGGGTAGTTTTCAATATCTGGAAGTAATATCAGGAGGAAGAGAGACCAAAGGAGAACAGATAACACCTCTCAGGGCAGTCAGAGCCTTCCTTCCAGTGCTTGGTACAGGGAAAAGGGGTGCTGGGTTTGGGGGCACAGGAGCCAGGTTATCCTGGGGGACCCTGGGAAAGCAGGGGGGCTCTTCCTCAGCAATAAAATGAGGACTTAGATGAAATGATCGCCAGTTCTAAATCTATGAGCCTATCATTGCAATGACAAAGAAATAAAAATTCACCTGACCAAACACCTTCCTCAAAGGATGAGTTATTTGAAATGGTAGAGAAACCATATAATATTTTAAATATCATATGTAATTTTAAAGCTCTATAGTTTTAAATGTCTCTTTTCAAATATGGATTCTTTTCTTCTGTCAAGAAACAGATATTCCTTATGGAGATTTCTGGGGAGTCTTGGTTTGGAGTTTTTGCATATGTTTTTGTTTTGGAGACTGGACCTGTAAGGTCTTTCTGGGGAGCCAGAGAGAAAATTTCCTGCCTTAATGCAGGTAAGGATCTGGCCTGTCCTTCAGGCTCTTTGAGAATTGCCTAAGGGCTGAAAGGCGACCTCTCCTATCCAGAGCTACCCAGCCAATTGAATCAGATGGAGGATGCGAATCCCCATCATACAAACCCTCTGAGTCAGCTCTCTAGGCGCTCGCTGCCCTGCTCTGCCTCTAGCTCTAGAGGACAGAGAGTAAGAATCCTCTTTGAGAAATTTATTGTTGTTGTTAACATCAAAATAGACTCAAATAGAGTTAGAACACGAAAGTATGTGATGTCTACATGCAAAACTGCTCTATTTAAAACACCCCAGCAGACAATCATGTCAAGAATAATTGCTATAAAATGTGGCATTTTTCAGGAAGACAATTTAAGTCTATTATGCTTAGGCCAGTCAGGTCCATTATCATCTCTCTTGAGAGTTGATATGGAAAAGACGGAGTCCAGTCAAAGCATCTTTATCACTTGATGGAACATAGAGGACATCGAACTTGATAGCGCCACAAAAAAATCCATTAAAAGGCTTCTTCATCACATCGAATCTTATTCCAATAATATCAAAATGTCATTTGGGCTTGATAAGTATACAATTCTTAATGCATGCCAAGGAAATATAGAGAGTGCAGACTTTGAGCTTGAATCTGGAAGTAAAATTGAACCAGTGGATGAAGGAGACTCTTAGAAAAACCTTGGTCTTTAGGCAGGCTATATGGAGCATCAACCTATCAGTGAAAAAGTAATGGCTGAATTTATTAAGAAACTTCAGAGTATCTTTGAAATCAGAGCTCCAAGGAAAAGCACTTGAAGGCAGCTTTTGAAGTAATGCATTCTTCAGAACCGCAGAATGGGTCATAACAGATTTGGAAAATATTACAATAAAAACTGGTATAATATCAATGAAATGCAGAGCCCAGCATCCAAAGACAAATGAATACTGCCCTATCAAGAATTGCAGAAGAGGATTGAAAGACATTCTCAGAGCACACAAGAAACTAGATTTTAAAAATCTATCAAAACACTTTGAAACAAGCAACCGCCATTTATTTCACCAGACAGCAGTGAAGATAAGAGAACAGGTCCGCTCCCCTGTTAGGGACTGTTGTGTGTGGGAGCACTGTAAACTATCATCACCTGGTGTCCTGGAGCACCAGAGCCTTTTTTTTACTAAGTGCCATGGGAGTGGACCAGGGACTGGAAGGGATATTTAAGCACTGGCATTTGGTTCAATAAAGGGAGACCTTGGAGACCTTGGTGTAAAGGGAGAACTTGTCATCTTTGTCTTCCTTGTCTCCCACCCCTCCAATGCTCACCTGGGGAAGATTGAGGGAGTTCAGAAGGGGGACTCAACATAAGTGTCTGGTAAAGGGACTCAACACTCCCTGATGATTTACCTTCAAGTAGAGATTGAGATATAGTTAAGATCCAACAATGGCATCAAAACACCCTCCATGGGTGATATCACCTGTGTGTGAACACAGCCTATGTAAGTCAAGTAATCAATAAATGTCCAGTGGCTAAATAGTATAGATCTGATCACAGAAACAGATGGAGATTTATGACCAGGTCATCACCACAAGGAATTACAGAAAGGTCATCCTTAATATGCCAAGACCTGGTGATCAGCATAAACCAATGATGCATCAGAGACACAGTGCTTACCAAAAATAATAGTGATTACTGTTATTATAAAACTTTTCTAATTCTTTTATTTTACAGATTAATAAATGGAGGTCCAATTAGCTCATTCTTAGGGTTAAAGAGATGATTGAAAATTTTACTTTTTCCCAGATGGAAGCAAGAAAGAATAAATTATGATATGAAACAGAAGCATATTAGGTTAGTTTTTAAAATATTTTTATTGAATATCATTCTCATGAATCCCTCTAAGGATGGTCTGCTCACTGCCAGGCACACTTCCCAGGTGACCTTGATCCCCTTCCTAAGGTCTGTTTCCATGGCAGGCAGCCTCCCATGGAGCCATCAAGTATCTCTTAGGATACGCTTTAGAAACATCAGCGCTGAGAACCATCTTCATTACTCACTGTGAGGGGACAAACAGAAGCAAGCTTCTCTGCAATAACACCAGATTTAATCCATTCTCAGGCACCTCCGACATCTTTCAGAGTTCTCACTGGGACTTAATTATTTGAAATGCACTTGCTCTGTTATTACAACTCTACAGGTGGTAACAGCAGCCCTCCCAAAACGATTCCAGCCCTGGACTCCAGAGACATTTCTCCAAAGTAGTAGTGCTTATCTGGCTACCCAAAGTAAAACTTGCAGGGGGCATGGTGAGGAGGGGAGGGGCTTGGGAGGTGGGGGGCGAGACTGGATGATTTGAAGGATCTGTAAGAGCAAACCTTACCTATCTCTGGGCATCATTTTACTACCTAAAACAATCTGCAATTCTGTTGAGGAAAGATACAAATTAAAAAAAACCACCTTCCTTTTCTCTATTAGTAGAGACAGGTTTAGAATTTTAAAGAAAGATAAACTCAAAACAAAGCTGCCACAAAAAGGTTCCTCTGGTGTGGCATCCAACCCAGGGAGCCTATGGTTGAATCCTGAGAAAATGAGTCCATCTGCGAAACTGTACATCACTGGATAAGAGGAGCCTCAGGCAAACAGGTCCCTGCTCCCTCTCCTAGTTCCATCAAGGCAATGAACCATAGTCAACATTTAATATCCAACAACAAATTAATCAGGCCTCAGTTTCCTCATCTCTCAAATAAAAGGCTCAGATTATGACTCTAAAAGTCTCTCCCAGCTCTATCATTCTTTATTTTTTATGGTTTTTGTAAGGTAAATGGAGTTAAGTGGCTTGCCCAAGGCCACACAGCTAGGTCATTAAGTGTCTGAGGCCAGATTTGAACCCAGATCCTCCTGACTCCAGGGCCAGTGCTCTATCCACTGCACCACCTAGCCACCCCCCAGCTCTATCATTCTTGTTGACTTGACCTAGGGTCTCTTCCAATACAACATTGCCCAGATCTATCTAGGAATGGGGGGGGTGGTCTGACCACAGTTTCATGTTTCCCTCCCCCAGAGGCATGCAGCTAAGAGAGATGCTCTGCTGTGTTTCCCAAGCATAAAATGAGGCAGTTTGACTGGACCATTGAAGACTAATGGGAAAAAGCCTGGATTTGGATATGGAATACCATGTTCTGCTCTCTAGGTCTCAGCCTCCTTGCCTGTAGATGGAAGGGGCTACACTGGCATACCCCACCCCAGGTCCTGTCTAAACCCCATGATCAGAGCCACTTCCTGGGTTTGACAAGAAAGAGGATCTGGTCAACATGGCGAGTAAAACACGGAATTCTGCTGCACCTTCTTCTAGATGTCTGAGGTCAAGTGACAGTGGGAAATTTCAGACTCTGGATACAAGTACTCTTGACAGTAATCTTGCCTCTTCTTCAAGGCCTTGGTTACTAAGTCCCACCAAATCTAAGCTCAAAACACCCGACCCCTGTGATTTAGAAGCCAACCCTTAATTGTTTTGTATTATTTCCTAAGAGCTTCATTTGCCCAGCCAGACATGCTACCCCCCCCACAAACTGGAATGCTAGTGCTCCCACTCCCAAGACCCACCAGCTTCCCTACCTGAGACCCCCGGCCTCAGCCCTGACTTGAGTGCTTTATACTTAATCTGTGTGGTCCTGTGCCCACCACCTCATTTTGTCCATGTCTCTGAGGATAGGCCCCTGGTCATTTTATCTTCCACTTCCAGTCCTGAGAGCCCGGCACACCAATGACACTGAAGAATGCTTTGTCCTCCCACCCATGGTCAATATGCCTCATGTCTTCAGAGAACCGGTTACAATATGCCTCTTAGTGTGGACAGTTCTCAATCACAATATGTGGATAGCTCTGAAGGTTTCCCATCGATCACACTGTTGCCTAACCTATAGTTCTCCTTTTATTGGACAAAAATAGCATGAGACACTTTATCTTGGAATAGTATTTAGAACACTAAGCTTGGGAATTGGCAGAACTTGAGTTCAAATCTTGCCTCAGACACTTCCCAGTTGTATGACTCTGAGAAAGCTCTTGAATCTCTGTCTGACTCAACTGTCTCAGCTGTAAAATGAGGACAGCAGCACCTCCTTCTAGGGCTGTTGTCAAGATCACATGGAATTTTCTGAAGCTAGAATGTACAAAAATAAAGCACTTTATAAGCCTTAAACATTAGCTGCTGTTGTCATCACCACCATCAAATGCTTGTTCAGATCTAGAACAACATCTCCAGAATTCTTCTAATTGGTCAATTTAGCAAGCCAGTCAAAAAAAAAAAGATGTAAAGCGAGTCTACCTTAGGTCCTTGTAAGCTAGACTGGTTCTTTTTATTTACCATAGGCACAAAATCATTAGCCATCTCTTTCATTAAACTTCTCGATTTTGCACAATATTTGAGGTCCAGTTTAGTGGCCTAAAGTTTGCAGATTTTTTTTAAAGAGAACATTTGCAGGGGTGGCTAGGTGGTACAGTGATTAGAGCACCGGCCCTGGAGTCAGGAGGACCTGAGTTCAAATCTGGTCTCAGACACTTAATAATTGCCTAGCTGTGTGGCCTTGGGCAAGCCACTTAACCCCATTTGCCTTGCAATACAAAAAAACCTTAAAAAAAGAGAGAGAGAACATTTGCCCTTCTTCAGTTCTTGGAGAACCTTTTCCATGCTCTAAAATCTGAACTATTGTTGTCATCCTGTGACTGGGTAATTATGCCCAGCAGTGTCAGGGGACTTGAAGTCATCAAAATGAAGTGAAGCACTTGGGATCTTCTCATCCTGGATCATCCCTCTATCATGCTAGCTGGAGAAAGGTACAATACAGAAATGCTTCATTACCAACTTTAGGCAGGTTCCTTCCTCCTCTTCCATTCTCAGTTCTCATTAGAATGGAAACTCCATAGTAGGGAAGGGCTGCCTCTTTCTTCTTGTATTTGTGTCCCCAACACTTAGACTAGGACCTGGTCCAGAATGACTGCTTGGAGACAACACTGAAGAATTTCCTAAGGGCTCATTTTTGGATTTGTCCCCTCTGAGCTTCTTATTCTTTCTTTCTTTTCTTTTCTTTCCTTTTCTTTCTTTTTTTAGTTTTTGCAAGGCAGTGGGGTTAAGTGGCTTGCCCAAGGCCACACAGCTAGGCAATTATTAAGTGTCTGAGGCCGAATTTGAACTCAGGTACTCCTGACTCCAGGGCCGGTGCTCTATACACTGTGCCACCTAGCCACCCCCATTCTAATTCTTTCAACAGCATTTATCCAGAGACATCTACAATGGTGGATTGATTTATGTATGTTTCTTCTCAATTTCATCACTTTTTTAAAAAAAATTTAAAGTATTGCATTCAAGGAAATCTAAGGGAGAATTCACATAGTTGGGAGGAGAGGAAAGAACAGTGTCCTGAAAACTCTGAGGGTCTCTACAAGGAAGGGATGGTTGCAGAGGTCAAGAAGGAGGACCCAGAAAAAACCACTGGTTTTGACAAATACGAAGGCATTAAAAACTTAGAATAAAGTGTTTTTATTTGACCTTAGCATCCCCTCAAGTCATCATCCTATATCTCTTCTCTCTTTTACAGGCAAGTTCATTGAAAAAAATTAACTACACTTTTTGCCTCTATTTTGTCTTTTCTAACCTACTCCTCAATCTATTCCAGTATGGATCTTGGGGAGCATTTAATCCAATCCTTTCTTTACAGAGACAAGGAAACTGAGGTCCAAAGTGATGCCAGCTACAAAACCAGAATTAAACTCCCAAGTAGGTTAAGGGGAAAACAAATCCATCAATCCCTTGGATATGGTCCATATGGCTCAAGAACAAAAGTTCCTTAACGGCTTCTTGAAGTGAGTTACTAGCTAATAAAGAATTACTAGAAGAAAGTCTTCACTCAGTCAGTGCCTTCATTCTCCTTTCCCATCAGAGAGATTGAAATCAAATGGAATAGAACCAGTCTGATCTGCAAGGATATCTCCAAGCCCACCAGGTTCAATGTCTCTTTGCAGAATGACAGACTGCACTTGTAGCTTCCTAGCAGTGAAGACCAGAAGGATGGGGTGGGGAAGCAAAAGGCAGCTTCCTAGGGGTTAGAAGGAGGGCTATCCTGGGCCTGCTATCCTGCTTTCCCCCCTCTCAGACAAGCTCCATCCTCTGCACTTCTCCTCTAAAGTCATAGGGATGAAATAGAGGTTTGAGGGCAACTGGGAAAAGATGGGAACCCCAACCAGGAAGATGATCAACCCTGATAAAGCACCCCAAAACCCCTTGTAGGTTACTGTTCTTTTACAAGGACTTGGTTCAAAGGAAGATAGTGTTTGTAAAGTACTTGGAGAGCTTCCAATGAAAGGACATAAAGACAGACAAAACTCTAATCATTATCATTGTCATATTACGATGTGGTAGTAACTGGGATGCCCCCGGACAGACAGTGTGTCTGGACTCCAGATGGGACAGTTGATTAATGGTGGGAGTCTGCTAAGGAGCCTGGCCACCAGCTGGCAGATGCTTCAAGGAAATGAAGGAATGGAAAGCAGAGCAGGCAGTAGCAGGGCCTGGTTTTGGCCAAGACTGATCCTGGACTGCTGTCACTTCCACTGTGAAAAGGAACAGATCCTGACAACAAAGGATGTGGGCTCCCCCCAAGCCAGCCCTGGGCAGACGACAGCCGGTGGCAGAGTGATGTACAGAGGGAGCCAGATGACAGCCCATGGCCGGGAAGCCACCTCCCTGTGGGGGCTGACACTGGGGGCTGCTGGGATACAAGATGCATGCTGAGGACCCTGTGGGCTATTGATCCGGCTTTAGCATTCTGAAGGTAATTCAATGAAGCTGGAGGAGGGGGGATGAAAACTTATTAGAAACTCCTTGCTTCCCAAGACTGATCTCTAGAGACATGTCCAAGTTCCTATGCTTCCTCAGTTGTCTAGGAAAGAACTCTTGGCTCTGTAGGGCTTCAGTCCCTCCCTAGAAGAGTTTGACCATACAAGGAAGGAATAAAATAAGGTTCAAAAATGTCAAGTGACTTGTCCCAGCTTCCCCAGCAAGGATTCCAAGTTCAGGTTTTGGGCTTACAGGCCAACTCTCTTTCCACTTCACACACACAGCTGACCCTCAGAATTGAGAGAAATCTCATGATTACCAGCTTAGTCAAACTAAGGAAGATTGGGTGAGGGAAGATAGGCAGAGAAAGTAGACAGGGCCTGGCATGACCCAAGGACCAAGAATCTCAGGAAGAATGAGTGGGGGAAATTCTGTCTAGGGCAGGGAGACTGTGACCCCACAAGTAAATGTGCACAGCAGCCTTCCCAACAACCCTTCCTTAGGATGGAACCAGTGGTGGAATTCAAATAAATTAACAACCATTCGCCAAACTCAATGTAAAATTCGGTATCGGTTCTGCCGAACTGGTGCGAACCAGCTGAATTCCACTACTGGATGAACTATCAGGAGAATTCTTTGGGCTATTTCTTACCAGAGGCAATCACCGAGACTTATCTTGCTTCTTTTTCAGGTATTTTACTTCCCCGGCATTTCAGCATGTAAAAGACCCTTGTAAGTAAGACATTTTTCTTTGGAAGAATAGAGCAATTGCTACATTTCTATTAGCTTCTTGAACCCCACAATGATCTTGTGAGATCAGGTATATGAACCATCCTTGCACTGATGAGAAAATGGAGGCTCAGAGTTGGCAAATTACTTCTTTTAGCCTCAAGTCCAGTGTTCATGATCACAGGTGAAATCCATGAGGGTTGGGGCCCAGATTTGAGTGATGCTCAGTGTTTACCATAGTCACAGCCTAGTCCAAGACCACAAAGGACTTATTCAAGGTCTACCAAATGGGCTAGGAGCAAAGATGGCAGAATGGAGGCAACAATCCAGCCAAACTCTCCCAATGTCCCTTGCAAACAACTTTACAATAAGACATTCAATCAAATTCTGGAGAAGCATAGGAAGAAAAGGTCAGGGTGAGATTATTTTCAGCCCAAGACAATGTAGGAGGTAGGAAGGAGAGGTCTGTGACCATGAGGGGGAGGCAGCAGCAGCAACACCTTGGGAAGCTCTCAGTCCAGAGATGGTTAGTGGGTCAGACAGCCGGCCAGAAAGAGACTACAAGGGAACTCTCAACTGACCTCAGGCACTGTTTGGTAACTTCATAGCTGTTATGCAATTCCAGGTGCAGAGACATGATTATGGTCAGTCCAAAGGGGCCCTGGTCAGAGTTCTAAGGGTGAGAGGAAGACTAGAGCTTGTAGCTACAGGGGAATAGGAGCCCTTCCTGGACAAAGAGCAAAGCACAGATCAGGAAAGCATTAACCACACCTGTCCCTGGATCACACCAAGCTGGAGAAGGAAATGGCAAACTACTCCAGTATCTTTGCCAAGAAAACCCCAAATGGGGTCACAAAGAGTCAGACATGACTGAAAACAACTCAACCTTGGAACACATCACCCTGGAAGCACCCAAAACTAGCTCTGAAAGTATGAAAAAGCCTGAAACTTGGGATAGTTCCTCCCTATTCCAAGATAAGCAGAGCCCAACTTTATTATAAGTCAAAAAATAGGCTAGAAAAATGAGCAAACCACAATAACAAAGAATCTAACCATAAAAATCTACTACAGAGACAGGCAAGATAAGACACAAACTCATAGGATAACAACATAAAAAACAACTGCAAATAGAACCTAAAAGAAAGATGCAAATTATACATAAGTCCAACAAGAATACCTGGAAGAGGGGCAGTTAGGTGGTGCATTGGATAGAATACGGCCCGGAGTCAGGAGGACCTGAGTTCAAATCCAGTCTCAGACACTAGTTGTGTAACCTTAACCCCAGCACCTTAAATAAGTTTTTAAAAAGTTTAAAAAAAATACTTGGAAGAGATAAGAATGGTAGAGGAAAAACTGGAAAAGAAAGGAGAGTGATGCAAGAAAATTATTAAAAGAGAATTAACAGGGGTGGTTAGGTGGCACAGTATATAGAGTACCAGTCTTGGAGTTAGGAGGACCTGAGTTCAAATATGACCTCAGACATTTAATAATGACCTATCTGTGTGATCTTGGGCAAATCTCTTATCTTCATGGCCTTGCAAAAACCAAAAAAAAAAAAACTTTCAAGAGAGAATTAACAGCTTGGTAAAAGAGGCACAAAAATACTGAAGAAAATAATATTTTAAATAAAATAAAATTGGTCTAATAGTAAAGGAGGTATAAAAATTTTCTGAATAAAAGAACTTCTAAAAAATCAGAATTGGGTAAATGAAAAAAAGCTTACTGAGGAAAGATTCCTTAAAAACTAGAAATGTGCAAGCAGAAGCTGATCCTTGAGACCACAAGAAACAACAAAAAGTCAAAAAAATGAAAAAAAAATAGAAGAAAAGGTGAAATATCTCACCAGAAAACAAGTGACATGAAAAAAAAAGATCAAGGAAATATAGTATAAGAATTTCTAGGGGTGGCTAGGTGGTGCAGTGGATAAAGCACTGGCCCTGGAGTCAGGAGTACCTGGGTTCAAATCCGGATTCAAACACTTAATAATTACCTAGCTGTGTGGCCTTGGGCAAGCCACTTAACCCTATTTGCCTTGGAAAAAACCTAAAAAAAAAGAATTTCTGGACTGCCTGAAAGTCATGATCTTAAAAAAGAGTCTATGGGGCGGCTAGGTGGTGTAGTAGATAAAGCACCGGCCCTGGAGTCAGGAGTACCTGGGTTCAAATCTGGTCTCAGACACTTAATAATTTCCTAGCTGTGTGGCCTTGGGCAAGCCACTTAACCCCGTTTGCCTTAAAAAAAAACCCTAAAAAAAAGAGTCTACACATAATATTTCAAGAAATTAAAAAGGAAAACCATCCTGAAATCTTTGATCCAGAGGGTAACATATAAAGTGAAAGAATGCCCTAATCACCTGTTGAAAGAGTCCCCCAAAATGAAAATGCCAAGTCCAGAACTACCAGGGCAAGGAGAGATGATTGCAAGCAGTCAGAAAGAAACCGTTCAAACATCCTAGAGTTGAGAGTCAGGTGGCAGCTTGTGTTAAAGAAAAGAAGGGCTTGGATTTCAATATTACAGAAGCCAAAGAAACCAGAACTGAAGGCAAGCATATCCTAGCAAAGCTCAGTATGATCCTTCAGGAGAAATGGATATTTCATAAAGGAGAAGACAATCAAGCATTCTGATGAAAAAACCAGAGCTGAATAGGACATCTGCCATTTAAAAAGAAGACTCAAGAAGCATGAAAAACGAAACATGAAAGATGAAAAAATGATAGATATAACTTTATCATATTAGGGCAATTAGAAGGAGTCCACATAGGCTGAGGGCATTAGGAAATCAATTATGTTGTTAAAAAATGAAGAGGTAGGGGTGGTGTAGTGGCGTAGTGGATAAAGCACCAGCCCCGGAGTCAAGAGTACCTGAGTTCAAATCCAGCCTCAGACACTTAATAATTACCTAACTGTGTGGCCTTGGGCAAGCCACTTAACCCCGTTTGCCTTGCAAAAAAAAAAAAAAACGCTAAAAGAATGAAGAGGTGAGAATGTGGGGTTTACTTGGAGAATGGGAAAGGGAAAAGCAGAATAGGGAAAATTTCTCATATTAAAGAGGCATATAAGAGCATTTATAGTGAAGGGAAAATTAGAGTTGGCAGACAATGCTTGAACCTCATTCTCATCTGAAATGGTCCAAAGAAGAAAGATAGAGATCTATCTTACCCAATAAGGAAATAGGAGGGGATAAGAGTTATGGGAGAGAGGAAAATGACAAAAGGGAGGGTTGATTAAGGAGTCTATTACAAAATAGACATTTGAGGAGGGAATTGGATAAAAAGAGAGACAGAAGGATAAAGAGAAGAAAATAAGATGGAGAGAAATAGAGTTAGTAATCATAACTGTGAGTGTAGATGGAACAAACTCAACCATAAAAAGCCAACTGTATAGCAGAATTGAGAAGAAAGCCGAATCCAAATATATACTCTTTACCAGAGATATACTTGAAAGAGAAAGATACAAAGAAAATTAAAATAAGGGGCTGGAGTAAAATCTATTTTGCTTCATTCAGCTGAAGTACAAAAAGCAGGAGTAACAATTATGATCACAAAGTAAAACAGACCTAATTCAAAGGATAATTAGTGAAACTACATTTTGCCACCATAGACAAAAAAAAGTAAATCAAAAAATATAGAGCAAGTTTTTCTGAGAAAGACTTTATTTGTCAAAGATATAAGGACTTAAGTAAAATTTATAAAAACAAAGGCCATTCCCCAATTGATAAATGGTCCAAAGATATAAAGGCAATTTTTAGAAGAAGAAATCAAGGCTATCTATAATCAAATGGAAGAATGCTCTAAATTACTACTGATTAGAGAAATGCAAATTAAACCCACTCTGAGGTACTATTCCAAACCTATTAGAAATGACAAATGCTAGAGTGGATAAGAGAAAATAGGCATACAAATACTGTTGGTGGAATTGTGAGCTGGGTCAACAATTCTGGAGAGCAACTTAGAACTATATCCAAATGGCGATAGAACTGTGCATACCCTTTGTCCTAGCAATATCGCTATTATATCTGTACTCCAAGGAGATAAAGAAAGAAATTACTTATGTGGACAAAAATATAGTAGCTCATTTTTTGGTGGCAAAGAATAGGAAATCAAGTGGATGTCCATTAATTGGAGAATCGCCACAAGCTATGGCATGTGATTGTGATAAAGTAGTACTTTGCTATAAGAAATGATTAGAGAGGGTGATTTCAAAAAACATGATAAGACTTAAATGAACTGAGACAAAGTGAAGTAAGAAAAACTGAGAGATCATTGTGCAAAGGGGTTGTAATTTTGTAATGGTCACCTGTGAAAGACTTGGCTACTCTGATCAACATAATGATCCAAGACAATTCCAAAGGACCCATAATGAAAGAAATGCAATCCACCTTCAGAGAGAGAAATGATGAACTCTGAGTGCAAATTGAAGTACAATATTCTGACTGTCTTTATGGTTCTTGGGTTTTCTTTTGGGGGGGTATGACTAATATGAAAATCTGTTTTGCATGATTTCACATGTATAATTGATATCATTGTTTGCCTTCTCAGTGGTGGGGAAAGGTGTGGGAGAAAGATAATTTAGAACTCAAAATTTAATAAGAAATTAATGTTTAAAAATATTAAAATAATATTTTAAAAGAAATTAAATCAAAGAAAATGGCCCCATTATCTTAGAACCAGAAGGTAAAATATTAATTGAAAGAATCTATCAATTATCTCCTGATATGCCAAAATGAAAACTTCCAAGAATATTATATAGTCAAATTCTAAAGCTTCCTGGTCAAAGAGAAAATATTGCAAACAGCCAGGAAAATGCATTCAAATATCATGGAGCCACAGTCAAAATCTCACAAGATTTAGCAGCTTCAATGTTAAAAGAACACCACAGAAAGCAAAAAAAAAGCAAAGTATCTTACCCAGCAAAATGGAATCTAATTCTTCAGGAGAAAATGGATATTTAATGAAATAGAGGCTTCCAAGTACTCTTGATGAAAAGACCAAAATGGAACCAAAGATCTCATACACAAACACAAGACTCAACAGAAACATCAAAAGGTCAATAAGAAAAAGAAATCAAAGGGTCTTAATACAGTTAAAGTGTTTACACTCCTCTGTGAGAAGCTGGTGCTTGTACCGCCTAAGAACTTTATCATTATTAGGAGAGTCAGGAGGAATTCACATAGACAGAGGGCACAGGTATGAGTTAACTATATTAAGATGATCTCAAAAGAATGAAGAGGTGAGGAAGAGGGATGCTCTGGGAGATGGGGAATGGGAAGAATTACTTCACATAAAAGAGGAATACAAAGAAAGGAGAGAAGGGGGAAGAAGGGTAGAGGATGGTAGGCAATGCTTAAACTTCATTCTCATCTGAATTGGTTTGAAGATGAAAATACATGCACGCGCGCACACACACACACACACACATACACACACACACACACACACACACACACAGAGGTGCATATAGAAACCTATCTTACCCAACAGGAATGTGGGAGGGGAAGGAGGATGAAGGAGTAATAAAAGGGAGAGTTGGGTAAGGGATACAGTGGTCAGAAGCAAGACAGTCTTTTGAGGAGGAACAGGGTAAAAAGAGAAAGAGAAACATGAGAAAATGGGATTGAAAGAAATACACAATTAATCATAACTGTAAACATAACTAGAATGAACTCACTGATAAAATTTAAGTGGATAGATAGATTAGGAACCAGAATCCAAAAATATGTTGTTTATAAGAAACACACCCAAAAGAGAGAGACATATACAGAGTTAAAATAAGGGGCTGAAGCCAAATCCATTAAGGTAAAAAAAATTTATGATCCAAAGTAAAAGCAAAAGGAGACTTAATTAAAAGAGATAATCATGGAAACTACATGTTGCTAAAAGGTACTTTAGACAAGTAACATCAAAAAATTTTATAAGTTTTTCTGATAAAAGTCTTATTTCTTGAACATATAGGAACTGAGTCAAATTTATAAAAATTAGAGCCATTTTCCAACTGATAAATAATCAAAGGATATAAATAGGCAGTTTTAGATAAAAAATCTATCTATAATCATATGAAAAAATGCTTTAAATCACTATTAATTAGAGAAATGCAAATTCAAGCAACTCTGAAATGTCACTTTACACCTGTCAGATTGGCTAACATGACAGAAAACAAAAATGACAAATGTTGGAGAGGATGTGGGGGAAAGGGACACGTGCACTGTTGGTAGAGTTGTGTGAACTGATCCAACCATTGTGAAGAACAATTAAGAATTACATCCCCAGGGTTATAAATGAACATCACCTTTCATCCAGCACTACCATGACTAGGCAGCTAGGTGGTCAGTGAATAGAGCACTGACCTTGGAATCAGGAGGACTGGATTTCGAATCTGGCCTTAGACACTTGCCATTTACTAGCTGTATGATCTTGGACAAGTCACTTCACCCTGACTGCCCTGCATCCAGGGCCATCTCCAGTCATCCTGATCTATATCTGGTCACTGACCCTGTATGTGTCTGGAGGAGAAAATGAGACTGGTGACTTAGCCCAACCCTCTTCACTCGAATCCAATTCACTTGCTTGTCATGGCATCAGCTTCCTGATGTCATGTCTTCTTTGAAAATGAAGGGCAATGTGGCGGCTGGGTGTGGAGCAGCAGTGTATAGAGCACCGGCCCTGGAGTCAGGAGTCCCTGAGTTCAAATCCGGCCTCAGACACTTAATAATGACCTAGCTGTGTGGCCTTGGGCAAGCCACTTAACCCCATTTGCCTTGCAAAAACCTAAAAAGAAAATGAAGGGCAAGCATTATCATCACCATGACTAGGTCTGTATCCCAAAGAGATTAAAGAAAACACACGTATGCAAATATTCATAGTGGCTCTTTTGTGGTGAGTGAACAACACTCGCTGTCTTTCTATACTGCAATTCCAGATTTACAACATGTTTTCCACAGGCGATCTCATTTGGTCCCCCAACCACCTTGGGAGTAGAAGCTATTACCCCCAATTTACAGATGAGGAAAGTGAGGCTCTTAGAAGGTGACCTACAGAGTTCCCTAGTTATCAAATTTCTGAAGCAGGTTTTCCATTCCATCCTTCCTGACTCCACATCACCCCAGCTATGCCCTTTACAAAACCAGTTAGTTGGCAAAGGTCTAGCTTGCCAGGTATGGAGCCTGTAGATTTTGCAGCAGAATCTTTTGCAGAGTAAGCTGTAATATAAATGTGAGTCACTATTACAATCCAATTTTTGCTAGCAAAAAAGGTTTTTGGGGGTAGGGGGTATATGGGTAGAACAGAAGGACAATAGTCTTGGTGGTATGGTTGCTTGACACTGACAAGCAGCATATTGCCTGTGGGCACCATCCCAGAAGGAACTGCCATCCCTCCAAATTTCAGGGCCTGGAGCAAAGCCTCACTTGCCTTCCCTAATTCTAACTTTCAAGAAAAAAAGAGCATTTGTTTATTTTTTTAATTTTCATATTCCTAACCCTATCACAGTGCAAAACCTAATAAATGCCTGGTGAATTGAATTAAGCCAATTCTCCCATGGCACCATCACTCCTCTGCTTTGTCGTCCTTTATCAATGGCCTTTCTAAAGGACGGCCCTGAGAATTAAGCACACACTTCCGATATGGGAGGGCCAGGGCTCAGGACACTTCTCCAGTTCTAAGATTGTATCACCTTTGTGAGCTGGGGACCTACACTGATGCCACACTGAGACTGGAGTCCACCAAATTCCCCCCCCCCAACCCCCATCCTTTTAATACAAACTGCTATTGAGTCACATCTCCCCTTGCTTGTACTTGGGAAGTTGATTTTCTGAATCCAAATGTAAAATTGTGCATTTATCTCCATTATATTTAATCTTACTAAATTCAAACCAATTTTCTACCCTATTAAGATCTTTTTTAGGTTACAATTCTGTCTTTTTTCACCATTCAGTCTCAGTTTTCTGTCATCTGCAGATCTGATGAGCATGCCAAATATACAATTTGTTTTTATTTTCCTTTCAAATTTCAAGATTAGGACTTCAGGATTAGAAGTAGTATAGCCATGAAAATGAAAATGAAGCCAAGAAAGGTGTAGTAAGGGACAACCAAAGTTTTTGAGGGCATAAAAACAACCTCAAACTATAAGGGAATTCATTAGTAAAGATAAAGACTAAAAGGAAGTATGATCAATATTTTAAAATCATTAAGTGTATGGGGGAAAAGAGATCTAATCCCCAAATTACAAAATTCTCAGAGCCTTAATGGCTGGCCTAAATTCATTAGGATAATTAAAAAGTAGCACTATGTTAGCAATCTAGACTAAACTTACTTTAATAAAATTTTACTGATAGCCTTTGTTTCCTTAACATCAATTTCTCCTGGTATACCTGTCTCCTTTTCCAGAAAGCTATTCCATATAACAAGCTGTATTTTTAAAAAGCAAAACGAGAAAAAAGAGGGAACAATCAGTATAATTAATCATTATAATAAAAAGTCTGAAAATGTGCACCATACAATTAATTGTGGACCTCCCAAGGTTATCTTCTCATATCTCTTCTTTTGAGCCATTATAATTTTGCAACAATTACTTTTGATGCCCTGGTTGTTTATTCCATTTATGTTGCTATATGCATTGTACATACTATTTCTTGATTCTACTAACTTTCCTCTGCATCACTTTGTACAACTCTTTTAGTGTTTCTCTTTATTCATCACACACATTATTGCTCACAGCTCAGTAATATTCTATTCTGTTGACACATCACGATTTGTTCAGTCATCCCCAAGCCATGGGTATCCCCTTGGTTTCCAATTCTTTGTTCTCTGTACTAAACTTGCAGCATGATTGACTACCATTTCCCTAACCCTACCAAGAAAGGGTAATTATGCAGGAAATAAAAAAGGATTCCCCCAATATTGAAAAAATATCTCTTACTTTAGAAACTGAAACCAAGAAGAACCATCACACCTTATGGCCTGTGGGGAGCCTGTGTACAGGCACACAGACCTGAGTCGGTGTAGGCAGAGGAAGAAGAATCATACCCAGGTTTCAAAACCAGCTCATTGTTCAGACTTTAGTACAGACAAACCTGGATGTGATCGTAGGCTTGGACAACTTGGGGAGAAGAACCTGGGGTGGGGCAGCTGGTCGGCAGCCCTCCTCTGGTCTCTCAGCAGGTTCTGAAGAACCAACCCTTCAGAATATGCAGCCGAGGCACCACCTTCAACAAAAACTGCCCCCCCATGTCCTACTTGCCCAAATACCCTCTATTTACCCACAAGTGTTACTTTATGGATATGGGGAAGTCAACTAAGAGCGGATGATGGTTTCATTACATTTGATCTTTGTTACCCTCAGGACTGAGTAATAAATGAGTATTGGTTGATTAATCCTCTAAATCTCAAGGCAAGGATAAAGTGTGGGTTTCTTAAGAAAAACCTCTCCTAGTTTACTGTTTATAGTTTAAAAGCATAAAAAGCAAGAAAGACGAATTATACAGTGAATGCCTTTTTATTGATTTTCTTGTCCAAACATGAGGGAGAAATATACTGTGTATATTTGAATATTTGAAACAAAATGTCAGAAGATAATGAGTTCTGTCCTACAAAAAAGCTGAAGGACTGGACTGAATAAAACCAGACCCCCGAGACTTAAAGAAACCAGACCTCCACCAACTGGAGAATCAAAATCAGAATCAGAATCGAAGAGGTGGGTACTAAGTCCTGCAGACGACTGAGGGGCAACCCAGGGTCCTGGAAAGGACCTCGACTTCAGATCAGCGATTTGGGTTCAAAGTCTGGCTCAACCAGTTCAGCTCTATTTTCCTGGACAAGTTCAGCCTCCCCATTAAGGAAAAGGCAATGGCAATCCTTCTCTTCCCCACAGATCTGTTGTGCGAAAGTTGAAAAGCAAAGAGCCAAAGGTGGGCAGTTATCGCTGTGGCCATTCATCTTCTCACCTTTTCAGCCTATTCAGAATTCTCATCATCTCTTCCTCCAGGGATCCTTGACCTATTATTCAATGTTTTAAATTGGCAACAAGTTGTGTCTAAATTCTCTCGCCCACAGCTGTTCCCAGGCTTTTTGATCATGTCACCTTCTCCACATGCCGCAGAGGCAGGAAGAAAAGAGGGGGCTCCTGCGCCCTTCAGAAATAAGCTACTGTGCTTGGTGGCATCAATTTCACAGCTCACTGAAATGAGAGCATCTCATTGCCCCCCTCTCCCATGCCTCAAAGGAGACCCACTGTGAGTGCCCAGCCTTGATGTGTCTGTGCCTACAAGCAAGATCGGCTCAAGAGGAGACATTACACTTGATAAAAGAAACCGTTATCATTCAAATGCCCGCAGCTGAGGCTGAAACAGGAGAGCAAAATGAGAGCCTCTTCTTCATTGCACGTTAAGTGCTTGGGTTGGTTTTGTTTTTATTTTTTTTTAGAAACAAGGCTCATATCTGTAAACGGACACAAAAGAGTGTCTTCCCTTAAGGAATACGATGATAATAATTAGAATTAAAGATATTCTCTCACAGATGTATAAGGTGTGATTTGCTCCTTTCCCAGTTCTCCTTTTCAGTATGCTGCCCATGGCTCCCGAGAGAAAACAGAGCAGACTTTGACAGAACAAGCAATGCGGAACCCAAGCCCACCAGGCAATGTGGGCAGGAGAGGGAAAGTGCTGCATGAAATCAATACCTCACCTGCACCGCATGGGGAAAGTCACGGACTGCAAGACTGTCCTAGGCCAGGCCCTCGGGATAAGAATGGTGCTTCCAAAGTGAACAACAGCCATCCACATGGCAGCTGCTTCTCAATGCCCACTCTGGACTGGGAACTGTGGAAGAACTAGATTTCACCCTTCTGGGAGCTGGTCCTGAACCAACAGTGTGAGGAGGGAAGATGAAACTTAGGATCTGAGATGGCAACAACATGGGTCCAGGTAGATAAAGGGACCAAAATCCTGCCCCTATGGCAGGCACTGCCCTACTAGCGACAATGCAGACCTCTGTGTTGAACAGGGCCCTGGAATAGACCCTCAAGTATCTCCCTGAGGCAGTCCATCACACACGGAGCAGGTTCAGCAGCTCCTCAATGCCCATGATCACAGCTGAATTCCTCAGCCTAGAATTCCAGGTCCTCCAAAGTCTCTGCCTTGGCCCTACCTACGATGGACTCTCAGCTCTAGTCGATCTCATCTTTACACTATCACACATGGGCTGGGCATTCCTGCCTCTGGGAGGAATATCAGGCCATACCATTCCCTGGCCACTGGAACATGGCATATAAACTTAGGAGCAATCTTTGGGTTATCTAGTCCTGCAAACCAAGAAACTGGTTCCAGAAAGAGTGTGCCCAGGGTCACACACGCTGTACATCAGAATTTGTTCTGCTTGGCCAGAAGGTGCATCTGGGAGCAGGGAGCAGAAGCTGCCAGGAGGCAGATACTGTTGCCATAGAAAGAAGCACTTTCTAACCACCATCACCCTCCACAAGTGAATGGAACTTCCTCAGGAGAGTCAGCTAAGGCTGGAAAACCATGGAATCTCCAAGGACAGAGTGGACGGCTTCTGGGGTCCCTCCCTTCTGATTTGTGCCCACAGCCACCTCACTTCCAGTGTCCATCTCATCCACCATGAGGCCTTGATGTTCTCCAACTCTCTTCAATTATTTTCAGGCCCAGGTCAAACTACTAAGAGTAGTAGGATGAGAAGTCTAGATCTCAAAGATCTATCACTCCCTTGGTCTGGGTCTTCCTTTCACCGAGGAAGACATTTCCCTTATTTTTAGTAGAGCCTCTTCATGAATTCCTACAAATAGCCTTATCCACAGGTAACTGCTGTTCTCATGACAGACGCATTGGGCCAAACTCTGCTAATTATTTCCTAATGGAAACCACGTCCATTGTGGAGCCTTCAGACTTGAAGTTTTCACTGCCTGATTGGGCCGGCCATAGGCAGAGCTTCCAGAACTGCCAATGAACTCCTGATGTGTTGGGAAAGCCAAGGAGGACACTGGCAAGAAGGTCCTTGATCATTACTTCGAGGAATCAAGAAATTTAGGTGCTACTTTAGAGCTGACAGCACATGGCATAAGGAGTCTGGCTCCTTTTTCAGAGATCAACATGCCTAAGGCGACACTTATTAATCAGGGTCCCAGGCAGCACTTGAACCCAGGAGTCAGGATGTTCAGTCAAATCCTCTTTGCATCAAGGTAGGCTGGGGCTCAGCCTCTGAGTGTCACTCACCTGAGGCTCTGAACTACTGTTTGTGCATTTTCCATGTGGAATATCCCCAGGGGTCTAGACATGCATGCTCTTCATGTTTAGACCCTTCCATTATGCCTCCTCCATACAATGCTGAATATCCTAGGGTCTGGGCACACATACTCTACATGTTCACACCCTTCATCATGCCTCCTACACACAATGTGTCCTAAATATAATGGGACCTAGACAAGCATGTTCTTTCTGTTCACACCCTTCATCATGCCTCTTACACACAATGTCTCCTAAATATCCTGGGAACCTGGACATGCATGTTCTTCATTTTCAGACCCTTCATCATGCCTCCTACACACAATGTCTGCTGACTACGTGACTGAAAATACAACAAAGGAAGAAATGGGAGGTTGTTTGAAAGAAGAAGGGAAGATTCAGGCAAGAGGAATGTTGCTGATGCTGATGCTGCCCTGGACTGTCTGGAGTCTTTCTTACAAGGTTCCTTCTGCCCCAAACGCTCTTGCAGTCAATTTTTATCAGGAACACCTGAGCCCAAATCATACTCCTACTGGCATGTCCCTTCAGCACTGCCTGCCTCAGTTACTTCAGCTGTAAACTGAGGATCATAACAGCCTCTCCCTTGCAGGCTCCTTGTCCAGTGAGACATATGCAAAATGCTTTGCAAACTGCTAGTGGTGGTGATGATGATGATGAAGAAACAGATGATGATGAGGGTGATGTCTCCTCAATGATAGGGTCATATCTGCTTCCTCAACACCCATCACAGTCCTGGGCTCGTAGAAGCTCCTTAATAAACATTGCTAACTGACAATGTGTACACTGCATGGACCAAGCCCATACAGAGTCAGAACTGAGAGGGGCCTCAGAACACAGAATCAGGGATTAGACAGGACCAGGGAAATCACAGAACCTAAAATGGCAGAACTGGATGAGACTGTTGAGGCCCTTGAATCCACATTTTTTTCACAAATAAAGAAAAGATGCCCCAGGTTGATGGAGGAGGTCTTTTCCTTAGGTCTCATGGCTGATTGATGACAGAGTGAGGCTAAAAGCCCAGAGCTAAGAACGGCTGAGGGCCCTGAGTAAAATTGAAGGTTGAGAGGAGCTCTCTGCCCTTTAGCAGGGGGACTGAAGAACATGGAGAAATGAATGAAATCCCCCAACCCTGACTCTTCCCAAGTGACTGCTGGGCACAAAGGAGAATCTGGTGGCTATGGGCCTGCTAGTGTTCTCCTGCAACAGTCCTTGATAAGGAAATGAGGTGATTTGTAAAAATGGAACATTTTGGGAGGCCCAGCATCACCTCATTCTTCTGGGTAAACTTTCTTGTTTTCAACTTGCTGGCAGTCACGGTAGTCCTGTGGGATCCTGCCTAGCCAAGCTGTGGGAAGAAGCACAGAAATAGGGTCCAGGGCCACAAGGATGCTCTAGGAGCCCCTGGGAACCAAGGAATGCTCAGCAGGAAACAACCCTGGGGACTAACAGGATAGTCCCCAGTCCTAGCAGAGCTCAATTCTGTATCTGGGATGCAGGAGGAAGATCTCTCACTTCAGGGAGGAGTTGGGGTCCAGGAGCCCTAAAGGACTTGAACCCTCTACCTGAGGTTTTATGACTCTTTGAGTCAATCAGTGAATAAATGTGTATTAAGCACCTACCACAGCCAGGCACTGGGCTAAGTAAGGAGCTCACAGTCTAATGGGGGAATGATGAGCAGCTAAAATGGGAAGTAATCCATAGAGGGAAGGTACTGAAATCAGGAGGGCTCTAGAAAGGCTTCTTGGAGAAGGCAGGGCAGCTAGAGCACAGGGCCTGACCCTATGAAACTCATATGACCCCCTGCCTCAGTTTCCTTCCCTATGAAATGGGGGTAACCACCCTGCCTACTTCCCCAGATAGGAGGATTCAATGAGAGAATATTGAAGTGTTTGGCAGAGCTTCCAGTACCATGGATGTTAGTTGTTGCTATGATTGTCAGGGTCCAGTATGAGTTGAGACCTGAATGAAGGAAGAGGTAGACCAGAGGAGGGAGGATGGTCAGGGGATGCTGGGAGTTTCCTGGATGGACTGAGCTGAGACCAGACAAGTGCGAGACACCAGGCAATGAGAGTCTGGCCAGGGCTGTGGCCTGGGTCAAGGCTGAAGCACAGATGACGTGGTGATGCTGAGGACGGCCAAGGAAGGGCCAGTCGCGTTAGGGAGGAATGGGGCCTTCCCTTTGGCAGGGAGGCGGGGTCAGAGTGGGCTTTGTGGGGTCACTAATGGAAACTGCATGTACTTACATCTTGGTATGCGCAGAGTGCAGCCACATGTGGTACCCACACATTGTATAGCTTCAGGCAGCCTGGGCACCCCCATCTATCTCCCTGACAGGTCTCCCTGGAGCCGGCCTGAGACAAGGGGCCAAACTGAGGTGGGGGGGTCTCCTCTCCTCTCAGTTATTTGCCAGCAACTCTTACCTTCCAGAAAACTCACTAACTAGTGATATCAGAGATGGCAAGGCATGGAGTCTTTAAAGTGGCACCAGTGCAGAGGCCTGTGCCCAGACTGGCAAGGGTGGTGGCTCTGGGGGCTCCCTGTGGTTCTAGACAAGAGTTGATCACAGCTCTATTTGTGTTATGACAACAGTGCCATCCAATAACTATTGTTTTCGAATGGCAGGCAAACAGGGAGACGGGGCTGAAATAATTATCATTGGACAGAAAGGGGACATCGAGGCACACTTCCATGACACAGGATGTCCCCTTTGGCCCTCTCCATCTGGGTGCAGCCTCATGATCAGAGCTAATGCAGGTTGTTTTCCTCAGTTTCTGGTGCAGGCCCCAAGCCTGCCCTCAGGAAGCTTCCAGTCTAGATCAAACTGTGCTTCCAGGTCAGCAGAGCTGTGCCTGGGTAGATGCCAGTGGCGGAGGTGCCTGTGTAGATGCTCTGAGCCCAGGCAGCTCAGCTTGGCCTCCCGGCACACCCACAGTCACACCTGAGTCTGCAATGCCCTTTCTTGCTCAGGGACCCTTAAATTCAGAATGCCACCTCCTCATTTCTTCCTGCTTTCACAAAACCTTACCTAATCCTCTAACACCCCTCCCCCGCAATTATCAGAAATGATCCTTCCTTGGTCAGTTTATATCTTTCTGAAATCCTTGTCTTATTCTATGGAGGGCCACTGCCATCTAAGCTCCGTGAGGGCAGCAGTCATGCCTCACTGAACAAAGCATCCTTCAGACCTAACTATAGGGCTATGTATGTCTGGTTGAGTGTGTGTATGGCTGTATCTGTACTTGCATGCACACGCACACACACACACACACACACACACACACACACACACTTCAAAGATAGAGATGACAGCTTGACAAGGCCCCATGACCCACACTGCAGGATTGTACTTGTCTCTCCTTGCCTTTTGGACTGCCCCCCTCCCCAGCGCAGTTCTGGCCTGTGTCACACTCTCTAGTTCAAAAGGGCCTTCAAGCACAGTGCCCAGCTACCCTGGGCCAGGGGGCCGCCACTGGAGCCAGTGCCCCAGTCACACCCCGGCCAGGCATCCAGAGAAGACAGGCTTTGGGACTTGGGAGGGAGAGCAGCTCCTGGGACCCCCAGCTTCCTTGCTGATCACCATTAATCTTGGCTTCTGCCTTTTGGTCTTCTTTTACCTAGGAATTGCTGGACATATTTTTTATTAAAAATTGTTTATCTGAGCCTTTGGGCTTATTGGACAAACCACGCAAAGAACCATGGCTAGGAAAAGGCACAGCCTCCCCTGGGATCTCTCACAACAGCCTAAAGGGGAGGAGGGGACAGAGGCTCACTGTCTGCATCCTCAAGAGAAGAAATCAAGGGCCAAATGGCTAAATTTAGGAGGGGAGGGAGGCAGGGCTTGTTCTGTAAGTGTGTGTCCTGGGTCTGGGAGGATCCGGGCTACTTGAATGACCCCAGGGGTAGAGGAGGGAAGGGGTGTCAAGTTGAAAACCTTCCCATGGGAGACTGAAAGTATAGGCAATGGCAAGTGGGTCCATATTCTATGTCCTCATGCCCCCCGTGATCTGAGACCTGGGGAGATGGTGACAAAACCTGGTAAGATTCTGCATAGTTCAGAACTCAGCCCATATCTAAATAACCAGTTTCTGAGATCCTGGAAGCCCCTACGGAGAAGAGCAAGGATAGATAAGGCACTCTAGGAACTGAGGCCTTTGGAGCATACATGTCTGTGGGTGGGTCTATAGCTAAAAATGCTGAAGTGACTTTCACAAGGTCACTCTAAGTAAAGCTGGGACTAGAACTCGGGGCTTCTAAAGCTGTTAGGTGTAGAGATCCCATTTTAATTTATCAGATAATTCCATAAGTCCCCAACCTTTAAACCAGTTTTTTCATTAGGCCTTACTCCATTTAAGCCTTAGACATGAGCATGGAAAACAGACGGGGAGGAGAGAGTGAATGAACCTGAGGACACAAGGAAAGGCTGCCTGCATCTTTAAATACTGAAAATGATTAGGAACAGACCATTGGGTCTTCTTGCTGGGACCTGGAATAATCTTGTTCACCCATTTAACAACATGGTATGATTCCTTATATGAGGCCATAGGGACAGCTAGGTGGGGCAGTGGATGGAGCACTGGCCTTGGAGTCAGGAGGATGGGAGTTCAAATTCAGCCCCAGACATTTGGCATTTACTAGTGCGACCTTGGGCAAGTCACTTCACCCTGACTGCTTCACATCCAGGGTCAGCTCCCCTCATCCTGACTCATGTCTGGCCACTGGACTCAGATGGCACTGGGGAGGAAGTGAAGCTGGTGTCTTAGCCCAGCCTCCCTCACTCAATCCAACTCACATTTGTCATGGCATCACCTCCCTAATGTCGTGGTCTTCTTCGAGAATGGAGGACAAACATCACCATCATGATTCCTTAAAGAGAATCCCCCAACACAGCAAGGAGGGAAACGGGAGTCCATTAGACCCCTGCTGACAGAAGTCCACCTTCTAGCGTGGCTCACATTTGGACGAGTGCATTCTACACCATCATTTCTTTTTTTTACTTTTCTGCAAGGTAGTGGGGTAAAGTGACTTGCCAAAGGTCCCTAGGTCCCAGCTAGGTTAAGTATGATGTGTCTGAGGTTGGATTTGAACTCAGGTTCTCCTGACTCCAGGGCCAGTGCTCTATCCTAACTGCCCCCTTATACCATCATTTTTTTCACAAGCACCCAGGAGGTAGTCAAGGTAGGGGTTACCATCCCCATTGGAGCAGAGAGGAAAAACTGAGTCTCAGAGAGATGAATGGACTCCTCCACGGGAGCCCAACTGGGAGGAGGAAGACTAGATGTTCCTCCAGCTCCATTCAAGTCCCAGGGTCTTCTACCTCTTTCAAGTTGTCTTTCCATATGATGACCATAGGAAGCCAAAAGGACATTGCTAAACACTGTGGCAGCTAAGTACAGATGACTATTCTGCCCAAGAGCTATCTGGCTTGGAGGATTTGAGGCAACGTGGCCCAGTGGGAGATAATACAGATTTGAAGACAAAGGACATGCATCCGCAGCTCAAATATATAACTTACTAATGCTGTGACTGACCTTGTGCAAAATAGGAAACTCGGTCCGAAAATCCCTGTAGCTCCTTCCAGCTCAAAATCCCAAGATCTGAAGTTGGGCCTGGCATCAGGTTGCACAATTCCATGGTGGGACAGGAGTGGGCAAGAGGGGGAATAGCAGAACTCCCATGAGCCCTGGCAGCTCTGAGCCCAGAGCCCACGATGAGCTCTGCTCCCTTCTTTGTGTTCACAGAATCCCTTGGCTTCTGCCAAGAGGGGCAAACCATTTAGCCACACTTAGGGTTAATAACAATTCTTTATCTATTTTATGGAAATTGCCATCCTGAGGCATGAGATCTGAGGCCAGGGGAAGGGCAGGGGGAGGGGAAGAGGCATAGCTGACCTGAAGGCCAGTCAGACTCAGGCTCCAGCTCCAAGCTGGCAAGTGAACAGATGCTCGGGGCCACCTCACCCGACCCCCTCCTCCCCAACCTCCCAAATGTCTAATTAGTACATGACTAAGAGAGTGTATCCACATAGGAGAGAAACATCATAGTCCAGCCCAGAGTGTGGGGGCCTGGAGTCCAGACGGCCAGGCTCCACACTCACCACGGATGCTGAAGAACCAACCAAGAGAGCTCAACAAATCATTCAACCTTTCAACTGCCTCTTCTGACAAATGGGAAAGATGGCAACAGTTAGCACTCGCAGCTTTGTTTCTCTGGTCCCTTGGCAGATGGTTTCTACACAGCAGGGGCTTAAGAGAGAAAAGCTAATTCTTTCCACCTGTCCACTACCTCAGTTGGTCTACAGGTCAGCTTTGGGAAGAAGGCAGCTTCGATGCATAATGGGTGGCTGGTCATCAGGGCCCAGTTATTAAAGACCTGTATAAGGCAGTCATTGACCTGATGCCATTGGTCATGAGAACAGTTTAGTAAGTCTGTTTCTGGGTGTCCATCTGGAAGGACTCTGGTTCTTCTCTTCAGAACTTGGATATGTATGGCTTGGGGAGTGAAGGAAAAACCTTTGAATTGAGGGCTGGGCCAGAACGGAGAGCATGGATAATGCCCCAGTGGAGGAGAAGCTCATGTTTTTCTTTCCATATTATCTATGGGATCTAAAGATGCCTCCTGAGGTGGGGGCAGGTGGGGACAGGTAGGCTGTCTAGGCAAGCCTGGCTCTTGGAGAGGGTGTGTGGCTTCCTTCCTTCCTTCCTTCCTTCCTTCCTTCCTTCCTCCCTCCCTCCCTTCCTTCCTTCCTCCCTCCCACCTCCCTTCCTCCCTTCCTTCCTTCCATCTACCTTAAAAGATCTAAGAACTGCCATCTGCCCCAGAGTTTGCTGGGAGTCAAATCCAGGAGAAGGAATCAATGCTGAGGAATGAGGAGCAAGATCCAACCCAGCAGTATTTGATTTTTAGTTTTGGGGAGAGTTAGAACTATGCTCAAAGGACTACTATGGTTTTTATTTTATTTTTTCCAATTACATACAAAGATAGTTTTCAACATTCATCCCTTTGCAAGCTTTTGAGTTTCACATTTTTCTACCACCCCCTCTTCCCTCCCCCCTCCCCATGGCAGTCAACAATCTGATATAAGTTGAACACTCATGTCCAACATATTTCCATATGAGTCATGTTGTGAAAGAAGAATTAGAACTAAGTGGGGAAAAAACCATAAGAGAGAAAAAAATAACATAAAAGAAATTTTTAAAAGTGACCACAGTCTGTTTTGCTCTGCATTCAGACTCCATGGTTTTTCCTCTGGATGTGGATAGCATTGTCCATAGAAGGTCTGACACTGCTGCTATTAAGGTGCACAAGAATCTCCTGGTTCTGCTCATTTCACTCAGCATCAGTTCATACAAATCTTTCCAGGTTTTCCTGAAATCCCTCCCTCGAGATTTCTTACAGAACAATAATACTGCATCACAATCATTTAACACAACTTGTTCAAATACTCCCCAGTGAATTCTTTGCCACTACAAAAAGAAGTGCTATAAATATTTTATGATTTCTTTGGGATACAGACCTAGTCGTGGTTTGCTAGATCAAAGGGTAAGCACAGTTTTAATGCCCTTTGGGCAAAGCTCCCAATTGCTCTCCAGAATGGCTGGATCAATTCACAACTTTCAACAATAGGGCATCAGTGTCCCAGTTTCCCCCCATCCCCTCCAACATGGATCATTTTCCTTTTTTTTTGTCATATTAGCCATTCTGATAGGTGCAAGGTGGTACCTCAGAGTTGTTTTTAACTTACATTTCTCTTATGATTTGGGGTGTTTTTCACATGATTATAGATAGCTTCGATTTCTTCATCTGAAGACTGGCTGTTCATATGGTAAAGGGAAGTCTCTGGAACAAGCTCTGGAAGTCTAAGTCCATTCTTTCCAAAGACAAATGTGAGGTGGGGAGAGTGTGTCTTGGGGGGCATTGGAGAAACTATACTAGAATGAAAGCTTGATTTAACAACACTAGAAGGACCCTCTGGATCTTGAACTCAGAACCTTTGTAGAATCCCAGGGGGGGGGTATAACTAGTGCACATGGGAGTTAGGATTAGGACCTCCAGAGCCTATTTGTGGTGCATCTGGTGCCCTACCCATGCTACAGATGCTATGGTGATGTATGAGAAGGGGCTTCACCACAGCCAGGTCAGAGAGTCTAGAGGCTCCTGTTGTCCCCAGTTCCCAGCTGATGGAGCCCTCTCTCAGAGAAATCCTGATCAGGGTCACAGAGGTTGGGGATAATCCAAACAAAGTTATTGTATAGCTACCCTCCATGTGTGTATACATAAAAAACTCACACACTCTCATATACCCACACACCCACATACACATTCACACTCACTCACACATACACAACTCACTCACACACCACTTATACACACTCACACACACTCACTCGACTCATACCCACACTCACACACTGACACACAGACACACTTGCACACATACACATACTCACTCCTCACACATTTACACATACTCATATACTCATATACACACCCACACCTATACACTCACATTCATACACATACACACACACACTCAAACCCACACTGACACATACACATTGACATACACACTCATATACATTCTCACACACTCATTCATACACACACATACCTCCATGAGGGCAGGAACTATTTTTTTTCTTTTCATCCCTAGGCCCTATGTGCCTGCAATATATAGAAGGTGCTTAATAAATGCCTATTGATTGCTAGTTCCCAGCAGGCATTGATTAATCATCTCCTTGGAGGAGGCAGGAGGTCCTGCTTTAGGCACTGGGGCCACAAAGGGAAGTTGGAAAGCAGCTTTGTCGGGAAAGGCTGAGCCAGGCCCCAGTGACCTCTCCACTGCCCACTCCAGCCTCAGGACACAGAACGAGCTCCAGCCTGGGCAGAAGACTCTCCCTCCTGCTCCCTGCAGGTGATCCAGCAGGTTTCAGGGAACCTCTGCAGCTTCCTACCCCGTTCCCCAATAAAAACAGACACCCCCCCCCAAGAAAGGAGAGGCTGCTGCTGCTTCCAATCCCCATTTCCAACCTGCCACACCTGTTCTTCCTCATTCTCAACTAAACTGAAATGTGTGGAGCAGAGCCCAGCTGAGGGGGCCCGGAGGGAGGGGGAACCGCTGGAACTGCCCTGATTAGACCTGTAAATGCGACCGGCGCTGCCTCGTCTGGCTCAGAGCATTTATCTGCAGAGAGCAGCTGGGGCTGGAGGGACGCTGGGCCTTTGCAACAAGTTCTGTCCTGGCTCCCCTTTCCAGTGCCATTGGGTTTGGAGGCCAAGTCCTCCGGCACAGGAAGAGCTGGGGCCCTTTACAGCTGCAGACATCGGGGAAAGACTCGGGTTGGGCTCCAAAGGCCTCAAAAGGATCTGGCGCCCCACCTCCGGCAGGCGGGCCGTGGCCCTGTGGACAGATGTCATGTCAGATCCCCCACTCAGAGAGCCAAGATCCATGTGCAGGGCTCTCAAAGGGGGTTCTTAAGTGCATAGTTTAGTCGTTTGTTTTAGAAACATGTTGGCTGGGTTTTAACCAATAGGAATAAACCAAAGACTAAGATTGTGTGTGTGTTGTCTGTGTGTGTGTGTGTGTGTGTGTGTGTGTGTGTTTAGACAGGAACATCACTGTCCTATTTTTCAATGAATTCAGCAAAAGGCTTGAGTGACCTGACTAGCATTAACCACTGAGGAAAAGTGTTTCTGGCTGAGCCAAGGAATATCATAACAAAGAACTGGAGAGGAAGCTAAGGCCTCAATAACCCCCTTCCCACTCTTGGTGAAGTGGAGGGACAATAACATGAGTCAATCCAAATAAAGTGGACCAAAAACCAAAACCAAAACCCCCAAATTACCCCCAAGAAGGAAGGGGGGGGGCATTTTCCAAATGCAAGCCGGAAAAGAGCCGAATCTGGATGCTAATAAGTGTCCTTGCCCAATTGCTCCTCACTTGACAAATGAGGAAACTGAGGCCCCATCAGAGTGAGTGAGTGACAGAACTGAGTCTAGAAAATGCAATCTCCAGGGACTCATCTTTCTTGGGTGTCCTTACTCCTCCCCAGGTCTTCACATTCTCCTGGGCTCTCAGACATGAACATAAGTTTTGAACTCCATGAAGTCAGGAATTACCCAAGACAGTGAGTACATTTTTCAGAAAAGAACTTAACTAACAGTGAAGGAAACATGACTAGAAAAAATAACTTAGAGATGACAGGCTGGACAGCGCTT
This sequence comes from Macrotis lagotis, assembly GCF_037893015.1. Lineage (NCBI taxonomy): Eukaryota > Metazoa > Chordata > Mammalia > Peramelemorphia > Peramelidae > Macrotis > Macrotis lagotis. The sequence continues at coordinate 689,141,428 of NC_133666.1, forward strand.
CCACGCCACCAGTTAGCCGCAAAGTTTGGCCTGGTCTGGGGCAAAAAGAGTTAGAGGGTGACAGGCAGGGCTCAAGATCCTCCCAATCTGGTGCTGCCCGAACCCTCTGTCACCTATGAGAGGGCTCACCACTATGATCAGCCAATCAGAAAAAGAATTCTCAGGTTTCCAAACACACCCCACATTTCCCACCTCTGTGCCTTTGTCCAGACCATTCCCTTGGCCTCCAGTATCTCCTTCCCCTTCCCCACCCCATGTGTTTGCTCTCTTTTATAGTCCCTCTCAAATGCTGCCTTCTCTAGGATGCCTCCAGTGACTTCCCTGCCTCCTTTGAGACCTCACAGAGCATCTGTCTGCAGTCCTCTCATAGATTAATCAGGTCCTGTGTGTGAGCACATGCATGCACACACGCACACACACACACACACACACACACACACATCCCTTCATACTTATACTAGAGTCATTTCTATCTGTGGCTCACATGCCTCCTAACACTGTTCAGCAACCCCAAAATGTTCTCTATAAAAGGTCATTTATACAGGCTTCTTGAATTGCAGCACTGTTCCTGGGGTACGTTTTTAATTTTGAGTCTCAGGTATTCATGGGACATCAACTAATAAGAGCTAATATTTCTATATCACTTTAAGGTTTACAAAATAATTTACAAATCTCTTTTTTACTCTCCCAATAATCCTGGAAAGTAGGTGCTTTTATTAACTTCATTTTGTAGATGAGGAAACAGAGGCTGGTAGAAGTAAAGTGACTTGCCTAAGGTCACAGCACCAGAAAGTGTCTGAGGCTGGATTTGAACGCAGAGCTTTCCGACTCCTGCACTCAATCTCTGTGCTATCTTAGCTGTCTCAAGTCTTATCATCAGGTGGAGATGTTTATGAAGGATTGATATGGGACTGGAACTCAGCAGCACATATACAGACAATAGTCAGCTACAAGGATAATAGACTCACAAAGGTGATGAAACAGTGGTGAAGGGGGAGGTTGAAAAGCGAAGACTGTCTGCTTTTTAGTCCTACTTTTATTTCCAGTGCTTAGCTCAGTGCAGATACGTATAGGAAACATTTAAGAAATGTTCTTTCTATCATGGTGTCCATCCAACCTTCTAGCCAGCCAATTCATCCTCTCCCTGTCTAGGTCTGTGTGTCTATAGCTCCATGTCTCTCCCTTTCCATCTATCATGTCATATCTTCCTCTTGTGGCTTTTCCTCTAACAGCTTTCTCCTCTTCTGATCATTTCTGTTTCAACCCTTTATCCTGTCTCCCTCCTTGCCTTAGTCTTCCCCAAGGGTCTATCTTGGGCCCTCGTCTCTATTCCTCCTCCCCCTCTGGAAGATTTGGGGTATAGTTAAAAGAACTGACCTCCTACATGTAGAGCTCCATTTTAAAACTTAAATTAAAAAACACCAGAAACTCATCCTATGATGTCCAACCTTTACTTGAAAAGTAATCCTTTCTATGGCATAGCCAACATATTATTCAGACTTTGCTTGAAGACTTGTCCAATGTGGGATGAGCCTGCACCTACCAAGGTTAACCATTACACTTTTGGATAGCATCCATTATTGCAAAGTTTTTCCTACATCAAGGCTGACAATTATTTACCTTTTAGCAGCATCAACCCATTGCTCATAATTCCATGCTCTGAGGCCAGGAAAGGTTTTGTTCTTCTGTCATTTTAGTCTTTCAAATATTTGACAGCCTTATTATATACATATATAATATCTCCCCTATTCTCTTCTCCAGCTCCTTCACATGAAACAAGCTGAAGACCATTCACCATCCTGGTTGCCCTCTGTTTTTTAGGTTTTTTTCAAGGCAAATGGGGTTAAGTGGCTTGCCCAAAGCCACACAGCTAGGTAATTATTAAGTGTCTGAGACCAGATTTGAACCCAGGTACTCCTGACTCCAAGGCCAGTGCTTTATCCACTACGCCGCCTAGTTGCCCCTATCCTCTGTTTCTTCGACATCCTTCCTAAGATGTGGCACTCAGCATCAAATACCAAACTCCAAATTGAAGCTGTCTAGGGCAGAGGATGGGGGGGCTCTCACCTCCCTGGTGTTGGATGCCATGCCTCTCAATGGAAGCCTAGGAATTCAACAGTTTTTTGGGGGCTGCCACATCATCTCAGCTCCTTCTGAGCTTGAAACCAACTTGAAAACATCCCAAACTTCTTCACAGTTGTCTGTTTAGCTAGAATCCCTGAACTGTCTATTGGGGAAGCTGACTTTTGGTACCCTAAGCATATGACTTTACACTTACACTGTTACATTTTTTCTTATAGCTTCACCCTAATGTTCTAGTCTATTGTGAGATGCCGACCCTTGGTTTCATCCTGATTTCATGAAGTGGGTCTTCTTTCCATCCCTTCCTTACTATTCTATGCCTCTCCTGTCCATGTTGGACACTTGAGCCACCCCCTGTCATCTGTACCCTTCACCACATGAAAAACTCATTTCTAGTTCTAATCCCACCCTGGACAGTTCTACTCACAGGTGAATCAATGCACTACTGGACAAAGATGTGACATTTAGAGTGCCCATGCGGAACTGTCTAAAACCTGTGGAGCTTTTAGTCCCCTATGACCCCTCTTTTAGTATACCACCACTGCTACTGCAGAAGCAGAAGGGTCACACAGGTTTAAGGGTTGTTTCTTTTGGGATTTGGGGGTTTTTGTCTTTTAATTTTCTAGGTTTCCTGGATTGTTATGGTTAAATCATTCATTATCTAGTGACCAACTTACTGGGGATAAACTTCTCTGTTCTTAAAGAGGCTGGTTATCAGATAGCAGACCTTCTCTGTCATTAGCACTAGGAGGGTTTAGATAGCATGAGAGTTATTTCCTAATCCAGCCATAATATCAGACATGCTTCTCCAAGCGAAAGCCCCAAGCAGAGCTCCTCCTCATACATCAACCTTGTCCTAGAGATAAGGCCTTATGTTCACCATAACTATAATACTAATCTGAAGAGGAGGATAGCTCTACATTCAAATCTCCTTTTTTTTGTGAAAATGACTCAGGAGTTTCAACTTATGAAGCCTTGGCTAGGGAAGGGAAGTTTTAGTGCTTAATTCTGTGGCTGGATCTTGAGGGGGGGGTGGAGAGAGAGAGAGAGACACGGAAGGAGGGAGAAAGGCATACAGCCAAGATGCTTAGACTTCGGGAAGAAAGATTCTAATGGAAGTGTCAGATGAGGCAATCTCACTGTTTGCCTCTGAAAGTAGCCCACTGTTTTTTCTTTCTTTCTTTTTTTTTAGGTTTTTTTCAAGGCAAACAGAGTTAAGTGGCTTGCCCAAGGTCACACAGCTAGGTAATTACTAAGTGTTTGAGGCTGGTTTTGAACTCAGGTACTCCTGACTGCAGAGCCAGTGCTCTTTCCACTGTGCCATCTAGCTGCCCCAGGCCCACTGTCTTTTAAAGACATTTAGCGATCTGGCATGATCCACTCTAATGACAGGATCACATGCTTTTTCTCAGAGGAAATTTCCAAAAGAGTAAGAAACAATGTGGCCAGAAGAGTCCCAGAGTCAGCTGCTTCTAGGCCCAAAGCCTCTAATTCCCCAGGATGCAACTACAGCAACCAATCCCTTGTCTGCGTGTTTATCGCCAAAACGTCTTCAGTCATATTTGATATATTCATTTAATACTTTATTCCCCAGGATGAATGCTTCAGAAAGCAGATGTGGAAGATTCATAATTATTTATTACAAACTAAAGGAGTTCCTGCCTTATTTATAGCCATCTTCCGTTCTGTGACATAATCTCACAAGACATAAAAATCTGTCAGATCTGAGGCGAAAGAGAAAATTACCTTAGCCGCCTCTTTCCCTTCTGATTCTGTTTTAAGGCCCCTCCCAGGCCTGATATCCCCTGTCATCTCCTGTTCTAAGACCCCTCCCAGTTCTGACATTCCTGTTCTAAGACCCCTCCCAGCTCTGACTCTATTATTCTAAAAGTCCCTTCTAGTTGGTTAGGGATGCTGCTATATGCAGTCCTGACAGTGAAGCACTGAACAAGAAACATCCTCAAATTTTAAATGTCAACAGCTGCTTCTTATCGCTAATAATAATTCTCATCTGCACAGCCTAAAGATCTTTACATTCATCATCTTATCTGAATAAAAAGCTTTCCACACAGGATCTCATTTGACCCTCACAATAACCCTTGAGGTAGATGCCATCATGATCATTCCCATTCTGCAGATGAGGAAACAGAGACTGAGAGTGGTATGTCCTTGAATCCAAGTCTGGTATTTCTTTTTCAAACAATACCTTGCAGGGATCAGTAGAAAGTGATTCTCAGAAGGTCAGGGCTAAAATTCCCTTTAGTGACTTGGGTCAAGGGCTCAATCAAAGGACCTGCTTGCCACCCAACAGCAGGGCACCCTGAAGCCATCGGTATCTGATTCAACAGTTTTTTTTTGTTTGTTTCCACTGCTACAAACTTTGTAAATTAGACTTCACACAAATGATAGTTCTGAGCCACTAAACTAGAAAAATGGAATTTTCTGCTCTGCAGCAGGGCAAAATGTATGGGGCAGCCTTTAAAGTATCATCTATTATCCAATGGCTTGATATTTTCTCATTCACTCAAAGTATCCCTAAGTAAGCCTCCTCTGGGTTCAAAGTCTCTCTTCATTGAAATTTAATATAAACTAATAGTCTTTCCCTCTGAGACTGAGATTTTTCATGGAGTTAAAATAATAATAATATGGATCCACTGAAGTCAGTCTTAATGAAAGAATCTAAAGGGGCAGCTCTAGAAACAAGTTATCTATCTGCTGGGCAACGGCAACAAACCCACCAGCATCTCCTCCTAATGCAACAGCAAATGGTTTATCCAAACAGAGGATTTTATGTTTGATCCTGGAGGTAATCGAAACCCAAGAGCCACTAGAATGGTTTGAATAGTGTGTGAGAGGGGTGTATGTGTGTGTGTGTGTGTGTGTGTGTGTGTGTGTGTGTGTGTGAGAGAGAGAGAGAGAGAGAGAGAGAGAGAGAGAGAGAGAGATTGAGAGAGAGAGAGACAAGGTCAGACCTGTTCTTTAAGAAAATAACTCTGAGAGCAGGGTGGAGGATGGGCTGGGGGAGGGAGACCCTTGAGGGTTTCCGACCTCGCCACACATCAGCAGCTCTTGTAGTGATGCAGATGTGAGGTGATGAGGGGCACACCAGGGCGAAGGTGGTGTCAGGGGAGAGAAGGGGAGCATATCCCAGAGATATCACACAAGGAAAATCACCAGACACAGCGCAGAGGGGAAATCGAGCAGCCCTGGCGCCATACTGGATTGGGGTGGCCTGGGCGACATAGGGTGGGAGGGGGGTGCCCTCCACAGTAAGAGGCAAGTTTGGGATGGGGAGCGTTAAGGGGGAAAGATAATGAGTTCTCTTTTGGCCATGTTGAGTTTGAGAATAAGGCAGCTGGAGTAGTGGAATGGGAGCTCAGAGAACAGGGGGGATATCTATAGATATAGATTAGATAGAGATAGAGATGACAGAGATAGAGATAGAGATAGATAAGGATAGATATAGATGGAGATGGAGACAGAGATAGATTTGGGAATCATCTATAAAGAGAGGAGAATTAAACTGATCTGGGGAGGTTTCTCAACTAGAAATCTTCAAACAGAGGCATGATAACCAACTTCGGGGTGACTTTTTAGCTGCAGTTCCTGATTCTCCCCTCCTGGCAGGCTGGTAAAGCCTGGGGACTCCTTTCTAGAATAATGCTTTAAAATGCACAGAATATAGAAGATTACAAAGGAAACCAATTTATAATGTAATACAGCTGTCAAAATAGTAAATAGTGAAGAAAGTAGAAGGGGCAATGAGGAAACAAAACTTTTACTCTTTGCAAACATAACGATGGTATACTTAGATAATCCTAGAAAATCAGCTAAAACTACTTGAGACAATTAACAATTTTAGCAAAGTAGCAATATATAAAATAAATCCACATAAATCATCAACATTTCTATATATGACCAATAAAGCCCAAGAGTAAGAAATAGAAAGAGAAATTCCATTTAAAATAACTGTAGAAAATATAAAATAATTGAGAACCTACCACCCAAGACAAACCCAGAAACTATGTGAACACTATTATACTACATTTTTTTCATGGGTTTTTTTTTTGCAAGGCAGTGGGGTTAAGTGGCTTGCCCAAGGCCACACAGCTAGGTCATTATTAAGTGTCTGAGGCCAGATTTGAACTCAGGTACTCCTGACTCCAGGGCTGGTGCTCTATTCACTGCGCCACCTAGCCGCCCCATGAACACCATTATAAAATACTCTTCTCACAAATAAAGTCAGATCTAAATAATTGGAAAAATGTCCATTTATCATAGTTAGTCTGAGCTAATATAATAAAAAGGACAATTCTACCCAAATTAAATTACTTATTCAGTACCATGCCAATAAAACTAACAAAAAATACCCCCCCCCCTATTTTACAGAGCTGGGAAAAATAGTAACAAAATTCATCTGGAGTAGTAAAAGGTCAAGAATATCAAAGGAATTGAAAAAATGCAAAGGAAGGTAGGTTACCTTTACCAGATCTAAAACTAGATTAAAAAACAGCAGTCAGCAAAGTGGTCTGGTACTAGCTAAGAAATAGAGTAATGGATTAGACTGGTACGAAAGAATGACTACAGTAATCTACAGTAATCTAATAAACCCAAAGACACTAGCTTCTGAAATAAGGACTCACTATTCAACAAAAACTACTGGTAAAACTGGAAAATAGGGGCAGCTAGGTGGCACAGTGGACTGAGCATAGGCCCTGGATTCAGGAAGATCTGAGTTCAAATTGGAACTCAGACACTTAATAATTACCTAGCTGTGTGACCTTGAGCAAAGTTACTTAACCCCATTTGCCTTGAAAAAAAAGAAAAAAACTTGAAAAATGGTGTGGCAAAAATTAGGCATAGACCCACATCACACACCCTATACCAAAATAAGGTCAAAATAGGTATAGGATTTAGATATAAAGAATAATTCCTTAGACCAATTAAGAGAAAAAGAAATACTCTATTTGTTGGATCTATAGAAAGGGAAGAAATGAATGATCAAACAAGAAATAGAGAACATTAAAAATTGCAAAATGGATGATTTTGACTATATTTAAATTAAAAAGCTTATACACAAATAAAACCAATGCACCCAAGATTAATAGGAATGCAGAAAGCTGGGAAATAATTTTTACAGCTAGTATTTCTGATAAAGGACTCATTTCTAAAATATATAGATGAATGAATCAAATTCATAAAATTTCAAGTCATTCCTCAGTTGACAAATGGGCATAGGACATAACAGGCAGTTTTCAGAAGAAGAAATAAAAACTATTTTAGTCATATGAAAAAATGCTCCAAATCATTATTGATAAGAGAAATTCAAATTAAAACAACTCTGAGGTACCACCCTTCATCTATCAGGTTGACTAAGATGGCAAAAAAGGAAACTGACCAATGTTGGAGAGGATATGAGAAAGTTGGGACACCAATACATTGTTGGTGGACTTGTGAACTGATCTAGAGAGCAATCTGGAACTGTGCCCAAAGGGCAATAAAACTGTGTATAGCCTTTGACTCAGCAATCCCATTACTAGGTCTACATCCCAAAGAAATTATTAAAAAAATTCAGAAGTATTTGTTGTAGTTCTTTTTGTAGTGACAAAAAACTGGAAATTAAGAGGATTTCCATCAATTGGGGAATGGCTGAACAAGTTATGGTTTATGTATGTCAAGGAGAATTACTATTCTATAAGAAATCATGAGTGACCAGACTTCAGAGATGCATGGAAAGAATTACATGAGCTGATGCTAAAGTGAAGTGAACAGAACCAAGAGAACATTGTACACATTAACAACAATATTATGAGATGATCAACTATCATGGATGAAGCTCCTCTCACCATTTCAGTGATCAAGGACAAATCTATTTAAAAAATGACATCTTGGGGCAGCTAGGTCGTGCAGTGGATAGAGCACCAGCCCTGGAGTCAGGAGTACCTCAAACACTTAATAATTACCTAGCTGTGTGGCCTTGGGCAAGCCACTTAACCTCATTTGCCTTGCAAAAACCTAAAAAAAAAGTCATCTACATCCAGAGAACAAACTATGGATTCTGAATGAAGAGTAAAGCATACTATGTTCACCTTTTTAAAACTTCTATTATATATTTTCCTCTTTTTTCTCATGGTTCCCCCCCCCCCTTAGTTCTAATTCATCTTTCACGACGTGACTAATATGAAATTATGTTAAACACAATTGAACATGTACAACTTTTATCAGATTGTTCGCTGCCATGGGGAGAAGGGAGGGGGAAAAAAAGGTGGTAGAAAAATGTGGATCTCATAAACTTACAAATGGATGAATGCTGAAAACTAGATTTGCAAGTAATTGAAAAAATTAAATAAAATTTCAATAAAAAAGAGTTAAAAATAGTTACATCATGTAATGGAAACCAAGATAAAAATTAAATAAAAACTAAATAATTAAATGGATAAATGACTTTTGGCTAAATAAATAAAACAAAAGCACATTTGACTGTTGGCTAAATAAATAAAACAAAAGCTTCTGCCAGGTAAAGAAGCCCCTCTCTAGAGGGGTTAAGGACCTAGGCCAGGGTCATGGAACTCATAAGCCTCAGAACTGGAATTCCAAGTCAGGTCTCTTGACTGGCTATGAGCTCTTCATTAGACAGCAACAAAGATTCTGGGATGCTTCTCTCAAACCTAACACCTGGCTTGCCCTCCCAGCATTCTAACAATATACACCCAGGTGAGTAACACACAATACAACAGGAGCAGACCAGAAAAATAACCTGGACATCAGGAGTTATTTGCACTACAAGGGATCAGAGGTCCCTCTCTGCACGTGAATCTTTAACCCTTTCTGTGCAGTCCTCATTAGGGGCTCTCTCTGGCTGTATGTGAACATTGGCAGTGCTGGCAAGTTGTTAAATACCCCAAGTCACCTTGTTCCACTGTTTGACAACCATGCGACATCTTTGCTAGGAAGGTCACCTCCCCCCCCCCCCCCCCCCCCCCCCCGCCCCGCCGCCTCCATATACCACCTGGTGAATTTTGCCTCTCCAATCCTACTTCTGGTTGCTTCTTAGGGACAGAAATGATAAATCTACTCCCTTCCTTGAGATGAATCATCTTGAAGGAAATGAAGCCACTTGAAAACATGTTGATATTTGGCTGGATTCCTCTTTAGGAATGCTCACTTATCAGATAATTGCAATATTACAGAAGACTTAATTATTAAGCATTATTTGGCACTTGACATCTGAAAATTGCTCTCTAACAGTTTATTAATTTCGATAAGAGCATAGTCTATACTATAAAATGAAGAAACTGAGGCACAGGGCCATCCAGCTTTAAAGGAACTCTGTTGGACTAAAGATCAGAGGCCAGAGCTTTCAACTGGAATCTAATACTACAGAACAAAGACTTTGGTGTCCTCCAGGGCATTTATTTTCCACCTAGCAGTTGTGCCTCCCTTAGGACTTCTCCCTCATAGGTTCCTCATCAGCCCCTCTGTCCCTGAGATGCCTCTTCAAGACAGTCAGATATTAAAGAACCCTGCCCCAAACCTCCCCAGGAGAGGGATGCTGGGGCACCTGTCCACCCCACCCAGCTTCTCCCACTAGACTGTAAGCTTCCTGAGGACAGAAATGAGCTTCTTAGTCTATATAAGTTCACCAGATATTATTAATAATCTGAACCTTTTTTAGGGATCCCTACTTTCAAATCAGAATTATTAAATTGTTGAAGAAAACATTAAACAACTAACATTGTCATCATACTGATGATATAATGGACAAAACATTGAATTTGGTTTTAAAAGTCCTGAGTTCGAGTGCCATCTAGATGGTGATTTACAGATAATCCCTGGGGCAAAATCTCTAAGTTGTTTCCTTCTCTAAGCATCAACTTCCTCGCCTGTGAAATGGGGACATATTGGTATTAGCGATCTAACTTTTCCAATTTAACTAAAGTCCTTGTTCTAATACACGTTCAAATGTGTAACCAAGGGATTCATGGAGGCCTTGCTGGGAAATCAGATTAAAATGTAATGGGACAGCTAGAGTCTGACGCTGGAGTCATAAGGACCTGGGTTCAAATTTGGCCTCAAACACTTAATAATTACTTTGCTGTGTGACTTTGGGCAAGTCACTTAACCCCATTGCTTTGCAAAAACTAAAAGATAAAAAAGACACCCCAAAGTGATTAATAATAATAACAACAATATCTAACTTTTACATAACACTTTGATGTTTGTAAAATGCTTTACAACTTATTTCATTTAGTTTCTACAATGGCCCTGTGAGGTAAGTGCTAGTATCATTCCCATTTTACAGATGAAGAGACAGAGGATGAGGGAGGTGAAGAGATTTACCCAGAGACACACAACTAGGAAGTACCATAGGTAAGATTTAGGCTCAAGTCTTCCTGATTTCAAGTTCAATGCTCTATATTAACATACTGAACAAACTTTTCACTTTACAAAAGCAAGCAAGTGACTTGTCCAAGGTCATACGAATGTTCGGTGGCCAGGCCCAGGCACCAATCCAGGTCTTCTCCAGGACTGTCTCCCAAGAAGACCACGGAAGGGTCCAGTGGTCTGGTACCCCTGACATCATAGTGTAAGTGACTTTAGCTTCTGATCTTAAGACAAGTGTCTGCAGCCTAGGGAGGAACTGGAACTCTCCTACCATGAACCAGTTCTGCCAGATGGGTAACCCCGAGCTAGTCCCCTCTTGCTTGTGCCTTCATCTGCTAAATGAGGACCTCAGGCTACAAGATTTTTAGGATCCCTTCCAAGTCAAAGTGTAACCTTGACCTCTGATAGCAAGCCATTTTCTTCTATATCTATATCTCCAACCCATCATTCCCCCTCTGTGAGAATCTAAAACTTGGGGGAAAATGTTTTATAGCCATGTGACACTATATGCAGTTGTATGTGAATCCCAGATACTGCTGGAAAGGGTGGAGAGAGAGAGAGAGAGAGAGAGAGAGAGAGAGAGAGAGAGAGAGAGAGAGAGAGAGAGAGAGAGAGAGAGAGAGAGAGAGAGAGAGGAAAAGACAGAGTCATAGACAGAGAGACAAAGAGACAGAGAGAGAGAGAGAGAGAGAGAGAGAGAGAGAGAGAGAGAGAGAGAGAGAGAAGAGAAGGAAAGTGAGGCAAAAGGAAATTCCAGGGAAGCCTGGGACTTCCGACATCAAATGTGATAATACATGGAAAATGCTTTAAATTCCTAGGGGTAAAGGCATTATATAAATCAAGCACAGGACTATTAATATTATCATATTAATATGCATGAGTTAAAAGACTGTGTCCTTGATCAGAAGAGAGCATCATTCCCCAGAAATTTTAAAGTCAATACAGTCAATTACAGGGCTTCTAAATTCCAATGTATTTGAGTGTATTTGCTTGGGATTTCATTAATTGTGTTTGCCATCTATCTGCAATGATTTATACCCAACATACTCATGTAGCAGTGGAGGGGAGAGATCAAGTCCCTTGGGATGAGGGCTGTAATACCATTTGCTTGGCTGCAGTAAAACCTTTTTAAATGGCTTTTTCCAAGTTTGTGATCCAGTATTTTATCTTACTTAAAACCTAAAGGGCATGTCCAAACCAGACTGCCTAGAAATCTTGAGTCATTTATTGTCAGTTTAAAACAAAGAAATGAACTTTGTGCACTAACACAATTAAAAACAAGGGGGGGATATTAATCAGATTGATGTGCTGGCCCATGGCCTCCAATGGAGGGTTTATTTAAAATAAAAACATTGTGTAAGACTCTTAATTTTCCTGATTTCATCAAGGTCCCTGTTTGAATGGGCCTGATGATGATGTTACTGCTGAAAGTCTAAGCGTAGCAATGATGGAGACAGATCCTCTCATTTTACTGATGGGGAAACCGAACCTCAAAGAGGTTGAGCCAACAGCAGATACAGAGTCAGAAGCAGGAGTAGGGTTCAAACTCAGGTATCCCAACGCCAAATTCTTTCTGCTCTAAAATTTGACTAAAAGAAGGCTTTCCTAAGACTGAGGGTGGGGGCACCCTGAGAGGCAAAGGCTTGCTCAGGGGTGGGTGGAGGCTGCCACTGAAAACAGGAATGTTTCAGACAAACTTGATCAGTCTCTGGGGTTCAATGGCTTGTACAATCAAGCAAACCAGCAGTGAGAGTCTAGCCACAAAGATGTTTTTGGATCTGGCAAATAAATTGGTTAAAAGAGAAGAGATCCAAGATCTTGAATTAAATCTTGTCATCCAGGTCACTGGAAGCCATCCTTTCAGGCCCATGTGACCTCAAGATTCGTATATGTTAAGAATCTATGTGGGAACTGAAGCCGATTGCCAAAATAAAGAATATTTAGCAGCAAGGTCTCATTGAACCATAGCTGACTCTGTGACCCAGTGGCCTGAAACTATCTGATTCTCAGAGAGAATTTGTTTTTCCCTTCAAAAGGTAATGAGAATCCCAGCCCTTCCACAAGGAGCTTTTCATGGGAAAGGCGCCTCTGCTCAGCCCACCTTCATGCCTTTTTTTTCCCTTGTTGTTCTTTCTCCAGACATCTCGCTTCTCCATATGCCAGCCCTCGGTCACCCTTCACTCAATCTTGATCTTTTTGAGAAAAACGAACAGTAGTTCTTCAAGAAAACTGAATTTGTTTTCACTTCAGTTTCCATCCAGAGAAAGGTCAGTACATTTATCCCTGATCACAATCCAATAGCCCTTCTTCTCTTCCCTTCTACTGACTTTGAACATTGCCTTAAAGAGAGCCTCCTTCCTCACAACTCAGAAACGTTCGAGAAAGGGGACACTCCATCTTTAATAAAACCCCTAATTCAGTCCTAACCATTCTGCCAACCCCCAGAGTCTTCTGGCAGCACCAGGCCTTCCCAAGGCTGGTCTCTGGCAACAAGCTTCCACGCAAGCACTAATTTTATTATCGCTAGTTTATGAGTTCCCCTCTTTTCCCTGCTATTTTTAAATGCAGGACTGTAACAGGAGGCATCTGAAGGCCCATGCTATGAAGGAACATTATACTATTGATTCCCTGTGGCATCGGTGGCCTTTGGATGTATCAGGAAGGAGGTCAACACCAGGCTTCTCGTGGCTGCCCAATGAGAAACCCATTTGATCTCCTCTCATCATCTTCTTTTTAATTTTGGTTTTTTATATCCTTGTGATCTCCCAATACTCTTCTCAGTTTTGTTCTTGGGTTATTTTAGTCCATTGGAAGTGCAATTTTCACTGGGACTATTTCATTCAATATTTCATTTTGAGGACATTGAGTAACGGATGTTTCACTGAGCTCAATGATGGTCACTGCAGCTGGAGCCTGTAATGTTGGGGCACAGTGCTCTGGCCAGAGAAGCCACTCTGTTGGGATCTCTCTGACCCTATGAGCAAATGAGGAATGGAAGGAGGAAGAAACCCCTTTCCAGCCTGTTTACTAGGACTCACTAGGACAGTGGGGTAGGATATAAGAAGTCCTGGAATCAGAGCTAAAGGCCCACATCGGTGCCCTTAGTCTGCTTTTTCCTATGGCATTTATTTAATATCTCAGAGATGGTTTCCTCATTTTTCAAATGAGAGTAACACTATTTGTCCCTTCCTCCCCACCCAAACCCAGCCTTACTCCCTCCTGGTTTCCTGAGGCTCTAGAGAGAGTGGCATTCTGTGAGTGATCTTCTTTCCCAGAGGCCTGTGATCCGAGGAGGCTGGGGCAGGACTGCAGGTCAAGAAAGCCTGCAAACAGTTTGTTTTTTAATGAAGGGAAGGAAAGCCAATTCACTTTTCACAGAACAAATCCGGAGTTCTGACAATGGGAAAGGAGAGCTCTCCTGTGGGAAAATCTTCTTCGTTTTACTCCCACTCACATAATCAGAACCAGAAGAGAAACCAGGCCAAGATGGAGAAGTTACAGGATGATGAAAATGGACAATTCAGACCCAAGCCTCAGGGTTCACAGCTCCATCTCAAGAGGCTTCACCAGCTGCTGAGATGGGTCAGTCTCTGAAGATGGGCCTCTGCCCCTGACCAGAGCCTCTAAAAGCAGACACATGGCATATCAATGGCCTTTTCCAATCTAGAGGGGTTGAACTGGTCAGTATGGATCATCCCAGAGAGGGTAGGCTCACATTCTCTAGAAACTTCCTGGGGACTCCAGGGAGAAGTGACTCAGCACTTGGGTACATAAGTGACAAAACTCCCCAGCGGCTTCCAACTCTATGGTGGCCTCACCTACACAAGAGCCAAAGACTCAGTGGACCTTTCAAAGGAAAAGATGATTTTCTGGTTGGTCTCTGGCTCTGCCACATCTGTGTGATCTCTAGATTATGGTGAGGGGACCCCCACTCCACTGTTGCTCCCCACATGGAGTATGGACTCAGTTTGTTGAAGACATATGTCAGCCCCTAGATGTCTTTGATACTTTGCTTTTTCTTTCTTGTGAGAAGTGACCAAATAGGGTACCTCAGGTACCCAGGCTTGGGGTTGACCATGAGAGTTCCAAAGAGTTGGAAGTCCTGGGTCCAAGGTGAAAACATGGCTGTGGCAGTGGGTCAGATGTCATTTGAGTTGAGTGAAGTGACTGCAGAAATGCAGGAAGATGTCAACTCCCACAAACTACTTTATGTTCTGATGACAGTTGAGGGTCCTCCTCCAACAGAGAGACACAGCTACAGTCACTGAAGCCTATTTTAGGTTTATTTTGTCAAACATATTTTTTTGTGTTTCACATTCCTTTTCTGCACAAGAATAAATGATTTGTTCTCTACCTGATTCACAAGATTCATTCAGTGCCTTGTTTATCCCTCTTGAGGGTAGGGGGTCCAAGAGGTCTAGTCTAGGTAAAAGCATTCCTGGGCGATAGGTGGGGGGGGGGGAACCTAGCAAGGCAATGAGAATAAGTTGGGGAAGTCAATGAGGCACTAAAAGAAGCCACTGGGAAAAATTTTTGACCAAGAGAAGGGACTGTGGCAAGAAGTTGGGGTATCATTCTCTGCTCCAGATGCAAAGGATGAACAAAGCAAGCCAGCCTGGGTCCCCCAGTAGTAGAGGAGTGGGAATTAAAAGGGGCCTTGTGTTGAATGCTTCCTAAGTAAAAAGCACTGAGCTACATTGGAGATACCCAGAAAAAACAAGACAACTTGGGCTTACATGAGTCCATGTTCAACTGGAGGCTGTAACATACGGAGGAGGTTTCAGCTAACCATGAGATGGAAAGATCCAACATCCATACAAGGGAAACAAACTACATTAGCTCCTGGTGTTGAACCCCACCAGCAATTTTGGAGACAAGAGAGTCAGTGTCCATTGCTGGGATGGTATGTAGGCTGCAAAGCAGGGCTGATAGCAAGAGAGTAGGGAGCTGCAGATCAGGGCTGATCATCAATCAGGGATGGGAGAGGTAGGGGGCTGTCTGCTCCCAAGAGTATCTTGGGCTTCCCTGCCCACTAGCAGTAGTTGATATGGAGGTAACAAGGTAGACACTTAACCAATATCAATGCCCATATTTTTACAATAGAAAATTCTGCTTTCTGTGGCTTGAAGGTGTCTGTTTTCTGAAAAATCATTTTCCCTATGACTGTAGAGTACAGTAGTTTGTTAGCACATTAAGGATCTGTGATGTGGGGGCTCTACAAGTTCCCTTTACTAACAGTTCCCAAGCCTTCAAAAATGTACTAAAGAAGTCTAAAGAGGTGCCTGAGGTTCAGGTTCTCATAAATGTTGTGATAGAATTCAAACCCAGGTCTTGCTCATTCCAAGTCCAATTGTGAGCCACAATGAAAAGCAATAGACAAGAGTGCAACTATGAGGAAAAGTGCCCTGAATTTCAAACCAATGACTTATCTCTCTCCCACTCCACAAGAATTCAAACTTTTTGAATCACAATCTATTTGTAATGCTGGTGCTGCCTAGATACAAAGACCTTATGAGTCAACTGGCTGTCATGGAATAGAGGATCTAATCAGGAAAGCCTTCCTGAAAGAGGTGGAGAAATGCATTTATTTTTAAAAAATAAGTTTGTGTGAGTATATTTCATTTTTATATTACCTCCATTTCCCAAAGGAACCCTCCTCACTCCTCCTCCCAGAAAACCTTAGAATTCAATAGTAAAGAACAGGAAGGAAAGAGAGAGAGAGGATCACTTCTATGCATAGTGGTGATTGGAGTGAAAAATCCAGTCCCAGGAGATGAGAAGCATTTTCTAGGTCAGGGCAAGGGAACTACCTGTGCAGCCACCCTTCATTACCTGGTTCTTTGGGACTCAGGAGAGGAGCATATGGATGGCCATGAATTAGTGAAGAGAATGAATCATTTAAGGCAGCTATACAAAGGACAGACTTCAGAGTTCAAAGGATCTGGGAAAGAATCTTAGCTCTACCATTTATGACCTTGGAAATTCACTGGTTAAGGGACTTTCTGAGCAGTTTGCTCAGCTGTAAGAAAAAGAATAATATTGAGCTACTTACCTTGTAACTGCCAAGAGGATCAAATGAGATAATGTAGGGGGAAGTGCTCTTGGTAACCATGAAGCCCGACTCTTATTTCAGCTGTCACATGCTAATCCTGAGGCACTTCAATGGCAGCCCAGTCCTGCCTGACTTCAGACTCTTTCTAGAGTGACATTTAGAATGTCTCTTATTAGTCTGGGGTAGAAGCACCCACAGAAGGGCCCCCCCCGATGCCATCCATGTTTTACTTCACTTAAAATCAAGATGTCTGGCATTTCATTTGAATTCTTAACAACAAACTGGTTTTGCCTCCAAGAATAGAATTATTAAAGAGAGATTAATAAATAATACTTTGGCTGGGAAGTTGTTCATTCACCATAATTTCCTCACAGCAGATCCAATGGGGATTATCAAGGAGAAGTTAGAAATGGGAGCTTTGTTTCCATAAGTTACAGGTACAGAAATCTTTCTTTAAAAATGTCTTCATTAAATTTTATTTTTATTCTAAACTTAACAAAATACCATATAAATGAGCATTTCCACATACACTGCAAAACAGGAAATGATTGTATATGATAACACTATAAATTTCCATTACATAGGATTTTGTTTTTCTTTTGAATCCTTTAATAAATTCAACATCAAACATTCAAAGTTATATTGCTTTTCTGTAATTTCCTTCTGTTCTCTTTTTTTCTGAGATCAGGGCAACCCTAGATCCTCTCTCCCGCTCATCAAACTTCCAATGGAAAGAAATAACAAATAGGTTTACTAAAAAAGAATTCTCACATTGTCTATGTTTTAAAAAAACCCTGCTTCATTCTGAATCATGAACATAGCACGGTGACACAGTAGCTAGATGGCAGGCTTTGGGAGTCAGGAAGACGAGTTCAAATGCAACCTCAAAATCTTACTCACCATATGACTGAACTACTTTGTGACTCAATTTCCCTATCTATAAAAGAGGCATATCACACAAGGTTGTTGCAAAAATCAAATGAGTTAACATATCTGAGGCACTTAGCAAACTTTAAAGTATTGTAGTAATATTAAGTGGTGGTAATAGTAGCAGCAGTGATAGTGGTAGTGGTGGTGATGGTGGTAATAGTAGTGGTACTGACAGTGGTGGGGTAGTAGTAGTAGTAGTAGTAGTAGTAGTAGTATCAGAGGTGATGATGGTGGTGGTAGTAGTGGTAGTAGTGGTGATCATGGGTGGTAATAGTAGTAGTGGTAGTGGTACTGGCAGTGGTGGTGGTAGTAGTAGTAGTGATTGTGGTAGTATTGATGGTAATAGTAGTAGTAGTAGTAGTAGAAGTAGTAGTGGTGAGGGTGGTTGTGGCAGTGGTGGTGGTAGTAGTGTCAATAGCAGTAGTGGTCATAGCAGTAGTAACACTACCCCTTGTCCTATGCTTCTTTATCAGTCCTCTGGGGTCATTGCCACTTCATTGGTCTTATGAGCTCTTAAGTCTTTCAGAGTTGTTTTTCCTTAGCTCTCTGAGGTTCTTTTGGTTCTGATCATTTACTCTGCATTGATTCCTACAAGTCTTTCAAGTCTTTTCCATTTCTTTCTCACAGCACAGTATTCACACTATAATTTATTCAGCCCTTCACAGATGAGCACCCCTCTCACTTTCCAGTTCCCCATCACTATAAAAAGAACTGCTAGAAATACTCTGTGTAGATGAGTCATTGTTTTCTTTCTTTGATCTTTTTAGGGACCAGGCGGAATGATGTTATTCCTGGATCAAAGGGTATGGCTATTAAATAGCTCGGGGAGTGTGGCTCCAAATTGCTTTCCAGAAGAGACGACTGGATCACCAGCCTCACCAACTCTACATTCATGTGCCGGTTTTCCCAACAGCCCTTCTAACATTTGTCAATTCCCTTTTCTGTCATCCTTGGCAATTTGATGAGTGTGATGCCGCTTTCATTTGCATTTCTCTAATTATTAATGACTTGGAGCATTTTTCAGACAGTTATGGATATCTTGGGCTTCTTTCTTTGAAAACTGCCTGTGCAGATCCTTTGGCCATGTATTTACTGAGGAATAATTCTTGTTCTTATACATTTGAATCAATTCCTTACATTTCTCAGATGTGAGACTTTTATCAGAGAAACATGCTGCAGAGGTGTTTTCCCCAGTTGGCAGGCTCCTTTCTCATTTTAACGGCACCAGAGGTTTTGTGAGCAGGAAAGTTTCAATTTTATGTAGTCAAAGCTATATCTTCTACCATCTTCCCTAACACTAGTTGTGAAGATACTTTGTCCCTGCCTCTCTAATCCGTTTATGAACTGTCCTACAAATGTCTTTTCTGGCCTTGAAATGGAGCAAAACAAAGTGGAACCAGCCTCTCATGGGCCTGGGAGTGGGAGGCTGGGGTCCAGTGTTGTAGGTGCCTCAGTTCCCTCACTCCCTCTCCTCATCCAGTTCATTCTTGTGTTCTTGGGGCTTCCTTCAAGCCATCTGCAAAGAGTACCTTCCATCGTGTTTGTCTACTTGTCTCCATGCTGTCTCCCCCCATCTTCCATCTTTCTTTGTAACCCCAGAACTTGGTCCAGAGCCAGCATTCAGTAGGTGCTTAATAAATATTTACTGATTTAACCCTGCACTCTCTTCCTAACCTGGCTCCCAAATGCCTTTTCAGGTTAATGACACTACAATCCAACCAATACAGCCTCATCTTTTGTCCCTCAAATTTGGCCCCAAGTTCTCTCTATCTGTCCTCTAGGCCTGGAAAGTTGGCTGCAGAGTGTGGGATTCGGGGGTCAGGAAGAGCCGAATTCAAATTTGACCTCAGACATTTAGTAACTGTGGGATTTCAGGCAAGTCACTTCACATCGGTCAGCCTCGGTCTCCTCATCTGTAAAATGGGGATAAAAATTGCATCTACCTCACAGAAAGTTGTGTGCTTCAAATGGGATCATGTTTGAACTTTGCCCATCTTACAAGGGTTCCCTAAATCTCTCTCTCTCTCTCTCTCTCTCTCTCTCTCTCTCTCTCTCTCTCTCTCTCTCTCTCTCTCACACACACACACACACACACACACACACACGCCCCCAAAGTGTTAAATTTTTAAAGTAGTTTGAAGCCATTAGAGGGCACAGAAAACCCTGAAGTTCTCCCTCCTCAGCTCTGCCTTTTCCAGTGCCTAGGGTCCTCTAGGATGCCCCCAACCCCATCAGAAGCTGCCTTTCCTGATGAATGCACCTTGTATCTCACCTGTCATCTCCCCAAACAGAATGCAAGATTCTAGAGGACAGGAATCCATTCCTTTTCTTTCGGTGACCTCAGCATCTAATGGTGACCTTGTCCTTCATTCTTGAAGGAGACCACAACCTCGGGGAGGTGATGCCATGACGTGTGTGTGAATTGGACTTGAATGAGGGGGCCAAGTCCCCAGCCTCACTTTCTCCTCTGAAGCCCCCTGGGTCCAGGGGCCAAACATGAGCCAGAATGATTGGAGATGGTACAAGCAGGTGAAGTGACTTGTCCAAGGTCTCTGAGGGGAAGCTGAGTGGGCAGTAGATAGAGCACCAGCTCCAGACCCCAGCTTCTACCCCAGGGATGGACACAGACTAACACCTAAGTGCTTTTTAAAAGCAGAGAAGTTGGGGGACACAGCTCCCACATCAGAACACTCTGGTCAGTTGGGCTGTCTGTCTGTCTGTCTGTCACCCCACAACAGTCACCTAGTAGTCATCAAACCATCCCTGAGGGCCAGGCCAGGTGCTGAGCACTGAGAAACAAGCAGGGTTGAGAATGGAGGGCCTGGCCTGGGGGGCAGTGAGGGGGGCTCCTGCTCCAGTGAAGGAGACAACTTTTCCAGAACCCTCTGGAGGTCCCAGGCCTGGACCCAATCAGAGGGGATTGATGAGCTCCCCAAGACTGTAGAGATCAACCCAGGGCGAGGGACTCACAGAGCAGCCCTAAGCGTTTGCCCTTTGGTCCCTGCATCCAGTTCCCTTGGATATTATTAGTTAAACTGTGTCATTATTCTCTTCAGTTAATTAATAGGACCTAAAGCTTTCAGCATCAAGGGCAGTGTGGCCTAGTGGACAGAGGACTGACTTTAACCCTGGCAGTCACTAATTAGTTGAATAACCTTGGGTGAAAACTTTATCTCTCTGGACCTCAGTTTCCTTATGGGTTAAAATGAGAAACCTGGATGATGTTCAGTCTTTTTTAGTCCTAAGAATTCAAAAATTCTTGTTTACTTTTCCATAAAATTAGGATGATGAGAATTCCTACAGAATGGACCATGCTATGAGGCAGCTGTGTGGCACAGTGGATAGAGCACCAGCCCTGGAGGACCTGAGTTCAAATCCAGGCTCAGACATTTAATAATTACCTAGTTGTGTGACCTTGGGCATGTCACTTAACCCCAATGCCTTGGAAAAACAAGAATGGACCTTAGAACACCCAGTGAGATAATGGACACCGGCTATTCATTGACCATGATGCTTCATAGCAGGCAGCCTAGCGCAGGACCTTAACATCGGGACAGTGTCTTTTTGTGACATACCCTACATGTTTACCTTAATTAGATTTCTCTCAATAGGAAAGCTTCTGTGTGGGGTTCTGAGGAAGAGGGGCAGCAGGGGCAGGTTGTCCACCTCTTGAGCTGGCCCTGGGCATCAGAATGAATGTGATGTGAATCTAATCCTTTCCTGACCCCCTCCAACAGTCCCCCCAGGCAGCTCCTTGCTAAGGGACAGAGTCACCAGAGGCAGTGGAGCCTCCCCATCTCCTTCTGTGGGAGACTGTGTCTCCTTGCTTATAGATCTCACAGACAGCATCATTCATTCTCAAGTAGCCACCATCTCATAAGCAGCAAGGGAAGGCTTTTTTTTTCATCTCCAACAACCCCCAAAGGGTCCAGACACCTGATTTATGATACTAAGGAGCTGGAGGAAAATAAAGAAGGTCCCACCAGCCTTCTTGACCAGTCCCTCTTGTCGAGGCCTGCCTGGGCTGCAGGAGTGGCCGGCTTGATGATCCAATGGGTTTCACTGAAGCCTGTGACACACACACGGTGTTGGAAAGGTTGCCAAGTCATCAGCTCCTGAACCCAATACTCCCCCAGAAGACCCACGTCTCTAGTACAAAGGCACATTTTTACCTTTTCCCCCAACCTCCTGAACTAGTGGAAGTCAAACAGTGACCTCATCACGGTCACACACACACACACACACACACACACACACACACACGCAAACCTTGGGGTGGAATTCACATCAGTATGCTTGCAAACTTTATAATAATATACAGATTATGAACACGTCTGCAGAGCAGGCCAAGAAAAACAGCATTGTGTTGGGAGGAAGCGCTGTGGTCAAGATGATGTCATCAGAAAGCGTCAAACTCATTTCCTGCGGTTCCATCCTGCAGGAAATCCAGGAGCTAGGCTTACTCCACACCCCAAGAGCCAGTTTTTGTCTATAACGCTAATTAAGAAGCCAGATGGTGATCAATTTGGGCCTGGGGTGACTGAGCCCCTCTCTTGATTAGGCCTCGAGATAAAATGTCATTATTAAAGATTTAAGGCATTAATGGGATCAAAAGGAGGCACCTCCTACATAATGCTGTTTCCCCATTGGCAGTTAGGCAAGTAACAAAGCTCAACAGAAGACTGGGGGATCAGTTGATTCCTCAGTGAGGAACCCAAGGACCCAGGCCCAGCGTTCAGGACAGAGAGCCGACTCTTCTCCTCATTAACTGGCTTGACCACAGGTCAGTCATCTCACCTTTGACCCCTGACCTGCTCATCTATAAAATGGATGAAGAAGCCTCAAACTCCCCTCCCTTATAGAGTTGTGGTGAGGGCTCCCTTAAAGGGAGAATACAGAGCACTTTGGGCCCACAAAGTACCATACACCATGAGCCAGTAAGTATTCCTTCACTGATTTGTCCAAGGAACTGTAAGCATGGCATCAATTTGGCTTTGTCTTTATCATCATTGTTGTCATCACAATAACCTCAGTTTCCTCATCTATAAAATGGGGAAAAATAACATTCCCTTCCTCAGAGCGTTATTGTGAGGATCAAAAAGATAGCAAGTAGGAGGAAAACACAGCAAACCCTGGTCTACTCTTCTGATTAAGGAAGCAACCCCGTTACCCCACTAATGAAATTACAAATCAGCCCTTCAAGTATTCATATGATTGTTATCCCCAAGTAACCCACCCTCCAAAGCCAGGGGCAGAAAGACTATGACCACTCCATATGAGGTTCACATGATAATAGTTTTAAAACCAAAAAGAAACCAATGGAAAGCAGGCCAGGAACAAAAAGATTTGGAGAGAAGGGATCGTCTTCTATCTTAAAGCGTTCAGGAAAAAGTTCTGGAGCAAAAACCACAGATGCTTAAAGGTCAGGCTGATAAAGAGGTTGGATGCAAGGAGGGATCCCTCACTTGGACTAAGGAGGCTCCTCTTGAGGGGTCCTCCAGACCAATTCCTACATTGGGTGCACTTCAGGGAACTCTCTGCTCTTTCTCTCTGCCCTTCTTTCCCTTCTCTCCTCTCCCATTCATTTCCTTCTCCCTTCTCTTGTCTGCCTTTTCTCTTCCCTTCTTTTTCCTCTTTCCTTCCCTCTCTTTCCCTTCTCTCCTCTCCCATTCCTTCTCTTCTTCCTTCCCCTCTCTATTCTGCTCTATCTCTTCCTCCCCTCCTTTTCCCTCCTCTCTTCTTCTCTCCTCTCCTCTCTTCTCTTCTTTCACCTTGCTGTCACCTTCCAATATTGTTATCCTGGACTCCCTTGGGACACCTCAGGAAAGTCAACTAACACAGATGAGATCAGGGGCCCTGAGTGAGAAGGCAGGCCTCAATCTGCTCCTTGGCCCCTTGGATCTCTGGGGAGAGATAGAAGGTGGGCTTCCCCAGCAGGGTCTGGAACATCTGCCCGAGCTCCCACCTTGCTCTGGGGCTTCCTGGCATATTGGGGCTCTGAGAACCAACCTGGTTCTCCTTCTATCATGTTGCATCATCTCCTACAAAGCTTCCTAAGTCTTTCTGAATGCTTCAGATTCATCACTCACCACATTCAAGGACCAAAATGTGTTGCTTCCTAATGATAGGTCCCTACTTTCCTCCTACCTTCTTTCTCCTTCTCTGGACTTGCTTTTCTAAATATTTTTGTTTGTTAGGTGACCTTGGCATCTGTCTTGGACCTCCTTGGGAGTTCTGCCTAGTTCTTCCATTGCTGAAGCAAAGGCTACGGACAGTTTAATGTCTTTTTTAAAGTATAATTTCAAATTTTCCAAAACAGATGGACCAATTCACAGTTTTATCAAAAGTACACTTGCATGCTTGGCTGCCTACAGCCTAACATTTATGATTTATGTATTTTGATGTTTTTGCCCATCTGATCCATCCTCGTTTTACCAGTGAGGAAACTGTAAGGAAACAATCTGCCCAAGATCACAGAAGAAGTAAATGGCAGAGTCATGATTCAAATGTGGTCATTGGAGTTCAGGGTAGCAAGGTGGGGCAGTGGATAGTGTCGACCTAGAATCAGGAGGACCTGAGTTCAAATCCAATCTCAGATCCTTACTAGCTATGTGACCCTGCGCAAGTCACTTTATGCTATTTCCCTCAGTTTCCTCATCTGTGAAATGGGCTGGAGAAGGAAATGACAAATCACACCAGTATCTTTGCCATGAAAACCCCAAATGGGACCATGAAATGTCAGAGATGACTGGAGACAAAAATAAAATAAAATAAAATAAAAGATGCATTGGCCTCCAGATTCTGAATTGTCTTCCCTGTATCATGTTACTAAATCCCAAGAGCCTGAGAGAAGGAATAAAGAAGGCCCAGCATGCCATGAAGAGCAATTTAAAGAGGAAGAAAAGCTTAGCCTTGGGCGATCTGTTCTCTATTCCCTTGCTGTGTGATCACGAATACATTCCTTCCTTTCTCTGGGAGGGCAGTTCCCTTATCTGGGCCTCTGATCCTAACAGCCTGTGATTTTCTGCTTCTGTGCATTGGTTCTAACATGGATGCACATTTCATATATGTGTGTATGAATACATGTATAAAACACATGTAGCATCTTCATACATGGTTTGTGGTTGCCCCTAACACTGTTCTTTTCCTTTTCTTTTTCTTCTTTTTTATTGCAAGGCAATGGGGTTAAGTGACTTGCCCAAGGTCACACTGCTAGGTAATTAGTAAGTGTCTGAGGTCACATTTGAACTCAGGTCCTCCTGACTCCAGGGCCGGTGCTCTATCCACTGCACCACCTACCTGCCCCTCATTAACACAGGTCTAAGGGAGAACAGGACCTCAGGGCAGGCTGGGTCCCTCTGGTCTGTTCTATCAAACACAGAACTGCGGAGTGCCCAGCCTGGTGGGCAGCAACAGAGCCCGAAGAGCATGGCCTCCTTGGGTAGCCACAGAGCCAGGGAGCACTTGGGTGTTTTCCTCTGTTCTAACTCTGGATGCTGCTTCCTCCCACTGTCCATGGGGGCTATTCCTAGATGGCCCATCTCAGTGCAGCTATTTGGGTAAACCGAGGTACCAGAAAGGCAGACAAGGCTGTTGATAAGACTCTGGGAGAGCTAGAGCTCTGGGAAGAGAGCTCAACACTCCAAGGCCACTTTGAAGTGTACAGAGTAATACACTGCATAGGGAAACCAGGGAGGTAGAACAGCAATAATGGCACCCCAGGAAGCAAAGCACCTAAGGAAGGTGCAGTATGAGCAGTGTTACCCCATGGTATGGATATGGAAACCGAGATTTGTAGGGGTGAGGCAATAGGCTTGTGGTTCCATGTTTAAGAAGTGTCATCACTGAGACTGGAACCCAGGACTTCTGCCATCAGTCCTACCCTGGCTTCCAGAGGAAGCAGTGAAGCAAGGCTAGACCATCATGTTCAGACCATTTCTTAAGTCTCATGTACATCAAGGCTTTCCAACTTCAAAGGACCCTGGAGAAAGTGAAAAAAGTCCAGGGGAGGGGGTCAGGATGATTCAAGTTTCAATAAATGAAACCTCTTAGCAAAGATGGATGGGTATTTTTCCAGATAGGAGAGAGAAAGGCCCAAGACCTTGGATAATGGCAGTCAGCTGTGCTCTAACTCCCCACAGAACAGAGAAATAGCCCTTGAACACCCCACATCTAGAGGTGAAAAGCTTCCTGGATGGGGGGTGCTGTTGAATTTCCTTCCACTATGTCTTTAAAAGCTGAATTAGCAATGCATTAGTTCAGACTGAGCCTGGGGGGGAGGGGAGGCAACTGGTCCAGATGACCTCCCAGTGTCCCTCTGGTCTTTAGAATTCACTGATTTGATGAAAATATACAAAGGTAGAGATTTACAGAGCTTAGAGAACACTGACCATTATGAAATGCCCTACTGTGAAAACAAAAGAAAATCAATAATATTTGCTTTCTTTTTCTTGCTTTTTAAAAAATACCAGTTGTTAAATTGATATTTCTTTGCCATTAATCAGGGCATCACTCTTTCTACTTAACCCAGTGAAAATCTATGGTTTGAAGTTTTAATATTAGAACATATCATTTATTTGCTATTTTCACAGAATCAGCTGCATGTGAAGAAAGATGGTAGTTAGCCTTTGAGGTTGACACTAAAATCACTATGACTTTTTATTTTATTTTAACCATTTGTGATGGAAATCTCTTTTATACATGCACACACACATACACACACACACACACACACACCTGCTGCCTTCTGAAATGCTTTGCACTGAGCATCACTGAACCTCCTCTTGGAGGTTCTAGATCACTTGCTGTCACCAACAACCCACATTGCCCAGTGTTATGAGTGGCCAACAGTTTTCATGCCTATTGAGGGGGCAGATCTCGCTGTGGCCAGACCCCATGCCCACCACCTGGTATACTTTGAATAATAATTGTATTGGCTTTTCCCAGTTTTTCTCTCTCCTCTCACCCAGCCAACAGCTCCCTGTTAATGCTCCTCATGGGCTTCTCTCCTTCCTGTCTCCTTTCTAATTGGCTATTTCTAATAGACTGTGATCTACCAAAAATCAGAAGAGTTTAAACAAACAGGCTCTGAGTGAGGCTTCAACCTAAAGCTTCGTGCAGAGGCTTCATGACTGATAGCTCTTCTGGGTTCAGAAGAGCTGGGATTAACAGATTACTAAAGCATGACCATAAATCGTGTTCCTAATATAATACCCCTTAATGAGGTCTGATAGCAAACCTGTGAAGTGCAAGCATGTTTACAAACGGTTTCTCCTGACGCCCATCCCTTGAGTCCTGGGCGCCTTCCTAGGCTGGCCCAGCTTCTCTCCCCATTACGAGAATTAATCCTCTCTGGGTTCACAATAACTGAGCATGAGCTGTTACTCCAGTCCTCACGCCCCTGCCATAATTCAGATGAAAACCGCATTCTGTCTGTCTCTCATGACTCCCACAGTTCCCAGATGATACCGGCCTCACACACCTGCGACCAGACAAAGCGCCCAAAGAAAGAACCCACAGCCCTGATGGCAAAAAGAAAGGCTATCAGCCAGAGGGAACCTTTCAGACAGCCTTGGTACTAAAGGACAATTAGGTTAGACTTGAAGAGAAGAGTGTATACATTTCAGAGATGGCCCTGTACATCCTGGACAGAAGAACAATTCCAGGGCTCAGGGGAGGGGGTCGGTACAGCCATGTCTCCCCCGCCAACTTCTCGGTAAACAGACTCCTACCTCTCGGTCCTTGAGCTTCATGGCCAGCACCAGCTGATGTCTGTGATTTGTGAGAGCCTCCCGATAATTTCCTTTGGAGAAGAATGCGGAGCCCAGATTCCCATGAGCTCGGCATTCACCCGTCTGGTCACCTGGATGGCAGATAAGCAAATGGAAAGCTTTGTGAGGACCAAAATGAAGTGTTATCTCTTAAGGACATCTCCATTAGAGGACTACCGATGTTCTCCATGAAATCTAAGCCTTAACTGGCTCTCTCTTGGAAGAATGACCCTGGCCAGAAAGGGCACCCTGGACAAGGAACTGTTCAGCCACTAAGATCACAAGCCACAAGTGAAGTGAGGGATTTTGGCATTCAGGAAATGAGAGGTTAAATACCTTGACATGAGCCAGATGCTCTGAGAGCCTCCTCACTGCTCTGCCAATGACCCTTCCCTCTGAGCAGCTAAGGAGCAGGCCTGTTCCATTATCACACATTCCTTTGGTTCTCAGTCCTGATTTGAGCCTGATGTTCAACAAAATTCAGCAGAGCCAGTTGTCAGGGAGGCTTCTCAGTCAAAGCTTTGCATGCAGTAAGTACTTAATGCTTGCTGATTGGAAGGTCTTAGGTGGCGGCCCACGGCAGCCTTGCTGTCACTGTTTGCTCTGAGATGTTTCTAAGGGTGGGGGTAAACCTTGACAGTCACAGCCCCATCCAAACAGGACCAACAAGGGCACAAATCCCACAGATCCACCCTTGGAACAAGCAGTTCTTTGGGTGGGGTGGGGGGGGCAGGATTTCCTTATCAAGATGATAAGCACCCCTTCTATAACTCTAAATAGAGATAAGACAGAAGAGCCTAGGACAGAAGCCGACCCCTTGTAAACCGGCTCTGCACTGGAAGGTTGACTGAGATTCGAGGTGCCCATGGCCAGGACTGTAAGTCCACCCCCCCCAAATCCCAATGGCCATTGGATCTGATTATCTGGTGGTGGTTTATTCTGAGCAGGGGGAGGGCACTAGAGGGCAAAAGACCCATCTCATCTAAATGTGAACCTTTTCCCTGATGATTTTAAATTCCTGAGCTCAAGTCTCCAAGGAGAATATAAAACCTCATCTTTTTAGAATCTCAGCACAGGTTACATGAAAAACCCAGCTAGCCCTGAACTCTTCCAGCAAGCCCAGAGGACAGCTAGGATTCTCAGGCTTTTCCAGCAGGCCCCCCACTAGGCACCCAATCAATGTCTTTGGATGAATCTCCCATCAGTTCTACAAGAACCCCCTAAGATGGAAAGGCCCTCAGACCCCTACCTAAGGTCTTGGCTACATCCAGATCCTGTTGCATATAGCCGGTGCTTTTCTCTGTGTTGCCCAGGGACCAGTAGGCACTGCTCAGAGCAGAGAAAACAGAGCCCCTGAGCTTCAGGCTGCAGGTGCCAATCTTCAGCGCGGCCTCCAAGACCACCACAGAGGCACCGTGATGGCCAGCCGTCAACAACTCCTGGCCAACCACAGACACCACCACAAAGGGGCTCTTGTCCAGTTTCATCTTCTGAAGCTGCTGATACGTGGGCTCGAGGGACTCTGAAAAATACGAGAATGGAGGAGGATCAGACACAAAACAACCCTCCCCCCCCCAGACCTTGCTTGAAAGATGCTCCTAACCCACATTGACAAAGCACATCATAGAGCCCCTATGCACCAGGCCCTGTGACAAACACTAGGAGATCACAGCCTTTCAGGGACTCCCATCATCTAAGGAGAGATAATGGGTCCTACGATAAGCAAACCCATGTAGCTAAGACAGGGACAACACAATGGAAAGGTCCAGAAAGGGCTCCCCTAAGACGAGACACTTGAAATGAAGGGAAGAGAGTTGGAGAGTCTGGGAGGTGGAGGTGGGAAGTGGGAAGTGGGGAGAGCCTAGACAGAGGCACAGGTAAAGGAAAGACTGAGTCTGGCTATACCACAAAAGGATGTAAACAAGACTGGAAAGGCAGGTGGGAACCACCTGGAGAAGGAGGCGGAATGAGCAGCTTACCCAGCAGGCACCTGGGGAACAACATGTTCCTACCTGGGGGGCTCCCAGACTTAACTATCCACAAAAGTTCTCTAATAGCCAGCCACCTCCTCCTGGCTATCAATGCCCTCCTTAAGCTAGAATCATGCCCAGTGGAGCCTTATTTCCCACCACCACCTAATCTAAAAGCTCTTCAATGAGCCATGTTTATTCTCCCTCAGGGTCTCTGCACAAGAAATACACAGAACTTTACATATGTTTACATGTACATTTTTATGTATGTCTATAGCAATAAATACTCCAGAGACTACACAGAAAGACAATTTCAAGTGAGACCATGCATGCAAACATGCTATGAAAACTCTAAAATTGTCAGGCAAATGTTAGTTATTATTTTATAGCATTTCAATGGTTAGAGAGGATATGAGATAAGGAATAAAAATATTATTTGCATTTCACAGATAAGCAGACTGAGGCTCAGACACATAAGCAACCTTATCTTTCAGTTTCACACTTGGTAACCATTGGCACCGAGATTTGAATGGAAAAAACAAGACAGACAAGAGAAGGAGAAAATGAATGTGGGAAAAAGACTGAGATAAAGAAAAAGAATACGAAGCAGATAATGTGTAAACAGAAAAATATATGGATATAGATCTGTGCCTATCTGTATTTTGAGCAAATGAAGAGCAGCAATTACAGAAGAAGCCTCAAATTCTTTCCCAATGAAAAAGATCAAATAGCTCCTGAATTCTGACTGGCACAAGTGAACAACATGAATCAATTAGCAGAAGCCAAGAGAAATATGAGAAACATTTAAGAATTGTCCTCAGAAAACATTTGCAAAGGTCTGTAGTAGACACTGAAGAAGAGAGAGTGTGGTTAAGGTTAAATAGCTGGCCTCAAGGAACTTACAGTTCAGTAAGGAGACGAGACCCAAGCCGGATCACATGAGAAGTAAATTTCTGAGTTACAAAACAAAGTCCTACATGAGATTAACAGTAACGCTGTGAGATGATCATCTATGATGGACATAGCTTCCCTCAAGAGTTCAGTAATCAAGGTCAAAACTAAAAGACTTATGGTGGAAAATGCCAACACGTTCAGAGAAAGAACTGTAGAATCTGAATGCAGATCAGAGTAGACTATTTTCAATTTTTAAAACTTGTTTTATGGTTTTTTTCTTTCTCGTGTTTTTTTTTCCTTTTGTTCTTTTTGTTTTTTAGGTTTTTGCAAGGCAAATGGGGTTAAGTGGCTTGCCCAATGCCACACAGCTAAGTAATTATTGGTGTCTGGGGCCGGATTTGAACTCAGGTCCTCCTGACTCCAGGGCTGGTGCTCTACCCCACTGTGCCCCCTAGTCACCCCTTTCCTTCTGTTCTGGTTCTTCTTTCACAACATGACTAATATGGAAAGATGTTAAACATGAATGTGTGTATATATATAGCCTATATAAGATTACTCATTCATGGGGAGGGGGAGGGAAGGAAAAGAGGGAGAAAAGTGTGGAACTCCAAAGCTTGCAAAAGGATGAATGTAGAAAACTTACTTTCACGAAGTTGGAAAAAAATGAAATAAAATAACTTTAAAAAAATAAAATTCTGTGTGAAGCCAGAGTGGATAAGAAAACTTAGCAACAAGGATTCTGGGAAATAAGTGTCTCACACAAATGATACAATTGTGGACGTCAGAAGAATGAAGCTAGCATATAAAAAAATAAGATGAAGAACCTGGATGAATTTTAATAAAAGTAATCATCTGAGCATTGAGTCTGAACTTCAGGCAGCCACAGCTCATGCTAAGAGTCAAAATGGAAAGAACATAGGAAGGAAGGAAGCATTCTAACACTAGAAATTGTGCTGCTCTACAAGAAGCCTGTGGGTAGCCTCAGGAGTTAATAGGTTTTCTCCTCATTGAAGGTTTTTAATGAAAGGAGGAATGATCAGGCCTTGAATTTATAGAGGACTGTTTGTTTTCCTCCCTCAGTGGACACTGAGGTCTCTTCCAACTACACATTCTAACCAAGGTCTAGCTGAGTAATCCTGGGACAATCTCATGCCCTTTGTGAGCTTCAGTTTCCATATCTACAAAACGTGGGAGAGTGTTGGGCCATGAGACCATGAAGATGGAAGACCAGACATTCTTTCTGGTCCTTACAACCTCTCAAAATCTCTCCAACATCAGAATTATGCATGAGATGCCCCCTAAGACAGCAGGAACCCTAATGAAGCAGGACTTTGCTGAAGTAAGGGCAGATAAACCCCTAACCACAGAGCCTTCCCTCCCAAGTGCCCACCATGATCCTGCTGCTTGACTGTGCAAGCTGTCCCATCTCTTCTCTCCTGTCCTCCTGCTGTCAGAAAACCAAAAGACAGAAGCTTGCTTGAACTGACAGCAGCACAGCAGGACCCTTGGCTATAACAAAATTCAATAAAACAAGTGGAGAACAGAGAGTAAGAAGGGGAAGCGTGGGGGCTGGAGGGAGGAGCCTAGGATTCAGGTAGGGGTCACTTCTGCCCCCCCCCAGAAATCATCTGGGGCAGGGACTGAGACCTGAGAATAGGAACCCCCACTGTGAGAGGAAACTGAGAGGGCTTTGAGGTCCAGTCTCCAGGGAAGCCTCCATCAAAGAGGAAGCAGTCAGAAAATGAATGACAGGGGGGGAATATAAGGCGGTGGGGGGGGGGGAAGTCCAATTACTGACAATCTCATGAGAATGAAAATTCAAAGACTTTGAACATATGCAGATAAACCAATAGGGACATTTAATAACAAAAGGTAATATGGCCTCCAGATCAACTAAAAGAGTCCAGATATCTATGAATAAATAGTTCAAGAAAAAGGAAAATGAAATAACACTTGATAAAGCAGAGGATGCTATGGATCCCCAAGAGAGCTTGGGACCACAGCATCATGTTCCCAAATGGTTTAAAAGAGAAATAAACATTGTGAGAATAAAATTTACAGCCTGCACAGCAGAAATAATTGGCAGACTAGAAAAACTTGAATCCAAGATGGATAAGAAACAAAAGAGAAGATTACTAAGTAGAAAGGCAGATATCTAGAAGTACAACTGGAAAAAGAGAAACTAAAACCAATAATGTTAAAAGAAAATAAGATCTCCTTACAAGCAAAATACATTCTCAAAGATGGCATGCAAAGAACTGACTTGCTCTCAGAAGAATACAAGTTGGAAAAAAAAAACTTCTTGTGATGTGTGAAATATTTTAATAAAACTGCCCAGAATTTCAGAACTCAGAAAACAAAATGACAATAGGAAGAATCCACAGATTGCCTCCAGAAGAAAAAAAAAGCCCTATGCTGCAAACTTCAAGACACCCAGTGGTTAAATTTAACAATTCCAATGACAAATACCACATTTTGCAAGCAAACAGGAGAAAGACCTTCAAATAGAGGGGGAAAGAAATTTGAATAAAATGAGAAAAGAGTCACTAGATTTTCTTAGTGTTATATCTAGCTCTGATTTCAAATATTCTGTTTCTTAACAGCTCTACCATTCTATGCTAAAGATTGGGGGATGTAGGGTAGAAGGCCAGGTTCTTGGTCTAAAATAGCTGCCTTCCTCACTAATAATTATGCCAACACGTTGTCACAGGCGCGACTTCTCTGTGCTAGACACAGATATAAAAAAAAGCCAAATATTTGCAAATCCCTTATTACAAGCATGTCTCGTTTTATGATAAGATGATATGTCCTCCATATATACCTATTCTCTTTCACAATTCAATTTTAAAGCATCACTTGGAAAGGATATGAGCTAGAAATTAGAAGGGTATCAAATGGAGAAAAAGAAGCTATTTCTCCTTGGGCATCAACAAGAACAATTGAGTAAAGATCAGAACACCCAGGTCCACATTAACTGGCTGTCAGGGCCTCAGCTCATGGTTACCACCTTTTACCTCAGGCTTTCAGCTTTCAGAGCTATAAAAAGGAGGAGGTTAGACCAGGAAGAATGATACAGTGGAAAGAGTCAAAGAACTTAGTTCAAATTCTGGTTCTGCTGCTATGTGACTTGGGCCAAGTCCCATGAACTCTGAGGCTCTGTTTCCTGGGATCGCAGTGAACAGATGCTGGGCTGAAGGTCTCTTCTCTAACAAGGACAAACGGCAGCACAGGATGTCTCTGGTCTTTCCCTTCCTTTCTCTTTTTCTAGGTCCTTTTGCTGAATCCTGACCATTACAAGGTGGCATTTCAACAGCAGTTGTTCCTTTTCTTAGAAAACAGCTTCAGGCTGGCAGCTTGACCTAGAAGGGTTGCTGGCCAACCAAACTGGGGTAAAATGCAATTTTTACAATTTAAGACCTCAAGTCTCATTTCTCAACTGAGCAGCTCTCACCAAACTGACTGAGGCCTGGAGTGGTTTTTCCTTCAATCCTATTACTACAGAGTGAACAAAGAACATGTTGACATTGCAAGGATGCCAATGAACCCCTGAAGAGCAGCACAGAGGTGGAGATGATCTCATGAAGAGGACCAAAAGGACCTTCCAGAATAGAACATCCTACTCTTAAGATTATACACAGAAGCTCAACGGAACCCTTTAGTTGCTCCACCTACAGTAAGGAGAATGGGACCGTTTTAATGGACATGTAGAAGAGAATCAGAGTCTAGAATCTCAAAATCAGAGAGGCCTCCCAGACCAAAGGAATACAGAATGGGAGGAAGATGGGACCTTCGAAGTCACCGAGTCCCAGAAAAGCAGTGCCATACCCCACATCATCTTATCAGGAAGTAGAAGAGTCAGGGTTCATCCAGGATTACCACCTGTGCTGTCTCTCTGGGAAAGAACAATCTTATGACATCCCTCATTCAGTCTTTGGCTGACCCCTACTTCCTCCTGAGGTTGGACTCATTCGGGGCTACCCTCCCTGTTCAGTTGAACTTGCTCCTTAGGTCACCTGTCCCCATTGCTCCTTTTTCTATCCCTCTTCCTGACCTTCAAATGCTTGAGCAAAGCTCTCATGTTTCTCAGTGTCTTCTTGTCTCCAAGCTAAATATGCCCAGTTCCTTCCATTGACCCATTTGTGGCCTAGACTCTATTTCCTTCCCCAGCCTGGATGCTCCGAGCACCACCAGTTTACTAATGTCCTTCCTATAACACATCACCCAGAATTGACCAGGGTAAAATCAATGAGACTCTCACTCTATTGACACTGGGATCTATTCCCTTCCCAGGGCAGACCAAGAACTCCTTAGCATTGAGGGCTCCCATCCACTAAAAACACCAACTCTTTGTAAGACACATTTCTCTCTAGTCAGTTTATCCAAATATCTCATTGTTGGAGAAGGAAACTGAGGAAGGACAGAGATTTTTCCAAGGTCACAAGGCCAGTCATTGGCAGAACAGAAAGTAGAATCCCTGGTCTCTGGTCCTTCAATTAAATTTCACTATTATCAATTTTTTTCCCTTGGGGAAGCCAAGATCTGAATGTCTTCAACATATTTAATTATAAGGATCAAATCACTGGCTATAAAGGCCTTGAGTGAACTGTTGAGTATCTAAAAATAGATATAAAATGGTCAGAACAAGGCACAGCTCCAAATTTCCCAACACTACCTGGAAGAAAGTGTGGCTATCTGTAATAAGAGAAAATAGGCACCAGGGTCAGAAAGGAATTCCTGGCTCAGACACTTAGAAGCTTTGTGGACCTAAATAAAACATTTAACTTCTTAAATCTTAAGTTTCCTCATTTGTAAATAACACAGACAACCCACCCAGTAAGGTTATAATGAAGAAAGAACTTTTAAAGCCATAAGCACTAATGTAAATGCAAGCTATTATTGTAATTATTACAATAAAAAATTCTGACAATTAGTTGGCGTCTACAAAAAAATTGCCTCAAGGTAAAAGTTGGACTCCTAACAAGGTAACTCAGTCTTCAAGGGCTTAGGAGCTGGTGGCACAAGCTCACTGTGGGCATTTTTGTGGTTTTCTTCCTTGAGTCTGTATAAGCTGGGCAATGCCAGACTGAACTCAGGGGACACAGAAATCATCGCAAATGCCTCCTGGTCCCCTGGGACCTCAACATTGATGGTCTCTCCCCTTTCTTTTAGCTCCCATCACTGCCTTCACTGTTCCCTTCCCTCAGGGGCTTCAGCATTGCCTCCTAATGCTCCCACACTCCTCTCTAGCATGCTTATTGACTGATGGTGAAGGATGGTGGATCAAGGTTTTGTGGGGCACTAACTGGTCATAGGACCAAATCCCAGATTCAGATATTACCTTATACTAGCTGTGTTCTAGAAAGAATGAATGAACAAATAAAAAGTAATTTGTTAAGTATAATAATGTTGTTTTTTAAAATGACAGAATATTCACTCAAAAAGCTGACAGTTTAAAAGGAAAAAAGTCATACAAAGGAGAGGTGATCAGGGAAGGGAATTTTGTTCTGAGGAAATGGAGGAATATGTAGCAGTGACAGACAGAAAATGAGATGGCCTGGAGGCATGGTTGAAGGAGGCATGAAAATGAAGCATGGGTCATGGGGCAGCTAGGTGACATAGTGGATAAAGCACTGGCCTTGGAGTCAGGAGTACCTGGGTTCAAATCCGGTCTCAGACACTTAATAATTACCTAGCTGTGTGGCCTTGGGCAAGCCACTTAACCCCATTTACCTTGCAAAAACCTAAAAGAAAAATAAAAAAAGAAGCATGGGTCAATGTTTAGGACCTCCAATTGAGAGGTAGCCAAGATAGGCTCCTTTGCACACACTCAGGCAACAATACAAAGATGAGTGGTTCAACTGTGCCAGGGACTGGGGCCTGGATTCAGGAGAGCCTGGGGATGGAAGTCCAGGGCTCAGAACTGGTGCCAGTTGGGAGGTGGGGAGGTGGGTGAAGCCCATCCCTGGGGGCAGGTATGTGGTGAGGCAGCCTATGGAATCAATGAGACATAAAGCTGAAGAATTGCCTGGTATCACATTACAGCAACTGGTGCTAAGGTCCTCCACTCCCCCCAGTCTAAACCAAGAGGGACCAAAGGGGAGGGAAAGTGCCTTTACTATCTTTCCTATGCCTGGAATAGGACTTTCCACATAGCAAGCACTTACTGCACATTTTTTCATTGATTTATTATAGCACTTTATAAATATAAGTTTCTGTCACAACTGATCAAGACAATGTCCCATCTAATGTTGTAAAAATATGATTAAAAGAAAAAACATATGGGGGGGCAGTTTCAGAGTTGTAAAATTTTAAATAAGTGATAAGACAGTAAAATGATGTTGCATGAAGACTTCTTAAGTTCTGGGTGGGGGTATATTAAATTAAAGGCAGTTAGGTGGTGCAGAGGGTGGAGTATCAGGTCTTGAGTTACAAAGACTCATCTTCTGAATTCAAATTCAGTCTTAGCTACCTTCTAGCAGTGTGACCTTGAACAAGTCACTTAATCCTATTGGCCTTAGTTTTCTCATCTGTAAAATGAACTGGAGAAGGAAATGGTGAAACCACTCCAGTATCTTTGCCAAGAAAACCCCAAATGGGGTCACAAAGAATCAGACATGACTGAAAAATGATTGAACTAAAAGTATTATAATTTAATGGAATAGAATAAATGGAATAGAATGTAACTTAAACTAGGGATGTTCATGGTCAATGTGGTACAGAGTAGGCCTGCATTACTGTTATTTTCTTTATTGTCATCACCATTACAACCATTATTATTACCCTCCTCATGGGAAAAATCATTTTAATGTAAGAAAAGGTCTTATCTCAGAGCAATGATTCCACTGGTGAAATTCCATACATCATCAACTTCATTAACAAAAAGTTATCGAGCAACTAGGATGTGCAGACCATATGGAAATATGTATGGTAGAAGGGAAAGCAAGAGACCTTCCAAGGGTCATTCCAAGAAAAACAAAAAACAAAAACACAAACCCTTCGTTTCTCAGCTACATATGCATAAAGTCAGCCTCAGCCAAGCATTTCCTTTCCCCTTCACTACTATTATTGGCTCCATTCCCAAAAGCCAGAGATATGCTGCAAAAGTCGGGGAACTACAGAAGGGCCGCTCTCCACCCCAATAGAGGACAATAGCCTTTGTGACCAAAGATATTTCTGATATGTCATTAAAATGAGAAAGTGAAGAAAATACATTGAAAGAAGGGAAATCAAATGTTCAAACTAAACAAAAAAGGGAAAGAAAATACATGGTAAGTTAAGATTTGTTTCATTTCAATTCTGTTTCTTCTCACAGACCATTTCCTTTGGGAAGAAACTTGATCTCTTCAATACATGGGATGAAGTGGTTATTCAGTCTCTCCAATAAGGGAGACCCTACTACTTTTTGAAAGAACTGCACCTTATTCTTTGATCCACTCATTCTTTAGGATGAAAATACTATTCTCCAATTAATTATAATCATTTAATCAACAGCCCTTCATAGAATATAATTTTTATTGCATTGCATTTCATTAAAAATGTTATTTGTTTTTCTGTATTTGTCAGCCTTTTTATGCCCTAATACATGATCAGTTTTTGTAAAGGTGCCACACACAACTGAGAAATGTGCATATTTATTAATATTCCCGTTCAAAATTTTCCCAAGTTCTATCATATCTAACTTTTTAAAAATTCGATTCAAGTATTCATGTCTTTATTCTATTATTTTTTGGTAAGACCTACGTAAGGTGGCAAATTGCAGTCTCCCACTATAACTGTTTTATTGTCCATTTCTCCCTATAATTCTTTTTCTTTATGTATTTACATTTGATGCATATATGTTTTCTAATATCATGAATTCATTGTCTATGGTAACTTTCAGCAAAATGGAGTTTTTCTGTATTTTTTTTGTTTTTAAATTAAGTCCATTTTAAAATATTTCTTTGTTGGAGGCCATGACTACAACTGGTGTTTTGTTTTGCTCTTTACTTCATCAAAAGCATGAAATATTTTCCTCCAACTCCTTATTTTAACTCTTGTGCAAATTTCTGCTTCAATTTTTTAAAACAACATATAATTGGATTTTGCATTTTAAACAAACTATAGGGGCGGCTAGGTGACACGGTGGATAGCGCACCGGCCCTGGAGTCAGAAGTACCTGAGTTCAAATCCAGCCTCAGACACTTAATAATTACCTAGCTGTGTGGCCTTGAGCAAGCCACTTAACGCCATTGCCTTTCAAAAAAAAAACCTAAAAAAAAAAACCCAACCAAAAAAAAACATACTATGCTGTCCTTTTACATATGTAGATGTGCACATGCCATTCACATGCATATCCATGCTTTTTAATTGTGTATTCTCTCTAGCCTATTCTTTAAAACTTTTCATTTTCTTTCTTTCTAACCCTGATTTAACACATTTCATTCAAGATTAATTCCTATTAAGCTACCCTCTTGTTCCCCTTATCTCCATTTCCCAACTATTTTTCTGTTGAATTACATTCTTTGTTCACCCAACTCCATGTGTATGTTTTTTTCCTTCTTTGTCTTGTTCAAGTGAGAATGAGGTTTAAGCGTCACTCTACCACTCCCTTCTCTTCCTCATTGTTTTTGCATGTCTACTTGTGCATGCCAATAATTTTCTCCATCCTTACCCTTCCTTTTCCTCTTCCATTCTTTCTATTCTTCTTTCAAGATCATCAAAACATAAGAGAACCACTCTCAGTACCTTTGAATGACCCCTAAGGATATTAGAATTTTGAGAGGATTCATACATCATCTCCCCATATTAGAAAGTAAATAGTTGTTTAGTCTCTTACAGTTGCTCATTCATGTTTACCTTTTTACATTTCTTACATATTTTCACAGCTCTGATATTTTTATCAGAAATTCTTAGAAGTCTATTTTTTTCTTTTTTTTAAGTGGGGCAATGGGGTTGAGTGATTTGCCCCAGGTCACACAGATAGTTGGCATCAAGTGTCTGAAGTCAGTTTTAAATTCAGGTCCTCCTCGTTGATATATCTACTGTTCCACCTAGCTATCCTGGGAATCTTCTTTTTCATTGAAAGTCTGTTTTCCCCAAAGGATTATATGCTCAGTTTGGTTAGACACATTATTCCTGGTTGTGAACTTATGTCCTTTGCTTCCTTTGAGATTGAATTCTAAACTCTCCACCTATTGCAGTGAAGGCTATGAAATCTCACCTGATCTAAGTATAGTTATTCAGTACTTGAATTCTTTCTTTCTGGATGCTTACAATCCTTTTCCTTTGTCATGGAAGCCATGGATTTTGTTTATAACACTCCTCAGAGTTAACATTTTGGGGTTTTTCATGACGTAATTAGTAGATTCTATGTCTACGTTGCCCTCTGGTTCTAAAAGATCTGGTAATTTTTCTTTTGTGATTTCTTGAAATATGGCATCTAGCATTTTTTTTTTGGGTCATCAAGGCTTTCCAGTAGTCTAACAATTTTTAAATTCTCTTTCCTAGATTTATTTTTTAGGCCAATTGTTTTTAATATAACATATCTTATATTTTCTTCTATTTTTTTCAGTCTTTTGATTTTGATTTTTGTATTTCTTGTCTCTTGGAGTCAACAGAAGTTTTATTGCTTCTTCTAAGTTTCTATTGGTTCAATTATATTTTTCAAGAAGCTGTTTATTTCAGCTAAAGTATTGTCTCTCTTGAGTCAAACCATTAATTTTCTTTCCAAATCTTTCTCTCATAGTTCTCATTTATTTTCCCAATTTTTTTCTCTAGTGCTCTTATTTGGTTTTAAAACTCATTTTCAGCTCTTTTTTGTACTCTTGTTTCATCTCTTCCAAGGATTCTGGTTCTATTTGTTTACAAGTTGCAC
Organism: Macrotis lagotis; assembly: GCF_037893015.1. Taxonomy (NCBI): domain Eukaryota; kingdom Metazoa; phylum Chordata; class Mammalia; order Peramelemorphia; family Peramelidae; genus Macrotis; species Macrotis lagotis. Next base: position 689,181,364 of record NC_133666.1, read on the forward strand.
ATAGCTTTCTTGAGGATTTCCTTGAAGATGTTTTAGAGTCTTTCGCTTCTTCTGGGATTGTATATTGAACATCCCTTTCACCATAATAGTTCATTATTTAAGATTCTTTTGCTGACATGGGTGAAAAAAATAACTTGTGACTTTTTCTTAGATTTACTGATCAAAACTGTTTTTTTTTAATTTTTGTGAAGAAATCTGGAGTGGGAGTGAGGAGTTCAGTTCTTCTTGCTATTCCCACACGTTGGTTCAATTCTTAGTTTTTCCATATTCTAAGGATTGCTTTAGCAGGTGGTCTTCAACTGGACCTAAAGCTTCTTTTTAACAAATTTGGATAACTGTATTTCACTGTAATTGCTTTTCTTTGTTATTCTAAGCATTTCATTTTATGCTTTAAAAAATTATATTCCAAAGGCCAGTATATAGGTTTCACTGGTCTACCAATGGGATCCCAGACACAAAAACGATTAAGAACCCCTGCTCTAGGGGTTTCTCCTAAATTCTCTTTGAAGGCTGCCTAAGATCCTTTCTAAATGACAATGAAATACTTCTGTTAAACATGAACCACCACCACTACCACCCTTCCACCTCCACCTCCAAAGAAAACACATTAATTTCTTTAAGATTTGAGGTTAAAGGGGGCAGCTAGGTAGCACAGTGGATATAGCAATGACCCTGAGGTCAGGAAACCCAAATTCAAATCCAACCTCAGACACTTAATAATTACCTAGCTGGGTGACCTTGGGCAAGTCACATAACCACGTTGCCTTGCAAAAAATAAAAACAAAAAATATTTGAGATTAAAATGTAAATTGACTACTTTAGAGAAGTTTTGGTCAAATGTAAATGAGCGTAGAAAAATTTAAAACCTCTCTTTTACCTAAAGAGATGCATTCATATGTGAGCGTGTGTGCAAATGTGTGTGTGTGTGTGTGTGTGCTGCTGAGGCACTGCCAAGGCAATGTCCTGGGCCCTCAGCATACCAAGACAAAAACAAAATTGTCCTTGCCCTTGTAGAATTAATTTTCTATTATGGGACAGTGTCAGGAACCCATATAAGCAAATATCAGGAGAAATCAAAGAGAAATCAAAAGAAATCTCCCATAGGAAGTTTCCTTAAGGTCAGTTGTGACTTTCAGAATCACATAAAGGAAAATTCACTGAAATGAGAAACAAAACAGCAAAAAAAAGTATATGGTATAGCCAGAGTCTTAGGGAGCTCATGGGACAAGAGGCAAAGTGAGCAAGGAACAGCCCAGGAGGGATCCAGAAATGGGCTCTGGAACAAAACAAAGAAGGAAGGATAGGTCCCTCTCAAATGGGAGGATCAAGAAAGGCCAAAGTAAGAGAAAGACTGTGGGAGGCACAGATGGAGGAAGACATTCTTTCCAGCTCTAGGGGACAGAGAGGTAGAAGAGGTTGTCCTGGAATGTAGAAAGGCAAGGGGGAATAGTCATGGGGTCCCTTCACCAAATACTCTTTAGACAACCTCACTACCAGTGAGAAAGGGGACACATGTCATGATCAAGGCTATCTAGTCAGGAGCAAAATTAGTTTGTGAACCCTGCCTCCTGACGATCTGTCTGATGTTGCCTCATCAACTAGATATTCACTTTCTTTTACATGGAATATCAGATCCTTGGAAGCTGATGTCTTGCCAATGATGGGATGTCCAAGAGCAATAAGCCTTTGGAGGCAGGAATTTCCAACTCCATACCACTGTTATTTCAAGGACTTTCCATAGTCTTACCTCGCATGGGAGATTTCATGGCGGCTTCCACCATCCCAACCAGAAGTTGTAGACTCTTGGGATCCTGGGCCAAGCCTGATGCAAAGGCTGCCAGAGCATCGGCATGGCGTCCAAGATACTGGAGGGCAACACCCTGTCGGAAGTATGCCTAGAAACATAAAAAGATAACAAGTATTTTAAACAGGACTGCAGAAAGATTGATGATGTCACAAAGTCAGATCAAACAGCCAAACCGCCAGGCATAAGAACCTTGACAGAATAAAATGAGTAAATATCTTTTCCTTCTTAAGTCACTGTCTCCCAAGAGCAAACTTCAAGCCTGACTCAAGGGGTCTAATGGGTCACATTTCTGATCATTCCCTCTTATGATGCTTCAAAAACTTAGGATCCAGAAATCATTCTCTTTTCCAGCTGCCAACTATATCCAAGACACAGGGAGGAGATATGAAGACACAAATATCTTCTAACATAATAGAGAAACGACACCAAGTACAAAGATAAGATAAGCAAGAGGTGTGGGACCACTTTGGGAATGATCTTGATCAGTCCTGTGGATGACACACTGTCTTCTCCCATCATGCTTGGCACAGCACTGAATGTGCTTTTTCTCACTTCCACATCCCAGAATTCCTTACCACTTTCTAGTACCTTAACTTGTCAAATAGTTTTGTGTTTGCTTCCTATCTAGTTTGTATCCACAGATATATTACCATCCATGTTGTTCCCTTCCTCCAAGAGTATGTGATGAAATGCAGGCTCCTCAAGAGCAGAAACTCTAACAGCCCACCTGATCTAGACGGGTGCTAAATCAATGCTAAAAGAATGAGTGCATACACCACTGATTCTGTAAATTTCTTTTTCTTTGTCATCCTTTTCCCAAGTTCCCTCAGAAATTACAGTGGTGTTACAGGCAGAGCTCATTTAACTTACTGAGATGAATTTTTCTTTTTAAATCATTCCAGATATGACTAATCAGATAGAGTCATATTAATGCTCAGCTTGAAAGACAATCATAATAATACAGAATAGCATAATATTGGTATATATGAGTTTAATATTTAACAATTAAAACAAAGTTATAATTATACAAAATAAGCACATACTTTACTTCAAAATAAATCATCTTCCATTATTGTTCCTATTTTTTAACCAGATCAGTTTATAAAATAAGGTTATCATTAGTGATTAAAGTAACATATTAACTGAAGAAAGAAGGGATGGAAGAAGGTCAAATCTAAATGAGAGGAAAGTTTGAATCATCATTTTTTTCATGCCAGTTTAAATGACTTCCAGTACATATGGTAACATGAACTAGGCTAATTAAGTGTTATGTTACCAAGTACAGACCTGTGAACCTGCTTTAATGAAAGAATAAGAAGTTATGTGTAACTAACAGCCATTCATTGTAATATGTGTTTCTAATGGTCTGAAATAACTTGTTCTCTTAAATAGGTCAAACATTCTTCATACAAGAGTGTTTACCCTATACATCTGCTTTGCAAACCCATTAGTAAAGGTAAACTTTGACCCAAATCACTCCGCTTTTATAACAAATACCATTAAAGGAGACTGAATAAAATGTACAGTACAACTCATAATCAATGCCTTAAATATCCTTTGTAAATGCAGAGACAGATAATCATAAAGATGATTATTGTAGATAGATTATTATATCTATTATTATACAGATAAATGTAAATCTACATATGTGTTTATACATTTTCTAAGCTGTTCCTACACATCCATAGAAGATAAAAAATGATATTAGGTAATGAAGTATTAAACTATATATACCTTGATTCCTTTATGATTTATGAACACCTTTCATGAAGGGAAAAAAACAATTGGTCCTGCTTTTTCATGCTTTTAAATGGTTTGAAGGACAACGTTTTTTGAAGGAAACACGGGTTTGAGAGTCCTTTTTTTGAGGAAACATCTGCAGGGGGAGGAAGGAAGGCATCTCCCTCTCTACTCTACTTCCAAATACAACAGTATCTAGTAACAACTTGCCAGGCATGAAACACTTCAGCCAACACTCAAGAGTTCATTCATTTGAGGAAACTGGAGACACAACTAAATGAACAAGGCACACACTTGAGTCAGGATGCAGAAAAGCCTTTAGTTGAGAAAGTAGCTTCAAGAAACAAAGAACTTGACATCAGAGGAAAGAGTCAGCTATGGATTCAAGTGAAAATCAAGTTGTGAAGAGGAACAGACCTTTGGAAGCCAGTTGACCAACTTGTCTAGTAGAGAAAGAGTTACAAAAAGAGTCTATTGGGGCAGCTAGGTGGCACAGTGGATAGAGCACCGGTCCTGGAGTCAGGAGGAATGGAGTTCAAATCCAATCTCAGACACTTAGTAATTTGCCTAGCTGTGTGACCTTGGGCAAGCCACTTAACCCCCCATTGCCTTAAATATAAAAAAGAGAGAAAGCAAATTGAAGCATACTTCAAAAAAAAAATTCGACCAAAAAGAGTCTACCAAAAGAGAAATGACTTTCAGGTCCTCCAGGACCAAGGGCTACCTTTGCCACAAACATATACAACTCTTAACAATTGCATTTTAAATTTGAGTCTAGTCTTCCCATGGATGGGTGTCTATTTGTGGAAGCATTGCCTCATGTTCATGGGAGAAATGCTTTATAGCAATTATTTTGATTATGTATATGTCAAGGCTAATTGTGTCTACTGGACGACTTTTAATGGGAGGTATGTTTATAGGGGCTCATGAGCTACAGTGTTAGGAATGCATAACCAAAGGGTTACAGGGAGAACCAGAGAGCCACAGCCCCCCTAGGGATGCAGCCCATGAGTGCAAGTTGGGGAAGTAGCCTAGAGGGGGAGCATTATTACTACCATATATTATTGGCTGGGAAGTGGCAGCTCAATGAGATCTAATAACTTGCCTATGGTCACATAGTTACTTAGGTTCAGTGAGAAATGCAATTTTTATTCCTTTTTGCTACAATCTGATATAGTGGAAGGAGCACTGGATATAGTAGTCAGAAGACATAGATGCAAGTCCTACCCTCAAAATTTATTAAATCATTTTTGCCCCTGTTGTTAAAGCCTCCATTTCCTGGCCTACTCACTACATCAGAGAATTATTATGAGGAAGGCTCTTTCCACTTGCTCAACAAGGGTCATCATTCTTGTTTCCTCAATACCTTAAGAACCTGCTTCCCTCAGTCACAGCAGCCAGTACCCACTCAAGCCACTAACACTGATCCATACACAACACTCCTTTTTTTGCTCATTTAAAAACAACACAAATGGGGTAAATATGAGGAATTTTATAGATTGAACCATCAAATCCCAATTAGTTTAAACTACCAGCAGCCGTAAAATCTCAGAGTCCTGTAAGACAATAATAACCTGAGACTGCATTTTGAACACTAATTCATAGAGTCATTTCCTTTCATGGGGCCATCCACTGTTTTAATTTTTAATGTATTTATAGACATTTGCTATTATTTTTCTCCTTTCATATTTAGGTAGGATATAAAAAAGCAAGGCAGTGTAAGTACCAACATCTAACATCGGCAACCTCATTTCTAAACATTTTTATTAAAAATAAACTAAAACTATTTAAAATAAAAATTCATGACCAAATTTTGAATCAACGACAAAAGCTATGGGGAGGTCCAAAAATCAATGCAAAAAAAGCAAAAGAATTAAACATCTATGTATTTGATAATCAGCTATCTCTGTGTAATTGACCCCAATCAAGAAGAAACAGAATACTTTTGGTCATCTTCCTGGTGCTCTGCCTTTGTTCGACTCTACCTGGAGAACTGTACTTAGCTCTCCATGCTTACATTTTAGGAGGGTAGGAATGAGCCCAAAGGAAAGGAAATCAGATGAGAAGGAACCTGAAACCATTTCACATGAAGGACATGGGGATGGTTTGCCCTGAGAAAGTAAGATTTAGAGAAATATAAGTAGTGGAAGGTAAATAAATTTCTCCTCTACTCTAAAGGTCAGGCAAAAATGGTTCAGGATTAGAAACTCAAGAAATCTAGTTCGGTTCAAACTAAAGAAAACTCTATGACATATTCAAGCTTCTAGAAATGGAAGAAAACAACCTAAGAGGAAAATGGGCTTCCCAATACTGGAGCAAAGGGCAAGATGACCACTTGTCCATGAGGCTGCAGGGATTCGTACTTTGCAGAGATTCAACAACTTAAATATAGAAAATTTACTGATGATTGGTAACAATGCCTCATGTTGGTACGACTGAGCTTTAACATCTACTATCTCAATGAGAGAGAAAAACGTTCAGCTGTCTGCCAAATACCAAACTGAAAACCCTCATTTATCTGCCCCTGTAAGAGGTAGGCCAATCCCTATGTCAAGATCAAGCTGTGGCGTCAAGTTCCTACTGGGACTTGAGTGATTCTGAGTGTTTACTTGGAACATTCAGAATTGAGAAAGGGAATGGTAAAAAAAGAGGTAGGAGGGGAAAGCATTGAGGAGTGGGCTTTCAGCTTAAGTGCCTGCCGACAGGGACACTCCCTTCCTCTAAGTCTGCTCGGCCCCCTCCCTGCTGCCCTTCATTTCAGCCCTGGAGAGAGTAAGTGAGGGGTCCATTCTTCCCCTTCCCCTCTTTGGGGTAGTTCCAGAATTTCCAGCCAGATATTCATTGAAGGGCAGTACATGTGTGTGTATGTATTTTATATATGTTTGTGTGTGTGTGTGTGTGTGTGTGTGTGTGTGTGTGTCGGTACCATCCTTCCACAAACAAGCTTCTCTTCTTCCTTCCCTGACATGGAAATATCAAAGAAACCTGGACTACCCATCCTAACAAAAACAATAAGGACTCTGAAGAAAGGAGAATTTAGAGTTGGGAAGGGTCTTAGGGTTCAATGACCTCATGAACATATGAGGCCATGAGGAAATGAGGGGGTTGGCGCTTTCCCAAGATCACAAAGGGAGACTTCAGAAATGAGTCTTTGGCTTCTAGGTTATTTGCACTCGCTGAACAATGTTGCTTGCTGTTACTATCATTATTATCATTGCCATCATTATACTATCATCTCCATTATTATATCTCCTTCTACTAACATTTCCCACTGCGACTTACAGTGGTTTGGCAGGGACACTGGGTACTTGATAGTTATGACAGTTAAATACAACAAATGTGGATGCCTTCTGGGCAGGACCTGTTTTTGTTTTTCTTTGAGAGAATCCCCCTCTTCTTTCTTCCTCATCTCAGAGACTCAAATGTCCCTCAGATGCTTTCTGCCACAGCCTCCTCTATCATCTCCACTCACTCATTGTCAATCTTTCCCTATCTCCTGGCTCCTTCTCTACTGCCTATAAATACACCTGAGTCTCTCCCATTCTCAAAAACCCATCCATCTCCCACATTTTCCTGTCTTTTTTGACTGAGCTTTTTGAGAAAGTCTCCTAGAAGAAGAGCTTCATATTCTTCCCTCCAAGTCTCTTCTGAATTCTCTACAGTTGATGACCCAAGCATTAGGCAGCTGAGCCTGGAGTCAGGAAATCGAGTTCAAATCAACCTCAAATACTCACTAGCTAAGTGACCCTAGGCAAGTCACTTAAACTCTGTTTGCCATCATTTCCTCCACCTGAAAATTGGGATAATGACAGCAGCTCCCTCCCAGAGTTGTTGTGAAGATCATCTGAAATATCTTGTAAAGTGCTAATCAAGGCCTGCAATTAGGTGCTGTGAAAATGCTCATCTCCTTCCTTTCCCTTCTCTGGTTTCTGAGCTTTTCATTTTATCATCACTGCCTTTCCAAAGCCTAGGTCACTGCTGATCATCCTCTTCTCCTCCAAACACCCTTCTCTCTAGGATTTTGGGAACTGTTCTCCTGTGGCTCTCCTCTTACTTTTCTGTTTCTTCTTCTGTACCCCTTCTGAATCCTAACCCACATCATACCCACTAAGAGTCCTAGCTCTGTCATGGGTCCTTTCCTCTATCTACTTGGGGATCTCAAAAGCTCCCAGAGTTAAAAAAAAAAAAAATAATCTCTATGCTGATGACTTTCAGAGTTTTTTGTCTACCCCCAACCTTTTTCCTAATCTCCATGTCCAAGTATTACTGGAGAACTTTTTTTTTAGCTTTTGCCAGGCAATAGGGTTAAGTGACTTGCCCAAGGTCACACGGTTAGATTATTATTAAGTGTGTGAGACCGCATTTGAACTCAGGTCCTCCTGACTCCAGGGCCGGTGCTCTACCTACTGTGCTACTTAGTCATCCCTGTTACTGGAGAACATTGACTGAATTTCTCATAGACAACTGAAATCACTATGTATAAAACTGAACTCTTTGGCATTCCTTAGAATCCTTCACTCTTCTTACTTTCCCTATGACGGTGAAGGGAAGCACCATTCTCCCACTCATTCAGACTCCCTGCCTACATGTCATTTCCCTATAGTGAATTGGCCAAGCCATGTTTCTACTTTCTCACCATCTTTCCTATACACCCCACCCCGACACTGCCACCACCTAGTCCAGTCCCTAATCACCTCACAACAAGAATACAGCCATAGCTGCTAGAGGATAATGTCTGTTGCCTCAAGTCTCCCCTCATTCCAGTCTGTTCTCCACTTAGTGCCAAAGCAATCTTCTTAAAGGGGAGGTCTGTCCATGTTACTTTCTCTATATGATAAACTCCAGTGACTGCCTATTGCCTCCAATACAAAATCCTGTTTGGCTTTTAAAGTCTTTAATAACTTAGCCCCCCCCCCTCCACTTCCCAATTTTCTTTCATTTGGTTCCCATGTATTCCAATACTGAATGGAATGACTGAAAGGAAGATGGACAGGAGCAAGGGGAGACTTGAAGCCAACCCACCAATAAACTAGTTCATGAAATCAAGAGGGCTACCCCGGTAGCGCCACTATTAGAAGAGAGAAGGAAGCATATTCAAGGTATTTTTCAAAGGTGACATCTACAGACTTTGGTAATAGTTAGGAAATAGGGGGGTTGGGACAGGGAGATAAGGAATGAGTGACCATAAGGAATCAAGTGTGACACCTAAATTGGGAACTAAGAAGATGATGAGGATCTTGACAGTAAAAAGAGAAGGGTTTGGAGGAGAAAGAGAATGAATTCAGTTAAACATATCAAGTTTAAGACATCTAGTTAGAGGACATCAGTTTGAAATATCCAAGCGTTAAAGATGGGAGATGGAAATCCAGGTTAGGGGTAGATGAGTAGATTTGAGAATCATCAACATCAAGCTGATAACTGAATCCAAAGGAGATGATGTGAAGTCATCTTAAAGGAAAGGAGCCATTGCGGGGCTTCCCATGTTAATGGTGTGGCATGGCTTCTTACACCAATAATAGGAAATGATGGTCCTGTTGTCATGAGGTCTAAGGGCCCTTCCCACTTGAAATCTTTGCCCTTTGATCTCCATTTTATATATGATACTGAAGCTAAGGAAGAAATGTTGTGGGAGTCAAAATTCAACTCTCTGGCCAAGGAGTAAATGAGATCAACCTAGTGTATACAGAGACAATCCAAGGTTCTTGCCAAGTAATTGCTTTGGAGGCAAAAATGAAATTATCCAAAAACAGATTCAGTAATACACCAACTGTGTGGAGGTCAAACCTTGAATCTGCCTAAGATTCTGTTGAGGAATCACAATAAAAAGCACTGAACCAGGATCTTCAGGGGAACAGTCTACCTGTATCATCAATAGGGATTTATCTATGACACTCCAACTCATCATCCCTTGGCTCTCACATTAAATGGCTTCATCTTTTCTTGTGACACAGCCAACAAAGAACCTTCCTGTTGGGAATTAGGTGCCCAGGAGGAGCTAGGAAAAGGAGAGCTGCTCTCAGCTGACCCTTGGGCCTCTGAGCCTTTTTCTCCCCAAAGAAAGAAGCCATTTCAAAGGTAGGCCTGGAAAAGGCAGGGCATTTTTCTTGTTACCTCAAGTGCATTTCTTTTTTTGCAAGGCAAATGGGGTTAAGTGCCTTGCCCAAGTTCACACAGCTAGGTAATTATTAAATGTCTGAGGCCACATTTGAACTCAGGTCCTTCTGATTCCAGGGTCAGTGCTCTATCCACTGCACCACCTATCTGCCTCACTCAAGTATATTTCTTAATGTGAATGAAGCCAGATAGATATCTCCCATTTATAACCCTCCAGTCCTCTCACCACCCCTCACCCCCAGGCTTACACCCCCAAATCTTGCATGGTTAAACAGAAAGAAGCCAGAGTCTGGTCAAGTACTGGCTTTTCTATTTACTATCTGGGTGACTATGAGTAAAATATTTTTGATGGCCTGGGCCTCAGTTTCCTCCTCTATAAAAATGAGTTCTCAATAACCCCTAAAGTCCCCACCTTAACTCCAGATCTCTGAACCACTTTGCTTAAAGGCTTTCTTGGTGGCATATGATACAGTTAACAATAACCAGTATGGGGCTTGGGATTTCTTGCACTTAGAGACTTCAACCTACACAGGCAGAGATTAAGGAAAATCAGAAATGACACGGGAAATTTATGGACATGAATATTTAATCTCTTTTCCATTAGCCAGCGTTGATTGTAGAACAATTTTTATAATGAATTGCATGGAAGGGAAATTCATTTCATTAACCTTTCATATAAATGTGTTATTATTGAACCAAACAGGCCACTGTATTCCAAACTAAGTCCGATGTGAATTAGATTATAGGCATCAAGGCTTGAAATCAGAGAGGAACAGCAGGAAGGAGCGCGACTTCCCCCCACCCCACCCCCCACCAATGTAGGGCCCTGTATAGGAACCTTACAGCCTCGAAGGGGCTGGATCTGCATTAAATCAGGTACACTGGGCTTTAGCTTCTGGTCATCTTCCTGCAAGAGCCTTTCTCGTTCTTAGAGGCTGACACATTATTACAAATAGGCAGCATGCTTGACATGGCAGTGTGCGCATGTTCACCTGCTCATCTGGGGGCAATCCTTCCTATCTCTTCAGGAATCTGAAATTCTGGCTTTTGTTGGAGGCGGTCTACTGAATGCTCACCCGTGTGTGCATGTGCTGATGCTGTGTGTTCACACAGGTGTGGGATGACTGCTGAGAGCTCACATGTACATGTGTGTGTACACACCTAGTGATAGGTTACACATGTATGTGTATTGATGCTCAGCATTCACATGTGTGTAGGCATGCCTGCTGAGAGCTCACACATATGTGTGCAGGCACTGATGTGGAATATTCACACATGTGTGTACACACACTTGCTGAGAGCTCACATGCACAAGTGTGTGGACACCTACTGAGAGCTCATGCATGTGCACATGTATACATGCCTGCTGAGAGCTCACACACGTGTGCATGCCAGAACTCTTGCTGAAGGGATCAGGGGTATTCTACAAATGAAGAATCCATCTTTTCTTTTCCTAAAATAAACCTTAGGCTGACTGTGTCCACAAGGCAATAAAGGTAGAAAGCCTAGGATGAAAACATAAACAGAAGACACAAAACCATTTGTTGAGAACAGAAATAGCAAAAGACAAAGCCTGGGGAATTCAAGGAGCCGTTTCCCTACAGAAGGGATACCAGTGTAGTCAAGGTCTGTTGGCTGGGGGTGGGGGGGGCCCTCTGAGCCCTCCCTTATGAATTCCAGCTCTGAAATATCTGAGCCAGGGAACACGGCAAACTGGGAGCTGGGGCAAGCCCCACTGAACACCATTCATTTCAGCATCTATAAAATGCCAAGAAAGAGCGTCGTGTGACCCACTTTACTCAGGGTGGCTGTAGGAAAACCATTTAGGAAAGCCTAAACTGCTACATTGCTGCTGCATGATTGCACATGGTCACCGACAGACACACTATCATTCTGAGCACCCTCCTTGAGATGACTTGGAATTTAATCTTGATGGCTCACGTTTAGACAGCCCTTTAAGGACCTTTCTAGTGTGGACCAGTCAAGTCAAGAAGCCTGTCTTCAGTCTCTATACCTGCAGAGGTTGGTGCTGGGTTCAAGAGATATCTGTCTCAATGGACTAAGTGGAACCAGGATATCGACCATGAAAGAATTTAGGAGTCGATGTTGGAGTCAGAGGAGGAAGGGATTCAATGGTCAACCAAGATATTATCCCAGTGAAAGAGCAGTCACTCACGATTCTTGATCAGGGAAGAAACAGGGTCAGAGCTGTGCTTTAGTAGACTGAACTGGGTAGGGTGTTGAGAAACAAGGGAAACAGGGATCTGAGAGCTGTCCTCTTCCTGGAGCAAGTCAGGGGCCCATTCAGTCCCGCTGCTTCTCCACTGAAAAACTGCCAACACACCAGAAAAATGACTCAGTCGGAAACACAGAGGCCGGAGTGGTAAGGGCCAAGTGTGGACATGGGAACACCTCTGGTTAAGGGGCTATTCAAATACTCCAGTGAAAAGATATAAAGATCTCAAACAACAGAGGTTGTGGGAACCAAAGTAAGGAAGATCCTGACTGAGAAAAAGGAAGAGCAGTGTCCCAGAGGGAGAATGGACCAGACCTGGTGACTGATTCAATGGACAAGGTAGAAAACTAGGCAGAAGTCAAAGCATCTCAGACTGGGAAGGGACCTTGGGAGGTGCTGAACTTCAAGACATGTCTGACAAGTGATGATCCAGCCTTTGCAAAAGGCCTCGAGAAAAGGGAATCTTTCCCTTCCAAAGATGGCCACTCTGTTCTTCTCTATTTGTAAGGTTTCCCTTAAATCCAGTTGAAATCTGTTTCTCTACAGTTTCTGCATATTTCTCCTAGTTGCTGCTGTTACTGCTGAGAGTGGCTACCATTTATACATCTCTTCAGAGTATAAAAAGTACTGTATGGAGACATGATTTCATTCAAACTGCTCTCTCAAGCAAAAGGCAGATGGTCCCTCGTATCTCCTACAGCCCTTCCCCTGTAGTGTATGGCCAGAACACTGACTCCAAAGTCAGTGGGCCTGGACTGAAATCTTGGCTCTGTCACTTCTTACATATGACCTTGGATAAGTCAATTAAACCTTCCTGCACCTCAGTGTCCTCCTCTAGAAAACGAAGGGATTAGACTCAGTGACTTGGAATGTGCTTTCCAATGAAAATCTATGACATTGTGATTCAAAATATTTGAAAATAGCTATCATGTCTCAACAAAATATTCTCTTAATAATTAATAATAACAGAAAAACCCATATGACCTCAATCAATAATATGACAAAAAACTAGAGAATAAATGGCTGAATCAGAAACAAAATGGTTTACAATAGCAAGACAAGAACAGGTCATAGCCACCAGAGATTACAAGAAAGAATATATTCAAAGAACTTCAGTTTATGAATTGATACAGATTTTGGAAGAAAATGATAGAAACAGTAATATTTTCATGGTGACTTAAAATTGTTCACTTCTACAAAGTAAGAAAGCACCAGGAAGTGACCAGAACTATAAAACAGACAAATCCCTATTCTATAAACACTGCAAGTAAGCTGTGATCTCAGCAGTTCGAGTGTCCCCTCCATGTCTGCTCACCCTAGGTAGCTTTTATTCCTCTCCTCCAGACAGAATCTGAGAAAGCACTGGGCCTGGAGACAAGTTCATGACTTAAGTTCAAATTCCATCTCAGCCATGTGACTGACCCTGGCCAAGTCACTTCATCTATTTGCCTCAGTTTCCTCAACTGTAAAGTGGGGATAATAATAGAATCTAGTTTTCAGTGTTCGGTTGAGAATCAAATGAGATAATTACAAAGCAGAGAGCACAGAGTTTGGCATACAATAAGTGCCAGCTGCTACTCCATTACTACCACCATTAGCACCATCATCATCATCATCAAATGAAATAGAAAAGAAATGACAAGAAAAGTATTTTTGGGGAAAAGTTGAGTTTGGTGTTGACCATGAAGAGTGGATATCATGATGGACACATGTACTAGAAATAGAGACTTGGAACTCTGGACAAGTGTTAGGCCTGGAAAACTAAGTCAGGGAGTTATACCACAGAAGACAAGGGAATGGAAGAGAGAATGTGCAGAGAAAGGAATAAACAAGGTCAAGTACAGAATTTTGGCAGGAAAAACACCTACAAAATAACAGGACCATAAACTGGTATGGTTGAAAGAGACTTTCAAACAAAGAAGCATCATTGAATTTAAAACTAAAGTTCATCCAGTTCAATCCATACATTTTCTTAATGGAAAACTGGATACAGAGACCTGAGTGGACAGGGCATCCTTTGATGATCTGTGGAAAATTAGTGTTCGAGCCCAGCCTTGGGTCTCCATATGTTACCCTTTCCACCACAACACACCACTGATGTGACTGAGAATGCCATCATTGTCATTCCATTTCTTGAATTTGGGGAGTAATAAACATGAGCATGGATTTCTCTTATGAGAAAAAAAATTAAAAATTGCTTGTATTCGTGGATGGGAAAATGAAGGCAGAAAGAGGTCCAAGTTCACTTTTCCTTCTCATCGTCCATCACAATGGGCACAGACCCAAACACTGGCACGAGATGTGTCCAGGCACCATCCCAAGCTGACTTCTTACCAAAAAGGTTCTAGGCCAGTGATTCAAATTTCCCATTTTCTGTCTTTGTTTTTGTTTTCTTAGGTAGTTATTTATGTGACTGTCATCCTAACTAAATGGACCTTTCTGAGCATAAACCATTTTCTTGTTTTCTCTGCTTGGAGAACAGAATGGTTTATTTCAGCACTGCAGATAGCATCTCTGCTTCTCAGGGGGATGACTAATTGAAACAGTCTCTGTCTCCCCTCACATTTCTTACCCAAGAGTCAAGTGATGATGTTAAGGAACAAATCTCTTTTCTCCTGACAATTTGCACTTCTTTTCCTAATATCCCTGTGAAGATTCACTGAATCCCAGCTTGTTCAAAGCCTACTTAGCGCCTGCCAACAGGCAAAGGAAGATTTCATTCATCAGGGTCAGAGTCCTACTGGCAACGCATTCCTAGATTATAGCAGCCATTCTAATAAAGAAACTGTGATGGGGCAAATGAACACTACCTCATGAAAACATTCAGGATGCGGCAGCTGTCATTGTACAGGAAGAAACTTCATCAATTCTTCTCATTGAGAAATGGACTGAGATTGTATCTAGGAACTATATCACTATCAGTCAAATGACCCACACACCAGGATCATCTATATCTTAGGAAATCATATGAAAACAACCCTAAGCACTATAAACAAATGCATACCAGTAGTCATCAATCCAAGCCAGAGGAATGCTGTATAAATGGCAACTTCAGCAGTGGAGAATTACCAAAAGATTAGTGTTTCCATTTGCTAAATAGCTCTGTGTTTATCTACCTCTTTGCCCTCTTAAGGCCCTCCAAAGCATAATTTCGGCACTGTAGTTGACAGGTATCTTTTGTGCTGGAAAATGTGTTTTCACACTTCTTTGCAAGGAGTATAAATTGCTGATATGGCTTTCTTTGCTCTTTAAGGTCTCATTCTATGAAACTTAAAATTTGGAGTCCCTAAGGAGCAGGAGGAAAATAAAATTTTTAAAAATTTCCTCTGGAATTCTAAGTTGATCAGTCTAAAATTTCCAGCTTAAGTGATAACTGCTTACATTTATTTAGCCTTTTACAATTTACTACTTACCTTCCACTAACCATCCTATGAAGGAGGTGGTCCATGTGATGTGACAAAGAAAATTAGTTAGGATTTGCCCAGTCATAGGACTAGTGAAAGGCAGAGGAATTCAAATCCTTCTTGGGAGACCTCATCCATCATTAACCTCCCATTGTGGGATGCTATTCCCAACATACCACAGTGCCCTTCAGTTGTTTTTTTTAAATGAACTCATGTTTGAAAAGCCTTCTTCCATTCAGACTTGTGACAGATATCATTAGCATTAAAGGCTAATTTGAACCATTCAGTTCTAAAGTCAGGTAAGTACCTACTTCACTTAAATGGAAACTGTCCATTTTGAGAAATCTCAGTAGAAAAGTTTTCTAGATGCAGGTACTCCACTTGTAAAATAGAAAAGGAGGTACACAGACTAGAGGACCTGCAAAGGTTCAATTCATTTAGCGAGTACCTTCTCTGAGTCTAGCAATATATGCAGTACAATTGGAAAGGGAAAACAGTCCTGGTTCTGAAGGTTACGCAGTAGTGAGAAAATGTATATCTAGAATCAGAGGATGACATGGAAGTGAAAAAGATAAAACATCATCAACCATAACCAGACAGTCCTTGACTTACCAAAGGATTATACTTCTAAAATTTGTTTCTAACTCAAATTTTGAAAGCTGGATATTACTGCAACCAATCTCATCCCTTTATATCTGCCATCTTTTGTCTTCCCTGATTCTATTCCCTTGCCTCTCTTTCAAATTCAGTTCCATGCTGAAATCAATACTTTCTCCAACTCCCCAGGTCCCTTTCTCTCAACCTTCCTTTAATGCTGAGGCCTGGACAAATGAAATCTATACATTCATCTTCTCTGGACTCAAACATGCTTTAGCCAGGAAGAGATAAAATTCAACGAGAAAGCTTTCCCCATAATGCTACTGAGTCACCGAGGTGGAGAAAGATGCAGGACTCCTTGGGGAGAGATTATCCAAACCAATATCAGCAGAATGGATTTACTGAGTCCAAAGAAAATGCTAATGAAACTCAGTAGCTCGTACCTACTGACACAAGACTAAAGCAAATGAGGAAACCCTTTCCAGCTCAGGTCAAAATCCCTCGAGTTGACAGTTGCAAAGAAGTCTTCTCCTTCAACAAAGGCTCTTATAAAGTATTTTCAGTGGATCCTAGAGTTGTTAAGAGGCCCAAGGACAAATATTCAACTCTTGAATATATACTTAATGGAATACAAGAACAGTGTTCCTAGTCACTTTTGTCATTCTCTCCCTCTCTTTAGAAAAATTCATCTTTTAATAATGATTCTTTTAAGTGGTTCTACAGCTACAGAGCAGACAATCAAATCTCCAACAAGGCTGCACAAGTCTCCACTTTGGTATCAAGCCAGTTCTCATTCTTTTCAAAAACATGACATAGAATTAAAAGTACCCAAAGATGGGAGCAGCACAGGAACTGAATGTCTCTAAGTCCAAGTTCCTTGTCAAAAACCAAAACCCAACAACCCTCAATCACTTTCTTAAAATTCCAAGAAATATATGACTACTATGTGGACTGTGTTTGTAGGGTTCCACCCTCATTTCAATTAATGTAGTACACACAAAATTAATGTATACATTTCATAAAGCATAAAGGAATTTTCCTACAACCTAACAAAATGTTGTTACACTAGAAGTCATTTTGATGTATAAATAAGATTTTCTCTGCTCTGATTGGTCTCTTAATGAGGTACAAACTTCTTTTTTGATTAGTTTAGGAAGGGAATAGTATAACTAAGAAACTCAGTCATACCTCTGAATCTTTTCTTAATAATATTAGGTGACATTAAGAATATCCTGAAACTGATGCTGAGTGAGATGAGCAGAAGCAGAACAACACTGTACACCCTAACAGCAACATGGGGGCAATGATCAACCTTGACGGACTTGCTCATTCCATCAGTGCAACAATCGGGGACAATTTGGGGCTCTCTGCGATGGAGAATACCATCTGTATCTAGAAAAACAACTTTGGAGTTTAAACAAAGACCAAAGACCAAGACCTTCAAATTAGGGGGAAAATTATCTTATTATGTGATTTTGCTATCTCTCATACTTTATTTTTCTTCCTTAAGGATCTGATTTCTCTCTCATCACATTCAACTGAGCTCAATGTATACCATGGAAACAATATAAAGACTAACAGACTGACTTCTGTGGGGGGTGGGGGGAGGGAAGCAAGAATGGGGGAAAATTGTAAAACTCAAAATAAATAAAATTTTTCTAAAAACATAATACCTTGAAGTTTGTAGAGAACTTTGAAAAGAGGACATCTTCTCTTTCTATCCTTCCCCATCAACCAAGTCTTCCAACTGGACCAACAAGAAATGTTGCATCCATCTAGGAACAGGGACATAAAACCCAATCATACAGACTGAGGGGAGGAAGCAGTTTCAAGGATATGACTGTTCACCTCCAAGAAGAATGCTGACCATGGACTCAAGACAAGAATAGACTGTGAGTTTAGCTGTCCCTGAGGGAAGTTGTGTGAGAACTCTACAACTTAATCTGTGTCTCACAAGTGTCTTAAATGTGTATCTCTCTACCACTATCTTCCAAGTCTGAGTCATTCTTCTTGTGGATGTTGCATGTATTTGAAGGAAAGGATACCCCAAGCGTGGAGTCAGAAAGACCTGAATTCAACTTTGAGCTGACTCAAACTGGTATAACCCTGGGCAAGTCACTTCACCCTGTTTGCCTCGGTTTCCTCATCCGTAAAGTGAACTGGAGGAGGAAATGGTAAACTAATCCAGTCTCTCTGCCAAGAAAACCCCAAATGGAGTCACAAAGATTCAGATCCAACTGAACAACAACAAAATACTTCAAGTTATAGAGGTGGGGTGAGTATTTTTGAAACAATTGTTTTTATTTTACTTGCTAAGACTGAATTATTTCCACTATCTTAATTGTTAATGGGAAACATGCCAGTAGGGCTTCATGAACTACAATAGTTAGAGTAGCCACCCCTTTAGGAATCTAAACTGAGATTACAAGTGGGGGACCTTTGTAGAGAATGCTGTACAAGTAATAGCAAATATTGAAATTATACAGTATCAGAGCCAGGAGGGCTCCTAGAACCAACCCAATGGCAGAGATAGGAGGAATTCTAGAGAAATAAGGATAGGAAAGCAAGGGGATCTTAGCGGTCCCTGGTCCTCTTGTCATATAGGAAGAAAGAGAAGAAAAGGGATATGACCAGAATGAGACAACAATTATGTAGCAAAGGGGGATTCTAATGTGTGTATCTCCTGACCCCAGATCAAGATTCCTTCATCTAAACAAAGTTTTCACTAATTGTTCTGAGGCCTCAGAAGCCATCTAATCCATTCCTTTCATTTTCTATGGCATATATTAAGGCCCAAAGAGATGAACCATCTTGACCAGTACCACACATGTTTGCCTCCCAATCCAGTACTGTTCCACTAGGGCTATATGCTGACTCCATGAATAATGAGCTTAGAGAGGGAAGGGACATCAGGAACCATCTGGCCTAAATGCTCTCAGTTTACCGGTAAAGAAAAGAAGGAAAGCTGGGGAGGGGGGCTGGGGAAGGGAGTAATAGAGTGATTGTCTCAAGTCACCCAAATAGCAAAAGTCAAAGGCAGGCCTGGAAAGCAGGTCTTTTAAATTCAAAGTCAGGGTTCTTTCTACTATAAGATGCGGTCTCTGAGGAGATATGTGGGAAAATTTCAAAGCAAACAATATTTCCTCCCATAAACTTTAAAGATAAAATTTATATATTGAAAGTATTTTTATATGCAACAGTTCTGCAGTAGGAAAATGAGATAAATGTTCTTTCCCTTTTGCCTAGAGGTTTTCCTGCCCTCTCTTTCTTCCCCTGAGTATTCCAGTTAACAGAGACCACCTGGATGGACATTTCTGGGTTTTATCAACCAAATTTAAAATCCAAAAGGCTCTGTGGCTACCCTGGTTTGAGAAACCGCTTGCTCAGGTCACAAAACTTCCTCTGAAATGGCCTTTGCTATGGGCATCTCCTGTCTGATGGTAACATAACCTGGCGTAGCAGCGCATTTATGTTCATAGTCTGGAACAAGAGAAAAGAAAAAACACTCCAAGGAAATAAGAACCCTCCAGGCTCTCTAGCCTTGTTTTGTAATCCATGTTTTTAAGTCATACCTTAAATTCAGACTATTTAAATGCCTAATTAATTCTAATAATTAAATGCAATCACTAACCATTGGCTTTGCTGGGTCTTTTTTTATTTCCATAAACTCGAATGTTTTTAATGGCAAATCACTATGTCATTATGGTCAAGGGTAATAAATGACTATTGGTCGATAAGCTCTGAACCTTAACAGGCTGTTAACTAATTCAGCTGGAAATAAGACCAATAGTTGTAATGTCCTCTAATTTCACTCTAAGATTCCAGCCTTGTGATCTCTATAGGACTTCTGTAAGGCCCTCATTCAGCACACTGTCAGAGGACAGCCATTAGATGACTTTTCTAAATAATTGGACAGGTTCCATTTGCTAAGTCACCCACGTTTGGGTTTTTTTTTTTTTTAGGTTTTTTTCAAGGCAATGGGGTTAAATGGCTTGCCAAGGCCACACAGCTAGGTTAATTATTAAGTGTCTGAGGTCAGATTTGAACTCAGGTCCTCCTGACTCCAGGGCAGATGCTCTATCCACTGTACCACGGTTTTTTTTTTTTTAATGGTTCTTGGGAATGGAGATTACAGAACCAGAATGACCTTCAGATATCAGTTAGTTCTGCTTCTTCCTTTTACAAATGTGGAAACTCAAGTCCAGAGAAGGTAAATCTCTTTTTACATGTCAGATATCTGTGTTAGCATCCTAGACTAGAAACCAGATGCTCTTTCCACCAGGCGTTCCTAGAGAAATCAATGAAATATAATAGATAGGGATAATATAAATGATCAGAGTTATTCTCAGAATCAGGAAGACTGGGTTCCAATCTTGATTCTTACACTTCCTAATGGTATGATCTTGGGCAATACCATTAGAATGATGTGAGCACACCGAAGACAGGAAAGGTCTGGGGTTGGGACTCCATTGGTGCCCCTTCTTTCTGGTATCCCCAGAACTTAAGTTGACCCCAGAGTAAGTACTCATTAAGGGCTCGTTGACTGGCTGGTTCAACTTCTTAGGGTCTTGGAGTCAGAGGTAAAGGAACAGATCCAAGCAAATACAAACAAGTCACCAAATGTCAAGACTTCCTAGATTCTTAATTCAAACAAGCTGGAAGGAAAAACAAAAGGATCATCTTGACAAGTGTAAATACACCTTTGAATAATAACACAAGGGGAGGCTCAGCAACTTTATCCCTTCCTGCCTCCCTCCTCATCTTCCCCAAGGAAAACAGACCCTGTTAAGACCCTTGGCTACAAAATAAACAGAAAATTTGAGGATCCAGATATCTATGAATTTGAAATGAAAGTAGGCCTAAGGTATTAGCACCTACTTCAAGCTTCAGCTTTTCAACTATTTTGCCTCCATGTTGACAGTAGAGAATCGGGGCTCTGCAGGATGAGACAGAAACATTCGTTTCAATATGCTCCCAAGGGAAGCTGTCATAGTAAAAGGAACATGGGCTGTGCCCAAAAACATGGCTCTGTGTGTTCATGTGTTTGTGTGTGTGTATGTGTGTAGATACTGCCCCCCCACAAAAGATGCTGAGATAGGCACCATAGGATCAAAGTAGCCCTTTAACCTTGGCATTAGAATTTAAGATAGCCTGGGACATAGGAAAAATAGAGGCTCAAAACAAACTGATAGACTCTAATCTAGGCAAAGGCAATAAGAGTCTAAAGATGGGGAATAAAAGAGTCAATGGAGAAGAGAAGAGTACCTGGATCTGGAAAAAGGTGGGAGGTAGAACAGCCAATACGACACTTGATTAGACTTGGGTAGTAGGGAAAGAGTCAAAGACATCAAGAATATGGATGTAAAGTATTAGTGGTCATCTAGGCCATTCACTTTAGATTTAAGTAAATCCAAAACCAAAGAGAGGGTCAGTGATTCAACAGAATATAAAATATTGCTCCTTGAGAGAAAGAACTGTTTTGTTGTCCCTGTATCCCCAGGGCCTGACCTATCAGTGTACCACATAGAGGATCTAATAAGTGCTGGCTGAATTTAATTTGATTTAATTTAATTAATTGGCTGAAGAAGTGGCAGTGGCACAAGCAGTAAATGATGTCTAGGATGCAAATCCAAGTCTTTGGAGTTTTGCTCTGGTTCTTCTGCCATGACTTAGAAGATCATAGTGCAATTAATAAAAAGAAAGGGAACAAAACAGATAGAGAATTGAGGGTTTTATATGATGAATTGGTGCAGATATTCTGAAAACAATTGGAAATCTAGAGTGCATAAAGCCACAAAACTCATTAGCATTTCTGAATATTACTAATGAAAATCTGAAGGAAGACATCATTAGAAGTTGTATTTAAAATGACACCATTCATGGCAACATGGAAACAAGGAAGGGTTGCAGAAAGAGTGGCATCCAACAATCTGGTTTCTAAGGGCATCTCTGCCATTTGATTCCTTATGTGATCTTGGACAAGGCACTGACCCCTCTCCATTTCTGGACCAAGCTGCTTCCATCCTTCTCAAACCCATCCCATTAGCACCACCAGGATCCCTACCCATAGGTCCCTAGGCTTTGAGAAGTGGGTTTCAGCCCTGCCTTGCCCAAAGGAGGCCACATGTCATTTTGTGGGCATTTCCAGACTCTGATTCATCTCCCATCTCTAACCCTTTTCTAGTTCCCCTTAATGCTACTTTCTCCCTTGAGGGTAGGGACTATCTTTCTTGCATTTATCTGCATACAGCTCTTTGTTCAGTACTTGGAGTATACAAAGAGTTTAATAAATGCATTTTCATCCATTCACTCCCTCAATTTCAGCATCTATAAAAATGAAGGTGTTGGACTAATGGCTTCTAAGGTCCCTCACATTTCAAAATCTTTGATTTTAGACAACAGAGTACATGAAATATCTAAAGATCTCAGACTTAAGCTACAAGACAAACAATATGTCAAGACAATGTTAAAACATTTTATAAAAATCACTGAAGAGAGATTAAATGTTCATAACTAGGCCCACTTGTATTGTAAAAATAAAAATACAACTCAAATTACCGTACAGATTTAGTGCTGTATCAATCAAATTGCCAAAGGAATAATTTCTAGAATTAGACAAAATTATTTTTAAAAACTCAAAAATAAGAATAAAAGGTCAAGAATATCAAGGGAAATATTTTAAAAGGAATAAGCAAGGATGCTGCCTACTAAAGATCTTAAATTATATTTCAAAACAGTAATTATCCAAATATCTATTATTGGATAAAAACAGAAAAATAGATTAATGGAACAGATGAAATAGGCAAGACCTAGAAGCAAACAAACACTGCAATCTGGTGTTATGTGAATCCAAAAACCTATACCATAGAGTAAGGGACTCTATTGGACTAGAATACTGAGAAAACTGAAAGACATAGTATACCACAGGCCACCGTAAATACCAAACATATAAAGACGCTAAATCCCATCATTAAAGTTAAGGTGAATGGAAGGTTCTCCGTTTTACCATTATTATGAATACACACACACACACACACACACACACACACACACACACACACATAGTGGGATCACTCTACCAACCCACCCTTTATTAGAAGATTGGTCCCTAGAGCAAGGTTAACAATTTCTCTCTTAGACTTTTGGGGTAACCCTGAAGGGGAAAAGTGTGAGTTTCTAAAACTATCACTCAAAGCTCCCTCTATCAATTATCAGTTCATTTATATCAGTCAGTCACATTTAAACTGATGGACCCCAATCATGGTTGGCATTGCTAAGATGCATTTGAGAAGTCCAAACCTCCTAGCCCCTCAGAGTTCACAAAGTCATCTTCTGAGGAAAGGAGAAAGCCCATCTTCTCCTTCCTCTTCTCCCTGCCATACTGATGCTTTCTCACTGGCTCCTCTAAGCTTCCAGATCTTTGAATTCTGGATTCTATACTGGCTCATAGAAGACCCATCCTACCCAGCAGGGATTACATTAGTTTAAGGTCTTGATTGGTTGATTGGTTGATTGATTAAATGGAGATTTTTCACCTGATAAAAGTATCAGGGCCAGAGGATGTAGTTACTTTAATTGGAGTGGGGAACGGGACTGATTGACTCCACTGATCCCCCCATACATACCCACCTTTACAAAAGAAAACCTTTATAATAAGATAGGGGACAGAATAGATTAGAAAAGATGAAGTAGACAGTCTTATTTGATAAAAATAACATCAATGCACCTCAGGTTTTCAAAAAGGCTAATGTTTGAGGGAAAACTTTTACATTAAATATCTCTGATAAAAAAAAGAATCAATTAAATTCCATATCAAATAACAAGCCTTTCTTAAACAGTGGCTCTAGGCCAAGGTGCTCTGGGCTCCCAGGTTCTCAGGGGCAGACGCTGAGGATGTACAGAGCTACAGAGTCCACGGGCACTTATGATGTGCTTGCTGTTTGTCAGGAGCTGGCTCTTGTGGAACTCACACTCATGAAGCTGGGGATGTGCAAACAAAAATGTGCATCCATCCACAAACATATAGTGTACATGGAAGAGTTGTGGGGAAAAAACCAGCGGGAAGGGGCAACAGGAGTCAGGGAAGCCAGAAACAGAAGTGAGGGGGAGTGCATTCCAGGAACGCACCAGGCCAGTCAATACATAGGGTCAGGAGGGGTGTGTGTGTGTGTGTGTGTGTGTGCGTGCGCGGACATGTGTATGTGTCCATGTATGTGTGTGTAAATTTGTGTGAATGTGTCTGAGTGTGTTAGTGGGTATGTATATGTGTGATTGTGTGTCTGGGGGTGTCTGTCTCTATGCGTTTATGTATATGTGTGTGTCTATGTGTATGTGTCTGGATATGTACATGATTGTGAGTGTGTGTCTGTTCTGTGCCTATGTGTGTGAGTGTGTGTGTGTGTGTGTGCATGTATCCATATGTGTGTCTGTGAGTGTCTCTATGTGTGTGTGTGTATGTGCGTGTGTGTCTGTGTGTATATCACAGCAAATAAGAAGACTGGAATGGGAGGAAGCAATCTATTATAAAGATCTTTAAATAAGGCAAAATTTCATGTTTGGTCCTGGAAGTAAAATATAGCTATTGGACCCTAAAGATCAGGTGAGATTAAGACTGGTTATAGAGAGACTTGGGAATCATTTGCCTAGAGATGAGCACTGAACCAGGGGGAGCTGATGAGATCATCAACATACAGGGAGAAGAAAAGCAGGACCAGGAGAAAGCCTAAGGGGGGAACCCACAGTTACTAGACCTGGATGAAGATCCACAAATGAAAGTGAGGTGTGATCACACAAGGAGACCAGAAGAGCAGTGTCATAACCTAGAGAAAAGAAAATATTCGGGAGAAAAAAAGTGACCAGGTGCCAAAAGGTTAGCAAGGAGGAGAAAAGATTCATTCAATTTTGGCAATTATGAGATCCTGGGTAGCTTTGGAGAGATTAGTTTCAGTTCTATGATGAAGTCAGAAGTGAGAGAAAGAACATGCACCCAGAGTAGAGGCACCCAGGGTGAACTGCTCTCTCAAGAAATTTAGCCAAGAGAGGGAAAATATAGGATGACAGCCCAAAAGGAAAGCTCAATCAAGTCAGGGTCTTTTAAGGAAAAGGAAGATTTGGCATATTTATAGGTAGGAAGAACCTCTGTGTGTGTGTGTGTGTGTGTGTGTGTAGATTAGAGAAAGTGAATCTGCCAGTGCCAGACAATCTAGATGAGAACAGAGGGGATCAGATCCAAGGAATATGCAGAAGGCTTGCCTTGGCAAGGAGGAGGGTCACTTCCTTGAAGAAAATAGTGTATATGAATGATGTGAAAAGAGGAGAATGGGAGAAAAGCGAGGTCTTAGTGAATGGTCTCCAATATTACCAGAAATATAAAACAAGCATCTTCTGAGAGTTTAGGGGGAAGGGAGCCACTGGAGGCCTAAGGTGTTTGGAAAAGGCATCCATGGTGAGGGAGAGAGAGAACTGATCAGAGCTCAGGTGAAGTCACATAATATAAATTTGTAGTGGGCCCCATCCGACTGTTCTGTAATTTTTTTTCTCCTGCTCCATTCAGGATCATAAGAATGAGACAGATAATATGAATAATCCAAGGCTAGGACTTGGCAAGGTGAGGAATGTTATCCTTCTACATAAAGAATGACAAATCTGAAGTATTCTGACAAAGAGGTGCAGAGTGAGGATAATCAAGACAGCAAAATGACGAAAACAGTAGAAAGCTTAAACAGCCATAAAACTCAAGTCAAGAACAAAAGACAATGCTGATGCCATATCATTAGAGTGAGAGAACCCACCCTTACTCCCTGTTAACAACAATAAACAAACGGAATAAATGCTACCTTCCATCAGGCATAAAGGTCCTTCTGAATAGTGTTGCTTAACTGCTTCCTGGAATGTACTTTTTTTGGTGCCAGTGAGAAGTGACTTTTGTATGGGAAGCATCTGCTCAGCCAAAAAGAAAATGAAATAATCTTCATTTTTTTTTTGGCAGAGGGGGGCTGAGTTTGCAAGGCAATGGGGTTAAAGTGACTTGCCCAAGGGCACACAGCTAAGTAAGTATTAAGTGTCTAAGGTCAAATTTGAACTCAGGTCTCTTGACTCCAGGGTCGGTGCTTTATCCACTATGCCATCTAGCTACCTTGAAATAATTTTTTAAAGAAAATGTAGGGTTGAAAATCAAGTATGGGAGAGAGGTGACCAAGCTACAATTGGGAGTTACCTTTATAAAAGGAATAGTTAAAATTATGGGAGTAGATGACAATCTCAAAAAAAAGTAAAGACATGGAAGACAAGAGAACAGCACCTCAGTTTCAGAGCTAGGGCAAAGAGAATAATCTCTTGACTTCCAGGCAACTTGTCTTCCTACAATACTACATTTAATTATAAGCAAAATTTCTAAGGCATCTAAGCGGTCTCTTTTCAAACCTCTAAAAACAGCATATTTTCAGTGGATGATAGGACTTAGAGCTCAGATCGGTCAACAGGGTAAAGTGACTTGCCCAGGGTCATCCACCTAGTAATTGTCTGGGGCCATATTTGATCTCAGGAAGATGTGCTTTTGGGATTCCAAGCCCAAGGCTCTATTCACTATGCTACCCAGCAGCCCTGCACTGGTCGCATGAGGACAAATGAAGGAAAACGCATTTATATAGCACTGCCAAGTTTGTAAGGAACTTTCCATGCCTTGTCTCATTTGATCCTCATAATAACTCTGTGAGACAGGTATTGTTATTATCCCCATTAGAGGAGGATAATCCAATCACTTTTTATTGATGAGAAAACTGAGGCACAAGAGTCAAAGTATGCCCAGACCACATAACTTTTCAGTAACAAAACTAGGATTTGAACTCAGAACCTCCATTTCCAGAGGAAATACCTTTTACCATGCCCAAAGTATCTCACTCCTTTCTCAAGTGTCCTCTTCATACAGGAGAAAATAAATGCATTTTTTTTTCATAGCAGAACTTACTTTTAGCAAAGGAAGTGTGAGCTTCAATTTCTATGTCTTAATATGTGCTAATGAATCACTTCTTGCCAAATGAAACTTCTTAATTCCAAACTAGCAAACATCATTTTCCCATGATGTAAAATGACAAAGTACTAATTAGAAGGGACTAAATCTGAAGTCACAGCTCTTATTAATTGGAAGTTAGTAGACTAATGACTAACAAGTCACATTACTTATTATACCAAAGGAAATGTCAAAACTGATTTATGCATATATTATCCTCTAATAAACAGGACCCGCAATCAAGGTATTCTGCAAAATGACCGCATAAAGAAGATTAAAATGTTCCAGAGACTTAATAAGGAATAATATATTGCTTGTTAAGATTTTTTTTCATACACTGGAATTGAAAAGTCTCGTGAAAACTGTCATAACTGCAAGAATAAGAGGTTTTATTTTTGTGCTCTCTGAGGAATACAACTGGCAGAAATTCCAAGGAGAGCGAGGAAGGCAGGAGAGTCGAGTGGAAAGGGTGTGAGATCTAGATAAGCCAGAAGATTTATCTTCAAGTTCCGGCACCATCATTTAATAGCCATGTGACCCTGGGCAAGTTCCTCAACCTTTGGGTGCCTTTTTTGTAAAATGGGGACAATCGTTCTTACACTAACTACCTCACAGGAGAGTCAAATGAGATAAGGCATGTGAAGTTGTTTGAAATTGCATCTAGGAGACTAGCCTTGAAGGGAGAATGGGAGGAATTTATTCCACAAACATTTAGAAAATGCTCCCACTGGGGTATGGAAATCTGAGACAAAATCACAGAACCACTAGTATAGAGAGACAGAGAGATGTTCTAACACAGGGAGCCGAGGCTAGCCAGGAACACAAAAGAGAGGCTCAGGGACTGGATTGAGAAAGGCGTGCAGCTACAACAAGAGGACACTAGGAAAAGGTGCCAAGTGGCAGCACCTCTGTTGCTCAGACTCCAGAGCTGGATCACTAGCCATTTCAGACTGAGAGGGCAAGCTGCACCTTGGAATAGTGGACCAGGGCAAGAAGCAGGGCCAGAAGTGAGGAGCAATGGTGTGACTTGGGTGGAACATCTCAGCTTCAATCCACAGCCCAGTCTCAAGCCCAGCATAGAATAACCAAAGCAGGGAGCTCAGACCAAAAGAGATCTGCTTATTTTACCAGGCAGAGCTCTTGAACCGGCTGGCAGTGGCAGAATCCAACCAGGGACAATGCCAAAACTGGGCTGCTCAAACACAACCCTAGCTTGCAGGGGTGAAACCCAAAAGGCAGCATTCAGACTTTGCCCTGGACCCGACTACTTTGGGCAGACTGAAAACTTCTAAGTCCCGATAACAGAACACTCAATACCAGAGAAAGCAGCAGGACCCAAGAGAAAACCAAAAACCATAACCCAGACATTCCCTCAGAAATGTAGAGTATTCTTGATAAGCAAAGTCCAAAATCGGAATGTAAGGCTAGAGGAATGAGCAAACAAACAAACTCCACCCCCCCAAAAAAATTCATTATACAGGAAGTCCAGGAAATAAATCCATTATAAAAGAATGACTCCAAAACTCATAAGCAAAATCACAAAGAAAAACACAGTCAGGGCATAAGTTCAAATAGAATTTCTATAAGAAATAAAGTGTTGCTGTTTTTTTAGTTGAAAATTATTTGGTCAAATTAAATGAGAATCATAAAGAAGTGGAAAATAAATTAGAGTTATAAATGAAATAATGTCAAAGAGAATTAACTGTTTGGTATAAAGAGCAAAAAACATTACCCAATAGAATCCTTGAAAACTGGAATAAACCAGCTAGAAGTTAATGACTCCTTGAGACAAAAAGAAAAAATACTAAATCAAAAGATTAGGAAAAATGAAAGAAAATATAAGGTATTTAACCTGAAAAACAGGTAAAAAACAGATCATTTAAGAATACTGAACTATTTAAAAGACAAGAAAAAGAAAAGAGTTTATAAACATTATATATCAAGAAATCATATCTCTTACAAATAGAGGCCAAAGGGGGAAAAAAAAATCACATTGAACTAATAGGATAAAACTCACCACTGGGTTGGGGGGCGGGGGGGGGCTTTGGGAGAAAACTAAAATGAATCCTTACCTAATTCAAGTTCAAAGAAAGAAAGAAGAAAAACAAATTACTATTATCAAAAGTGAAAAGGATGAATTCACAAAAAATTTAAGAAATAAAGGAAATTATTAGAAACTAGTTTGTCTGACCATGAGCCAAAAAACTGACAATCTCAATGAAATGGATGAATATCTACAAAAATGTAGACTCCCCAAATTAACAGAATAAGAAAGAGGATTTATATAATCTAATCTTAGAAAAAGAAATTCAATAAGCTATCAACGATTACCCCAATTATCCTGAGTGTCAGGATAATATGACTTCACAAGGGAATTTAACCCCATGTTTGTCCTTGAAGACCACAACATCAGGGAAGTAAAACCATGACAAGCACATGAATTGGATCTGAGTGAGGGGATGCCGTGCTAAGTCACCAGTCTCATTTTCTCCTCCAGAGCTGTCTGGGTCCAGTGGCCAGATATGTCAGGACTACTGGAGATGGCCCTGGATGTGAGGCAATCAGGGTAAAGTGACTTGCCCCAGGTCACACAGTTAGTGTCAAGTCTGAGGTTGGATTCAAACTCCTGTTGTCCTGACTCCAAGACCTGTGCTCTATCCACTGTACCACCTAGCTGCACAAAGGAATGTTATATTATGGAAGTTATTCGAAAAAAAAATTAGAAGAGAATGAGTCCTACCAAATTCCTTCTATGATATAAATATGAGCTTGATAATCTAAACCAGGGAGAGTCAAAACAGAGGAAAAAATAACTATAGATCAAATCCTTAATGAATATTTATGAAAAATTCTAAAATAAAATATTAAGAAGAAGACTATGTAGGATATCAAAGATGTTATATAGTAGAACCATGGTAGATTTATATCAGGAATAAAGTACAGGTTCAATATTAGGGAATTATCAACAAGATAAACAATATTAATAAGAAGAACAACAAATATCTTTTAATCATATCAGTCAATGTAAGGAAAGTTTCCAAAAGGATATAACCCTAATCCTGTTTTTAAAAAACAACTAGAACATGTTAGAATAACGGTTATCCCTTTAATGTAATAAGTGAGATCCAAGAGCCAGTATTATATATAATGAGGATAAAATTATCATCATCATTATCATTTGATAGCATGAGCTAGATGACCTGGTAGTAGAACGCTGGACTTGGAATCAGGAAGACTTGAATTCAAATATGACCTCAGACATATACTAGCTGTATGTGCCTGATAGTGATGTCACTCGTTTGCCTCAGTTTCCTTACTGGTAAAGTGAGGATAATAACAGCACCTACCTCCCGAGCTAGTTGTGAGAATCAAACTAGATATCTGTAAAGGCCTCAGTAGAGTGCCTGGCACATGCGTGGTGGGTGCTTGTTCAACAAACACATGTTAATGTAATTTTCATTTAATGCTAAGGGGCTAGAAGTGCTAGTGACGGTGATGAAACAAGAAAAAAACAGCACAGAGGAGATAAAATCATTGAGGTTTTTGCAGATGATATATAATGTACTTAAAAATACTATAAATATGAATTAAAACAATGACTACCTCCAGCAGAGTCACATCAAATAAACTAACCCTACACACCTTGTCAGCATCTCTGTGATGTTGCCCATAAAACCCAACAGGAGAGAGAGGAGGAGAAATCTCATCTCTAGAACTAGAGCTTTGATCACCAGCCACACATCCAGGGGACACTTCCTCAAACATGCTGCTCATCTCCAAACAAGGAGGCGGCAGCATCTGGTGCAAACAGGGACAGGTCATCTGCAGATATGACCAAGAAAACAATGTTCAGCTTTACTCTGAATGTTTATTACAAGAGGGTTTTTTTTTTCCTTTTTCAATGAAAGGCAAGGCAAGAATTAGAAAAGGTAGATTTGGGAGTCATTACAAAAAAGAAATTGAAGATGAATATGAAACATCAGCTAAGTGGTGAAGTTACTAGAGCTCTAGGTCTAGAGTCAGGAAGACCTGAGTTCAAATTTACCTCAGACACTCCCTAGCTCTGTGACCCTGGGCAAATCACTTCACCCTGTCTGCCTCAGTTTATTCATCTGTAAAATGAGTTGGAGAAGAAAATGGAAAACTGCTCCAGTATCTCTGCCAAGAAAATCCCAAATGAGGTCAGTGAGAGTAAAATATGACTCAAAACAACTAAAAAAATAACAAATGAAATTGGAGTTTGTAACTCTGTGACTCAGGATTTCCTATCTATGGAATACACCACTGTTGATTTAGAAACAAAGTCCTAACAACTCTAGCAACCTTTCTTCTCTATTGGTCAGTCTCCTAATACTTTTTCTGGAGCAGTCCAACTGGACTGTCTTATGTGCATATAATCCTGTTAAACATCAGTGAAACATGGTCCACTATTTACACTCAAGGTCCTCATCTACCAGATGAGCAGGTAGACTACATGGACTTCAGGCACCTTCTCTTTTAAGCCCCAGGTTCCTTTGGTCCTCTCAGTCAACCTTCCCAGACCTTCACCCCTCAACAGTTCCTCCTAAAGACCCTTCTTGTTGTTCCTCCATGACTAGTCATCTCCTGGCTCCATGATATCACACGGGCTTGTCTCCTGTGGGGCCTCCCCAGATCTCCAGCCTTCTTCAGGATCAGTACATCTTCCACCAGGTCTTTTCTGACCCCCGGTCCTAAGCCAATACAACTTTCATATGTTACCCTGAGGTGGAGGTCGACTATGTTCCTAAAATTACTCTTCCCCCTCTTCAGCAGGGTCTTGTGCATTAATAAAGTTGGATCAAATCCAAAGGTTATCTCTTGTAGCTTGGGCACCCACACCAGGCCTTGGTGATGGAGAGGCCCTTGATAAGCCCTTGGTTTTAGGGAGAGGACTCAGTGGAGTAGAGTCCTGCCCTATGCACACACATCAGACCAAGAAGGGATGAACGGAGGGGAGGCGCGGCTGAGCCGGGCATCCACCTGGATAGGATAGCCGCAGAGTTCAAGGTCGTGATTACAATAGTGACCATTTATTGGTGTGTAACTAACTCTGGACCTATCCCGTGATGAGCACTGTCCATTTATTATCTCTTTGATCCTCACAGCAATTCTGGAAGGGAGTCTAGGCAAGGGAATTCATGTATTAAGCCTCCTTTACAGAGAGGAAACTGAGGCACCCAGAGTTTAAGGGTCTTGCCCAGGGGCACAGAATGAAGAAGCATCTGAGGCTTGCAGCTGACTCCAAGCCCAGCCTCTATGGGGTTCCCTGTGGTGCTCCCCAGCTACTCCTACAAAAGAGCTTAAAAAGAAAAACTCCTCTAGACCTAAGGGGATCACTTAAGAACACCCCCCAAAGAACCTCCAAAAGCCAGGATACTCCCCTGCCTAATGTGCTCTCTAAGCCTGAGTCAATCATACATCATAGACTTTTGGGGGGATGTTTTGTAGTAATTGTCCTAAGAATACCTCTTGTGTAAATATCCTTTCTAAAAGGGCCCTCAACTAATAATACTGTAAGGAAGCATAATCTGGAAGTTTGTGAGCTACACAGCATTAGAAAGGGACCCCAAGGGGCCCTCACTCATCATGGGCTATAGTTTTGAATTTGTGCCACTTATCACCTAGGAGTACCTGTTATCTCACCAGAAACAAATTGCAGGAAGTAGCACTTCTGGGTGGGTTTTTGTGAGATTGGGATTGTCTACATAAAGACCAGGAGGTAGTGATCCTGATAAGGCAGCTGAGCCCCTTCTGGGTGATGCCAGAGGTCTGGTACCCTCCCCTCGACACCTCTGGGATGTACTGTCCAAGCATAAAACTGCCCTGGCCGAGTTCACAAGACCAGATTCAAGTTAAATTGTGGACAATTACTTCTGAACCTTTCTATATTGACTTGGGCAGCCCTTTCTCTGAACTGAGAGACCATATAATCTTAGATTTAATACTTAGACATATAATCTTAGACTTCTAACATTTTATAATTCTAAATAAATTTTTCCCAACTCAAATATTACCATGATTCTATTTTGAAAGAAAAAAAAGCAAGGAAAACCCTTTCCAGGTAACTACCATGAAAATGAATCTCTATATGGCTTATAAGTGCCATAATTTAATTGATTTATACAGTGAATCTGTTAAACTACTGTGTACCAATTAATTAGGGGAACTTGTATGCAATGCTTGATTAAAATGTTCATGTTCATTTTACAGTGAAGTAAAAACATAATTCTTCCAAAATTAATCTTGAAAAATATTTAATTCACTGCAAAGATTTGGTCTTTAAAAACCTCATTCTAACAAATTTAAATATTTATTTCATTAATCAAGTTGCAAATATTATTTTTTTCAGTTCACTAAGAACAATGTACCACAAATAAAAAAATCGAGTATTTTCTCTAAGCAACAACTAAATTGGTTTAAAATTGTCATTTGATTACCTAATTAACTCAGATCAGGATTAGGCAAAGCAGAATAAATTGAACTTGTAATTCATCTCTGGTCATTTGTGTAGAGCTTAAAATTCAGATTTAATAATTCACTTGGCATAGGTCAAGTCAAATGTAAATTTCATGATAAGTTTCATACCACAATTCTGCCATAAAACTGAATCTAAGGAGCCAGTCACATTTATATAATGAATTGTCAATCAATCTGGAGGAGGATTATGAAAACAATCTAGAAAATGGAAGTTAACCATGATAGAAAATGAAGGATAAAATTACTATCAAGTACATTTGGGAAATTAATAAACACTTAAATCTAGACTAAAACTTCTATTGGACCCAAGAGAGGAAATTCCACACACCTTTTAATTTACCTCAGTCTATACTACTGGAAAGCCAGGACATTCTTGAAGAAAAATAAAGTGGGTAGAAATATTGCCTCTACAGCACCATGGATGTTTTTGGAGGCCCAGTATTTGAAAAAAGTAAAGAATGAAAAGAGTAAGAGTATCTCAAAAATGCCACCCATGTCAAAGACCAAAGACAAAACACAAAGGATTCAATGCTCCAAATGGACTCTTCATCAAGGATCCCCGAAAAGGGATAAGAGGTGAGATCAGAGGTGGGGAGCCTAAAAGGGATGAAGACATTCCTGGCAGTAAATTTTCCCATTTGACCAATCACAAAAGATTATTTTTAGAGAGCACGGGTTAAGTTCTTACAATGGGATTCCAAGAATGATGCACTGGAGATGAATCTATTTTTAATCTAGAACATCGAAGAACATCTCTTGGAAACTTTTTGGATTACAACAATATTTGGATTACAACAATATACCAGATATAACTGTTGTATAGTTTTCAAGTCTTTACTTGGCTTTTAAAAATACATTTGGGCAGCTAGGTGGCACAGTAGATAGAGCACCAGCCCTGGAGTCAGGAGGACCTGAGTTCAAATCCAGCCTCAGATACTTAGTAATAATTGCCTAGCTGTGTGACCTTGGGCAAGTCACTTAACCCCATTGCTTAAATAAAAAATAAAAATGCATGAAGCTCCTGTCTAATTCTTAAAAATCCAATGGGTTGTCATTTGGATGGTTAGTTTGGGAGTTTTCCTTCTATTATTTCCCCTCTTTTTTCTACCTTTCATTCAACAATATCATTAGCACTATTTTGATTAATAAACACTTAAAGTTTATAGCATTCTTTACATTTCCAAAATCCTGAGCATTTCTCATTTGAAGAACACAACCATATTGTGAGGACAGAAAATATGTCATTATCCCCATTTTTAAAGGTGTCACGTGATGCCCTTCTGAAATCTCATGAGAATCCAAGAAGATCCTGTATTGGTTTGCTCACTGGCACCTGTTTGACGATGTTACTCCAATAGTTTTGAAAATGTCTTACGAAGAAAGGGCCAGGGCCATGATGTTATACCAGAATGGGCAATTTCTCTTCCAGAATTGGGCTTCAGATTTGTCCAAAGTCACATAATTATTGGACAAAGCCAACTGCATTCCTGGACACATGACATCCATGGAGGAGGCAGTAAGTCCTTCTACCATAAATTCTGGTCAGTTCTGGGATCCCTGGCTAACTGCTCCAGTGTGAGGTCTCACAAAGAGTCCAGTATCTGGGGGCATGAGAATTGCAGTCTGTGGGGTTTTCAGGGGCTTTAGCTCATCTAAAATTAGAGGATGTGAGAGTATCTCTGACAGTTGAAGAAATGAAGTTATCAGGGAAAAACTCACCTATGCTATAAAGCACATGTAGTATTTCATTTAATATAATATGCACATATGAAGCACCCACTGTATGCAATAACTGCCATTTATAGAACATAAGCTGTGCAAAGCACATTATCTTATGTGATGTTCACAACAATTCTGAGAAGTAGACATTACTATGCCCTTTTTACAGGTAAGGAAAGAAGTTTGTAGAGGTTAAGTGACTGGCCTAGGCTCACAGTGCTAGTCACTATCCAAGATGGGATTTGATCTCAGGTCTTCCAATCAACCAATCAACAATCCTTCATCAAGCACCTACTATGAAAATGTGGAAAGAAAAACAGAGCAGTCCCTGACCTTAAGAAATTTAGGTTTAATTGGTAAATCAATTCCTTTATTGGGCATTTAAAAATCTCCCTGAGCTGGCACCTTCTCCCTTTTCCATTCTCTACCTCTCAGACTGTCCTCCATCTCCCCCCCCCCCCGCCAAGTGCATTGGCTGGTCCTGATGCCAGGCATGCTGCCCCTTCCACCTCTGCAACCTGGTCTCCCTGGCTTCCTTTGGGGCTCGCGCTCCACGTTCAGCAGGAAATCTTTTCGAATGCCTTCCTCTAGGAAATCCCTTCCCTTCTACACTGGATCTATCTAGTTAGCTACTTACCTAATTTCTTCCCCATTAGAACAGAAGCTCCTTAAGGCCAGCAACTATTTTTCCCTTTCTTTAAATGAATGAATGACCTGCTACCCTATGGCTAATCTTGGAGATAGAAGGCCTCAGAGCCAAGGTCTCAAGTCCACAGGGAACTGAGAATGAGGAAGCATGAGGAGAGGAAGGCCAAGAGGGAGGTAGTGGGAGCCAAGTGGGCTGACCAAGTCAAAGGAAGAGACAGGCCAGAACTGGCCTCTGTCCCTTTCTGAAGAGTGTCCTGAGAGTCATCAGCTTTTTCTGCTCAGTGACCAAGAAAAAAGATGCTTCATCATCTCAAAAGGCAGTCGGCTGGCAGGAAGGAGCCTGGCCATGTGCCATTCTCAAAGTGCCCAGCGCCTTGAGCACTGCATCATCTGCCTGGGTTGGCAGAAGGCAGAAAAACAAGCTTTGGAACTGTCCTGGTCAACCTCAATAAGCAGATGCGCCTCTTTGGCTCTTTATGACATTTCTCAGCCTCCATTTTCTTTCCTTTTGGAGCAACCTCTACCCTGTTCCTTCTGTGGCATCTTTGCTCTCTTCCCTCAGATCAAACTAAAAATCAGGAGAACTGGGCTCTGGTCACCACTCTCTTAGGAAAGTCACTTCCTCTTCCTGGACAACTTTGGTTTTCTCATTTGTCCAATGAGGGTGATTTGATTAGATTATTTCTAAAATCCCACTGACCTCCAACATTACATGTCCTAACATCCTTTCAAGGTCTCACATCCAATCTATGGATTTAAGTATTTTACTGAGTTAGAAAAAAACTAATCTTCTCATTCCCATAAGGATGTCTGAGGAGAGGTTTTTCTATTTCAACAGCTTCAAAAAAGGACATTGTTATATCTTGTAGTGCCAGGAATGAAGAAGCAAATTGAATATTTCTTTTAAGAGTAAGAATAGCAAGAGAAATGATTGAACTTTTGCTCAACAGGGTTTGGTTTTAATACCTTATTGCAACAAGTCACATAAAATAACTTGAGCCAGCTGGTCCCAATATCACAGGAACTGAAATTAAAAAGAAAAACTCCGAGCAGCCACAAACATTTGGAATCACAAAAGAAAACATCTTACAAGGGCCAATAAAATGCTAGTTAACAGAACTTCCAAACCTAGACTCAAAAAAAGCCTCACACGGAGGGGGGAATAAAAGGAACTGCCTCCCAAATACTAATAATCACCTCCTAAAAATACTTACCCAGTGTGTGGGACTGTTGAATTCCAAAGCAATGAGGCATCATCTCCTCCACCCTCAGCTCCTCAGCTGCCCACCCCTTGGCTCTCTCAGGGCCCTGAGGTGCTCTCCATGACCCTGGCTAGAACTGTCTCAGAGGCCAAAGCTTGAGGCAAAAACCTGGTGACCTTACTCACTTTAGTTCTCAAGTTTAAAAGAATAGCTCTTCACAAAGATGGTGATGCTCTGGATATAACAATGAGCCTCATTTCCCTGGATCTCACTTTCAAATACATGTACTATGGAACAGCAGAACCAGAAAGTTGATTTTCTTGTCTAAAAACAACAAATCCAAGGATAGAGATCACCAGCCTATCCCTCTGCCTTGGATCAGAATTATATTCAACTATGGTAAACAGGTAAGATGTTTCATATTTTCTTAAGTTTAAAAATCTCATTTTCTGTTTCTCCCTGTATGTGTGTGTGTGAGAGAGAGCATTCTGTTGGAAACACTTTTTGCTTTCAATGAATTTGGCTACTGAATTAAACTTTCAGTAAAGTTTGATTTCTGAACTAATGGGGAGAGGATGAAACTAGGGACATGCTAAAGTAAGCTAGGAGAAATGATTGTTAAATTTTCACTGTGAGCATTTATATCTCAGAAATCAGCACACTGCAAATCAGCACTTGATTTACTGTTTTGTTGATTGTCTACACTTTTTTTTTTTTAGATTTTTGCAAGGCAATGGGGTTAAGTGGCTTGCCCAAGGCCACACAGCTAGGTCATTATGAAGTGTCTGAGGCTGGATTTGAACTCAGGTCCTCCTGACTCCAGGGCGGGTGCTTTATCCAATGCGCCACCTAGTCGCCCTGATTGTCTACACTTTTAAAGTGGTAAAGAAAATGTTAATAATGAAAATTATATGTGACAGTATGCTATGGGTACTTTTTCCCCTTGGGAAACTGGTTATTAAATATTTACCAGCATTTGCCTAAATGAAACCTACCAGATTTATGTATATTCTGCCTTTAGACAATGCTAAAATCTGGGAGCCATCTCTCAAGATGAAGACTTCATTGTTTTGGGAAATTTCCTTAGCAAAGAGAGATTAGAAGGCAAGGAACAAGGGAAGGTGTCTTACAAGCCTAAAAGGAGAAGACTTGAATTCAGCTCCCAACTCTGCTACTTCTTGGCCCTATAATGGAGTCAAGTTCTGTCACCTTTTGGGCAGCTTGCCTATGGCCATGATGGCTTGGGAGGGATACACCAGAACTGACAACTTTGTGGATCTGACCAGCCCATTTCTCGGTCTCTCTCCCCCGAGCTACTAAATCTGAGATTGGCTAAATCCCCAACCTGACCGTCTTGCCGATGGGCATACAGGCTCTCCATTTCTTTTGTGCTTCTTCTTCCCTGACCTCTGGAGAGTTAAATAGAAGTGTCTCTGTGATGGAGGGAGTCCAAGAAGTCCAAGAAGTCCCACTGAATTTCTAGGTAGTGGCAGGGGCACCCTGGGAGGGGACTAAGCAGCAGTTTTGCCCATGAAGCAACCCCATAGGCATGCCAAGGTCTAGAGAGATTTCAGGGCAACTGCTGGCATTTCCCACTGCCCAGCACTTGAGCAGAAGGGGCAGAGTACAATGGCAGCCAGTAGATCAGTGACCTGCTCCTCTCACAGGCCACTATTTATGTTTAAGTAAACCTCCTAAGGCCTTCTTGAAGGGGAAAGGGCTTTCCTTTGCCACACATCTGTCTGACCACCACTGATCTTTAAATGGAAGTCCTTTGTGGGCCGCTCCCCAGAATAAGTTGGTCTCAACTGCTTTTTTTCTATACTTCTATGCAAATACCTCTTCTGAAAGTAAAGGAGTGAAACTGGTTTACTAGGACCGGGGAGCGGCTGAGAAGAAGCTCCTGAACATCCATCTAGGACAGTCCCAGGGAGAGTTGGCAGCCCTCTGGGGACTTGGCCAGCAAATGTTGACGAGTATTGGGGAAATGTGAACTCAAACTATTTCTGATGATCCGAAATGTAACTTCAATTGGAACAGTGCAATTTTGAGAACTGCCTGTCTGCCAACCGTACAAGGAATTCTGAGGAGGGAGAGACGTCCAAGCAGAGTCTTGA
Source organism: Macrotis lagotis (assembly GCF_037893015.1). Classification (NCBI taxonomy): domain Eukaryota; kingdom Metazoa; phylum Chordata; class Mammalia; order Peramelemorphia; family Peramelidae; genus Macrotis; species Macrotis lagotis. Next base: position 689,220,454 of record NC_133666.1, read on the forward strand.
AGAAGAAGACTTCTGAGGGGCAGAGAGAAGGAATGAAACTCACCTAGGTCTGCAGAATTGCCAACATCACTTAGTGTAGAGGACGCCTGTGTCATTAATTACAGTTGCCTGTTTATAATCATGAGAACTCGATGGCTAATTCCATGGTTGATCAACTCCAGTTGTTAGAAAGTTCTCTGTTTCAGTGAGAAGCAATCTGGCCCCCTAATTCCTACCTATCATAAACTTTAAAATATTTAGAGGGTGATCAACTCTTTTCTCCCTGTTCCAAGATTTGTCTTCTCTTAGTTAAAAATCTCCTGTTCCTTCAACTGCTTCTCATAGAGATCGTGATCATGCAGATGTCATTTATACAATTTAAAATTTCTGGTTTAATGATAATAGGACCAAACTATAACCAAAGAAACTAGAGGCAAAGCAGGCAGTTTGGAGGAGTAGGTAAGGCTACTGGGTTGGAGTCAGTGGCTAGAATCCTGGATTTGTAGTAAGAAAGACCTGGTTTAAATCCTACTCTAGACATCGAGTCACTCAACGACCCTGAGAAGTCCAGGTGATTCCCCTGTCTCTGGACACCCATTGCCTGGCACAGTGCCTATTATACAGCAGGTGCTTCATAATTGCTCTTTAAGTAACAGAGGCAGAATAACAGATGAGCTACAGTGGAGGATGGAAACAACCTGCATTGGTAAACGAAGGCCCCACATTTGGATCTGCTCAGGCTGACAAAATCCCAGATTCTTCAGCATTCATACCCATCTGATATTATTATGCCAATGACTCTATCAAAAACTTATCAGAAACTTAGTGAGTGTCAAAGAGCTCATCAGTCTTGGTGCCAAGATTAGAAAACATCCTCCTGTCTATGAGGCTGAATCTGCATCTTGGTCCAAGGCCTTTTCCACTCTTCTCTGCTACTCCATGAAGGACAGAGGTGAACCCATAATGCTTGTGGTTATGACCAAAGGCTGCCTAACCATTAGAGACCAATTTTCAATTTATAGCAGCCCTTTTTGTAGAGGCAAAGAATTGGAAATTGATAGGATGCCCATCAATTGGGAAATGACTGAAAAATTAATGGTATTTGAATGTTAAGGAGTACTATTATTGTTAAAGAAAATATGAATGGTCAGACTTTAAAGAAGCATGGAAAGAATTATAGGAACTGATGCTGGCCTAAGAGAACACTGTACACATTGTGAGTTGACCAGCTTTGATGGCAGTTCTTCTCAGCAATTCAGAGATGTAGGACAACCCTGGGATGCCAGTTATGGACAACGCCATCCACATCCAGGCAAAGAAAAAAAAACCAAAACACACAGAATCTGAATGAACATGATATTCACTTTTTCAAAATCTCTCTTATGCTTTTCCTTCCTATCCCATGATTTTTCTTTCTTTTTCCTTAGTCCTAATTCCTCATTCACAAAATGACTAATATGTAAACATGATGAACACAAATGTACATATATAAGATTCACTAGACTGTCCACCATTGAAGAAAGGGTGGAAGAAAATTGGGTAACTTATAAATATGCAAGTGGAGGAATGTTGAAAAACTTTCATAACAAGTAATTGGGAAAAAATAACCAACTTTCACCAATCAATGACCTTTGTTCCCATGTTCTGTGCTCAAATGAACCCCAAGAAAGCAAAATGTCAAACTCTTTAAACATGCCAACTGGACATCAAAGTGAGATGGTGAAAGAGAAGTGACAGCCCAGCATTTCTTTTAAGTGCCAATTCCCGGATGGTCATTCTTGAAGGTTCCCCTTGAGCTCTGTCATTTGACATTTCTTCTCTGGCTCCAGCTTTAACCCATCCCGTGCATAATCACTGATGAAGGGTGGCCACAAGACACCATACAGGTGGTACCCCAAGAGACCTTGAGAGAAAAAAATATCAATAATGTGCCATTGGCCGTCACATGGAGAGAGTCACTTTACAACTGCTGTCAGCAGCCTGGGCAGAAAGCCTTCGGCTAGATCTCTGGCTATTCGTGCCACTGTTAAAAGCAAGGAGAAAGTAGGGAAATCCCCAAGGGTTTAGCAGGGAAGCATCTACAAAAGTAAGTTGAAACGAAAGAGTCGTGCAGCCGGAGGTCATGTCTTTGCATCCCACTAAATTAAACACACTCAAAGCTGCTGTAATTACAGAGAAACAGTTGAACTTTTGTATCTTAATGAAATTTTTAAAGCACTTTAGATGTCATAAGTTTTGATGCATCGCAACATGTTAAATGGACATTGCGCAGCATCTCCACTGCTCTCTACGAAGCAGATGGGGCAGCTAGACCCATCATAAATACTGAAGCGACGCCCATCCATCTGCACAGGAGGAGAGGGATGATGGGACATGTCCTGAAAGCAAAGCATCACCGTGTGTTTAGGGTGAAGTGAAGAGATGCATGTCTTCAGAAAACTGCATGCCCATGCAGGGAATGACTCGCCTTTAACAAAGCAGACAACCAGATCAAAGGCAGCAAAGGGCCTGGAGGCAGGAGGACCTGATCTAGCCTCAGATGCTTTGATAGCTCGGTGAACCTCTACCTGCCTCAGTTTTCTTGCTTGTAAAATGGGATAATGATGGATTCTAATTGGTACAGTCATTGTGAGGATCAAGGACAATATTGGCAAAGTACTGGCCTCATAATAGGCCCCATACAAACACTTATTCCCTTCCCTTCATTGGGAGTTTAGAGTAATATCTTGGAAAAGCACTGAACTAGAGGAAAAAGAGACCATCCTGTGATGTTCCTTAGCCATGGGACTTGCACCTTGTTTGACCAAGGGCAATCATGTGACCCTGGACTTCACTTTTACCACAAGGGATTGACCTGGATGAACTCCAAAGCCCTCTTTCTAAATTTATGACACCCTTTGGTTGCCAGGGGAATATGCCATCAACAGAAAAGCAACTGGAGTCTAGACTAATGGAAGATGAGACCAAAGAGGCTTTTTGAAAGACAGTTACACTTTTAATGCTAAGCAGAGGCATTTCGAGTTTATCCTCAAGGCAAAAAAAGGAGTTGCTGGAGCTTCCCAAATTGGAGAGGGATGTGATAAAATCTCCCTTAAGGAAAAAAATCACCTTGGCAACTGTATGAAGGATGGATCAGAGTGAGGGGAGACTTGGGGCAAGGAGACTAATTGGGGCACCATTAAAACAGCTCAGGTTAAGGATAATGAGATCACTGTGAGAGTAGAGAGAAAAGGTCAGATGTGAGAGATGCTTTGGAGGAAGACAGATTGTAGATGGGATGAGGATGCTTGTCCTTCATTCTCGAAGAAGCCCATGACATCATGGAGGTGATGCCATGGATTTAAGTGAGGAAGGACTGTGCTAAGTCACCAACCTCACTTTCTCCTCCAGAACCATCTGGATTTCCAGATAGGAATCAGGATGACAGGAGATGGCCCTGGATGAACAGGGTGAGTAAAGATGAGGGGTTAAGGATAAAGTCAGCGTTAGGACCTTGACGGAAATAGGGAAGTTGGCTTATAGGTGGGGGTTTGGAGTGAAGGAAATTTAGAATTACAGAATCACAGAAGAGACTTCAGAGTCCCTGGGATATTGTTGGAGGGAGGAGGGCATAAGAACCACAGGATGTGAGAACTAGAAGTAATATTATACTACAGAAGGTGGTATGTTAGCACTGGAAGGGATTTTAGAGTAAAGTTGCAGAAAGCCATAAAAGTAGTATTGAAATGTCTGGCTTAAGCATGAACTAAGGGCCAGCTAATACATACTCTGAGTCTCTCCAGTTACATTAACTCATTCTCTACAATAATCCTACACCTATATACTTTAGATCCAGCAGGTTCATTTGGCTTGAAGCATTCTAGAAATGCGTTCATCTGATGAGAGTATCTAGTACTACTTTCTTTTTCCTTCTTTTAAACCATCAACTGGCTATTTATGTAACTAAAAAGAATGAAGAGGGAGTAGATTTCCACCCCCCCCCCCATGGTTCAATGAGTTTAGCTCAAATTTTCCAAAAAATTTAATTTTGGCCGTGTCCCAAGAATTGGAGGTTTCAGCATTAATGGAAAATTTTAGAAAAAGCTACTAGTGACTAAAATGAGACTATAACTAGAAAATGAATCAAAAAATTGAGTGTATCCACTAACTCAGGAAATAATATACTTTGCAAAGGTCCCAAGAAGGGTTTACTTCTTGGTCCCCTTGACTTTTGTCACAGGACATAGAAAGAGAAGACACAATCCAAAGCCCTCTTCTTAAAAGTGAAGAAAAACAGGCCTGGAAATAAGAAGTGACCTACTTGAGGTCACCCAAGTTGTAAGTGACAAAGCCAAGAACTGAACCAAAGTCTTCTGAATTCCTTCCCATATAATTAAATTTTTTTTAAAAATTATTATGAGAAAAGGGAAATGAATCTAATATATTAATGAGTTCCATTTCAAATCATCTCTTAGGTACAGCAGACACAGGTGCTCAAGATAAAACCCTAAATAAGGCTTCAAGGACCTTACAATTTAGTCTAGAAGATGATGAATGCACTAAGTGATAGGAGGTCTGATGGTGGAAGGCCCAATCTGTGATCACTTCCAGCTGGAGAGAAGGGAGTGGCTGTGGCCGGGGTGGTGAAAGGGTTGTGGGAGAGCCGGACTTTAGCTAGACTTGGAAGGAAGGCTTGGAATTCAACAGGGAGATATAGGGGCTTGGGTGGGGTGTGTATTCCAGGAATAGGAAATATCACCCACAGAAAGGTTCAGAGATAGGAGCCCAGGACACATTAGGATGGTGGTATACCTTTTTAGCTGAAATCTATATGTAAGAAGAGATGGGCAGATTGGAGGGGGAGGGGGTTTGTAGGTAGTTTGGGGAGGGACTTAAAGGTCAGTGAAAGGAGAATGGTTTCATTCCATTGGTAATCCCAGTACCGCTTCTTCCTGCCAGGATAATCTTGGGAATCATTTGGCCTTTCAAGGCCTCTGTTTTCTTCTTCTGTAAAAAACAGGGGATAAAATTAGATGATGTAAATCTCCTTCGAGATCTGACTATCATTTACTGGAAAGTTTTTGAAAACACTTTGTTGTATTGAATGTTTGAAAAGGCAGACAGACCTATTGAACACGAGCATCTCTGATCCCAGATCACTCTTCTTTTTCAAATGTGAAGACAAAGAAATGATTTTCTTCCTTTGCCGGCCAAACACAGCCATGAAGTGCCAGAAATGAGATCAGGACCCACATGTGGAAGGTCAGATGATTTCAGAAAAACCCGGAAAGACTTCCCCAAGCTGATGCTGAGTGAAGCAAGGAGAACCAGGAGACCATTGGATGTGGTAACAGCAGAACAACAAATCCCAAAGCCCTTCAGATGAAAGATGCTCTCCCTCTCCAGGCAAGGAACTGACAGGCTCTGAATGCAGATCTAAGCATACTTTTTTTTAACCTTATTGGGGGGTGTGGGGTTGGTCTGTTTTCTTTCTCAACATGATTTAACACAGAAATATACTTTGTATGATTAATGTATAACCTAAATCAAATTGCTTGCCTTCAATAATGGAGCAGGGGAGAGGGAGAGAATTTGGAACTCAAATTTTTTTTAAATGAATGTTAAAAATTATTTTTATATGTGATTAAGAAAATTAAATATATATGCATATATATGTGATATATATATATATATATATACACAGAGAGAGAGAGAGAGAGAGAGAGAGAGAGAGAGAGAAAGAGAGAGTTATTCCATTAACTGCCACAGCTTTGAATTGTCTTTGAACTGTGGCTCCAGACCCCAAGACCCAGGGAGAACTCAGAGCCCAGAGGGCTTTGCTTTGGCCACCCAGCCTGCAACTTGAAGAACCCTAAAAAAAAAACACAAGAGGTCAGCTCATATTCCTTTAGCCTATGTGACTCTGCCATGTGATCAGTCATGTGATGGAAAATAAATTGTGGTCAAAGACATGTAGCCTCAGAGAGTGGCATCCTTGGGACTCTCTGGCCCAGCTCCTCCAGCGATGCTCCCAACCAAGCCCTTATGGTGCTCCTCAAAACAAGCCAAACTCAGACTCAGGGAGATGATGCAGGATCAGAGTGATGCCAAGAGCTCACTTCTGAAAGTGCTTTAGGATGACGAGCTCGTTCAGAAGTGTCATCTGAGTCCACCCTTGCCCAGTTACCTTGTCCAGTGGCTAGGGCAAGGAAACTCTGACTTTATGGATGAGGCAGCTTTTACCTGTCAGGCCATTGCCAATGGTGCCCATTGTACCGAGAACACAGGATCAGCCTCCTGCCATCCTCTCTGCCTCCATCCTCTTCCCTCCTCTGCCCCATCCTTTCCTCCCATACTCAACAAGCTCCAGAGGTTCCTACTTTCTTTAGGTTATTTTGAGCCTGCCCCACCTCCTCATCCAACCTCACATCCTTTACCTGAACTGTTGTCCAGCCAAACTAGCTTTCTGGCCATTGCTCGCCCTGTGCCTCCATCACATTGCCCCCACCTTGTTTCTGCCTCTTAGACTCCCCCTTAACTATTTTATTCACACACACACACACACACACATTTTTGTATAGACATTATTCATCTTATCTCCCTTGATATAGAAGTCCCATGAGGGCAAGAATAAGCTCATTTTTGTCTCCAGGTGTTGAGTTCCCAATAGGTGCTTCATAAACTCTTATTAATGAGGAATCCAAAGGTCAGAGGGCAGGTGACCCACCTGAGGTCACTTTTAAGCAGCAGGTACCAGAAGTGGCTCCTCAGAAGTGGGGGAGTTAACTTTGCCCAGGATATCACATCTAACTTGTTTCTTCTCTAATCTTGCAGGAGATAGAGGAGGATTCCAGACAGAAACACTTCAGCACCAGATATGGAGGGCTCCTTAGTCAGAGAAGAAACTCCAGGGAAAAAGCTTGGGTCCACCCATCCATCCATTTGTCCAAAAAATTCAAATGAATCTAAAAGGAAATAATTCCAGATACCTAGGTGAAGCCTCTTTTTATGATTGCTTCTTCCTGCATAAGGGAGGAATTTACCTGAATCTATGGTTGTTGTTGCTGTTCAGTCTGACTCATGACCCCATTGGGGGTTTTCCTGGCAGAGATACTGGAGGGGTTCACCATTTCCTTCTCCGGCTCAGATGGGGAAACTAAGGCAGCCAGGGTGCAGTGACTTGCCCGTGGTCTCACAGTTTGTTAGTATCTGAGGCTACTCATGAGCTCAGGAAGAGGAGTCCCCAGGTCCTATGTACCATGATGCCCCTAGTGGCCTCAAACCTCAACAAGCCCCTTCAGCATCTTCAAGATAAAGGTCCCCCAATTCTTCCTGTATCTCAGTCATTTGAACCCAGGCTCTGGTACCGGCTCCAGGCTGTTTCAGAGGACTTCAGGGGAAGACTGACTCATGAGGGTCAAGGGTGGGTCTTCTTGTGGTAACCCCTCTCTATTCTGGTTCACATGAAGCTGTAAGTTCAGTGCTAAATACTGTGGATCCAAACAGAAAAATAGAGGCAGTCCCTTCTTTCAAAGAGTGGGTTCCTCATTAAAGGAGGCCCATGCAGCATGGGGCAGCCAGGATGGTCCAGAGGCCCCACACACACAAGCTACCACCTGGAAACCTAGCTATCTTCCACCATCTGGTGGCTCTCAGCTGACTTGAGTAGACAGAGGGTGGGATCCCTCTTCCCAGGGCTGTCCCATGGAGTGGACTTGCTCAGGAGAAAGTCAAAGGGAAAAAAGGCAGAAGAGCACCCCATGTCTTCTCATGGTTCCTGGGCCTCAATTTCTTCCCATCGTTGAGTTCTTCCAGCTCTAGGACCCTAAATGCTGTGTCCTACTTTCCATCTGGGGTCAATCTACATTCCAAGATTCTCCAGTCCTTTCTTAGGCTGGTCCATTAAAAAACTGCTTTACATAATACCTTAAGTCCAGTCTCAGTTGAGTCTCTTTGAGGTAGGTAGGATACATACAAGAGTTATGATACAAATGAGGAAAACTGAGGTCATCGAAGCTCAGGGACTGCCCACGGCTACACAGCTTGTCAGTGGAGCCCCTCGGAGCCACACTCGGCTTTTTGGGCTCTGAGGTTGGGGTTTGAAGAAATCATGACCTTTCAAGGATTCTCCAAATCTAATGCATACTGCTGGGGGCAGAGAGTGGCAACAACCACCAAGAGGCTGCTGACACTGGGTTACCACTCATCTTAGCCCCAAAGCTCTCAGTTTATAGGGAGCAGGGATAAAAGGGTTTTGTTCTGTCTGAAAGGAAAAACACAAACCACCAAAAATGATGTCTTCATAAAATGTCTTCCGTCTCCTCAGCCTTGGGCTCCCTTGATCTCAAGAATTCCATATAAGCTGTGAGAGGTGAAGAGCCTTTGTGAATAATTGAAGACAAAATAATGAAACCCCAGAATGTCAGAGACATAATATAGTTTTGTAGAATTCATCATGGAGCCTTTAAATTCCCAAATACTACAAGCTGAATAATTTATTCCTGTGTCAATACAGGGCTAGCAGATGTTCATCCACAGCCAGTTTTAACCCTACTCAAACTGAAGAGGAGGAGAGAATGGAAGAAGGCACTTGGCTTAAGGGAAATTATCCTTCCCCATGTTCTGGTTAATGAAAATATCCAAGTGGTTGTGAAAATGTAGGGAAAAAAACCCAGGGAATATCAGAGAATGGCTGACCATCTTCCCCTTATTCAGAACCCCCCACAAATACAGCTGCTAGTGTGGAAGCTGGGACACTAATGTTCTTTTCTTTCCAGGAGAATTCCCAGGGGCAAATGACTGATTTCTAACTAAAGCCCATCTTGGAGCTGTGTGCTGATGTTGACCCCACTTCTCAGAACGATGGTTCCCTGGGCTACCCCAGGGTAACAGCAGGTCAAAATTATCAAAATGAAATCAATTTTTTTCATTTTGATTTAAAAATAAAAACATGCTATTCTGTGCATGCCACAGCACTTTGGTAATCTCCTGGTAGGGATATGTCCTCTGTTGAGCCTAGAGCCCACCCCCTCTCCCATGTTGGTCTGTAGAACCCTCCACCACATCCAGTCTCCACAGCAACCACTCGATGGTTTGGAGGTCATTGTTGAGGCCTTTTACCATTTTGAGGATCTGGAAAAAATAAGTGTGGAAAACTGCCCATGACCTTTCAACCTCAACAATGCGATTAATGACAGTGAGACCAGCTGGCCCAGCCTGGAGCTTTCAGCCTTATAGAAGGTCTTGGATTTATCACCTCAGTTAAATCCCACAACAATCCTGAGAGGAAGATGCTGTTATTATCCTCATCTTACAGGTGAGTAAGTTAAAGCTACCTCCACACACACGTGGAGTGGAGTGACCGCAACCACAATCAGGGAGTTGTCTGCTGAGGGAATTGAACTCAAATCCTCCCAACTCCTTGCCCACATTTTCTTCTCTACACTTCTATAAACAATAGAGGATCCTGCCTCTCAAAGTGACAGCAGCAAAAACAGGAAGAGTCAGCCAATATCTCCAGTTATAAAATGAGGGGGCCGGGTTCAATGACCTCCAATATTCTAAGTTTTAAGGTCTCTTCCACATTCTTGTACACAGCAATCCAACTACCACAGAAACAAAGACATGTATGTGGCTGTGACTTCTATAGTCATTCTTTGTTCTGTGGTTCTATGAGCTTATACAGTCCTATAAACCATAATTGAAGTTATTAGCTGAGTGAAATCCACAACCACTGGACATAGAGCCATCGCTGGCCAAGGCCACCTGAGGGTCTGCATTTTAAAGTTGGAGATCATTTCTACCAGAGCAGTTAATAAAAAATGAGATGAGGAATTTTCATTAAGCATGTTGAAAGTGATTATAGGTAAATGATGATGAATGGACAGGATGCTATATACCCTCTATTCACCGTATCTCTCTCAAATAATCAAGCCATAGTATCTTGGGAATGGAAAGAGACCTCAGAGGTCAACAGATTCCACCCACTGGCAACAAGATTCTCCTCCAGCCCCCTCCCACTGAATTGGTCCTTCCCTCCCCACCCCCCAACTCCATGGCCTCTGTTCTGTATCTGGGGAGAGCTGATGAGAAACAGAAAGGTGCCTGCAGCTATGAACCGGACAGGGGCAAGAGTCTGGACCAGAGGCCGAATGAGTGAGATCTAGCTTCTTCTCATGCTGGCTCAGTCATTAACAAGGGACGTTTTGGGTAAGTTACTTCCCTTCCCTAGGCCTTGCTCTCCTCTTCTACAAAATGAGAGGGTTGGGAAAATGATTTCCTAGATTCCTTCAAACTCTAAAATGCCATGATTCTAAATTGTTATATCACTTGGACAGAAATAACTAGTCAATTCACAGTCACCAGTTTAACTGATTCTTTAAAAAGTAATTGGCAGCATGTTAATTTAATAGCTTCATAAAGATAGGCTCTGAGTATAATAATAGTAATAATAATATGAGAATGAGATAATAGCAATAAAAGAGAGTCATTTCTATCGGAACTTCATTGAATAAGATGAGAAAAATCAGATAATAATAATAAATAGTTCACATTTCTAAAGTACCTTATGGAAACAGTTCTATCTCTTGACATTTAAATAATGTTTGATGCTTTGAAAAAAGTACTTTACATACATTCCCTCTCATTTGACTCCTCCAATAGCTCTGTTAAGTAGGTACTAATAAAAGTGATTTTCTCTTTTTTTACAAATAAAGAAACTGAGGCTCAAGGCTAAGAAGTGAGCTAACCAATGGCAAGTGGCAGAGTGGAACTCAAGCTGAGCTCTTCTGACTCCATGTCTAACAGTCTTCCCATTGCACCATACTATCTTGCAAAGAAGTAGCGAGATTTTTCTGACCCTCCTCTGTTTCAGTTGGATTCTCCCTCTAGAGCTACTAAGGGACAGCATCTCATAATACCATATGACAGTTAAAAACTCTGGCACACAGGACCAGGTGATAATCTCCTCACCCAATATAATGGAACTCAATTTAATAGGCAAAAAAATTTCCTTTACATCCTAGGTGGAAGGAGAGTAACTTTGGGGGCAGTGATCACCCAAATCAAAGAGGACAGGACGCTGCTCTCTGGCCTCCCTCTTCTTTACCCCCATTCTGTAAGCCCATGAACTGTGAAACTGTAAATTAAACTTTCAGTGATATAGGTCCAGATGGTGCGATTGTTGCTAAATTGCCTCATGAAAACGGGCATTGTCTGGTCTATACCTTGCTTTTTAAGAAGTGAACTGTCTTCCTTTTATTCCAGTTTCTTAAATCAGTTAAGCTAATTCTCACCATGGAAGCCAGAACAGAACATTTTTTTTGGTTGAACTAATATGCATTTGTTACAACTCTTAGCAATGATGACCTCTCTCACCAGCTGATCACCCAGAAAATCCGGAAGGAAAGAGCCATGCAGCTAGTTGCCGAGGCCCAACAGGCCAATCTCTCGGCTCACTAGAGCAGATGCTGCTCTGATCCACTGGTCACAGGCCCTAGTCCCACTCCTTTATCCTATCTCAAGGTACAGAGGCCATCATTTACACAGACAGTGTGGCTTGTCATGAAGTGGAGGGTTTACAATTTCTAAATGTCAGTCTGAACTTCTGATGAGTTCCTTGGAGCACTGGTGTTTGTTTCTAAATGAGGCAACTTGTCAACTCTGCATACATAAAACCAGTTAATCAGCAACCAGCAAAGAGACGAGAGAGGAATCAGCTGCCTGGCTAACAATGATCCCCCAAAGCCCTTTCAGGGAGGAGAGAATGCCTTGTCCTCAGACTATAATATTCCCTATCCATCACAAGATACCTTGGCTTTCCCCTTCAGTTGATGAAATATTTCACTTCGGGGTTAGTGCCATTTTGAAGAAATTAACCCTAACTTTCTTCTAAATTTTGTGTGGGATCATCAGTTTTCCTCCATTTGATGTAAACACTAGAGATAAAAGATTCTCCTTTGCCAAGACCTCTCTGTACTACCTGAATGTTCATATTGCAAGGCAGGAGAATAGAATATATCTGATAAGCACCAGGCTAGGTTCTAATATTGTCTCTGAGACTATCATTGTGTGATATGAGAAAAAGTCACTTCTCTATGGATCCAGTCCCTCATCTAGGACATAAGGCAGTTGGACTGGGTCAGGGAACTCCTGTGGCCATATGGTGAGGTTTCTAGATCCCTTCACAGAAAAAGTTTTTTTAAATGTATAGGCTAAGAAAAGAAAACAATTGTGCTGAAATATAGTCATGACTTTTTTTTAAATGATTTCAAGGAACTCAAGTTAAGAATCCCAGGACTGGGGCAGCTAGGTAGTGCAGTGAATAGAGCACCAGCCCTGGAGTCAGGAGAACCTGAGTTCAAATCCTGCCTTAGACACTTAATAATTGCCTAGCTATGTGACTTTGGGCAAGTCACTTAAACTCATTGCCTTAAATAAAAAAAATTTTAAAAATTACTCCAGGACTAGATAACTAAGTGCATTCTAGGTCAAAAAGTTATTGTTGTTCTAATGATAAATGATGCTCCCAATGAGGAGGGAATAACTAGGTAGCCCACTGAATCAAGCCCTAGAAGATAAGGCATTTGGTGGGCTCTGCCCTTAGGGAGGAAGGATCCCCATCAGGGAACTGACTCATGAGTCTCCCAAAGCACTAATGTGTTGATGAGACCTTTATTCAAGCCTTATCTGAAGACCTCTTTGTGGTGTGGAGGACATCTATCTCTGCTATTAGAAACCTAAGTTCAAAGAGGCTTGTGATCAGCAAATCAAAAGTATAATTGTCTAGCAAAAGATAAATAAGGCTCACTCATAGATCCTTAAAGTATAAGTTTTGAAAAATTAGTAATGCTGGTAGGCTGTTGATGACAGTATTCTACATGAACCAAAAGATATGATTTGCCTCCTACTTTGCCGATGTCATGAAATTGATAGTTACCCTTAGCCAGTGAAAATGAACATAAATAAGGGGGTAAAAATAGAAGGGTCAAATGCAGTCTTCCTTCCAGTTAGGGCTGGACTTCAGACCAATTGCCATTTAAAAGTTCCTTATATATTAGTCATAGAGGAGATTTTATGGATGTAAATTTAATTTTTTTAAGTTTTATGAGAATAAAACTATAACCATAAGAGAAGTAAGAGATGTAATAGAAAGAAGATTTCCTCAGGGAAGGGGCAAAAGATCTCTCTGTTTATTTATCTCATCAACAATAAATTATGTAAAGACAACCCTGAAAGACTTTAGAAATATGATCAATAGAAGGGAACCAACCAGCATCCTGGGGGGACTCATGTTGGCCCTTCCAGATAGAGAACTGATAAGCTAAGAGAACTGACTGAAGCATCAATTTTTTTTGAACACTGCTAATTGGAAATTTGTTTTATATAACTATAAAGTTGTAATAAGTTTTGCTTTTCTTACGTCTCAGTGGGTATAGGGAAGTATAGTATTGTAATGGGCCTCTATGGTATTGTAATGAACCGCCATAGTATTAGGAAGATAGGAGGGAGAGAATTTGGAACTGAAAACAAAATAAAATTGAATTTTTAAAAATATTAGATCTTGAAGGTGGCTTAACCCTACCTGATCTAAAATTATATTATAAAGCATCAATCATCAAAACTGTCTGGTAGTGGCTAAGAAACAGAATGGTGGACCAGTGGAATAGACTAGGTGCAATAGCAGGAAATGATTATAGTAATCTGCTGTTTGATAAACCTAAGGAGTCCAGCTATTGGGATAAAAACTCCCTCTTCAATAAAAACTGCTGGGAAAATTGGAAGTTAGTATGCAAGAAACTTAGATTAGACCAACACCTTATACCCAATACCAAGATAAGATCCAAATGGTTACAGGATTTAGACATAAAAAACAATATTATGGGGCGGCTAGATGGCGCAGTGGATAGAGCACCGGCCCTGGAGTCAGGAGGACCTGAGTTCAAATCCAGCCTCAGACTCTTAATAATGACCTAGCTGTGTGGCCTTGGGCAAGTCACTTAACCCCATTTGCCTTGCAAAAACCTAAAAAAATGTATTATAAGCAAACTAGAAGATCAAGGAGTAGTTTACCTGTCAGATCTATGAAAAAGGGAGCAGTTTATGACTAAGGAAGAGATGGAGAACATCACTAAAAACAAACTAGATGCTTTTGATTACATTAAATTAAAGAGCTTTTGAACAGACAAAACCACTGTAACCAAGATCAAAAGAAATGTAGTAAACTGGGAAACAATGCTTGCAATTAATGTTTCTGACAAAGGACTCATTTCTAAAAGATACAGAGAACTGAGTCAAATTTAAAAAAGAAAAAGTCATTCCCCAATTGACAAATGGTCAAAGGATATGCAAAGGCAATTTACAGATGAGGAGGTCAAAGCAATCCATAGTCATATGAAAAATTGCCCTAAATCATTACTTATTAGAGAAAGGCAAATCGAAGCTTCTTTGAGGTAACACCTCACATCTCTCAGGCTGGCCAATATGACCAGAAAGGATAATGATCATTGTTGGAAGGGTTGTGGGAAATCTGGAACACCAATACATTGTTGGTGGAGCTGTGAACTCATCCAACCTTTCTGAAGAGCAATTTGGAACTATGCCCAAAGGGCAACAAAAATGTTCATCCCCTTTGATCCAGAAATACCACTACTGGGTCTATACCCTGAAGAGATGATGAAAAAAGGTAAAAGCAGCACTTGTACAAAAATATTCATAGCAGCCCTGTTTGTGGTGGCAAAGAATTGGAAATCAAGTAAATGTCCCTCAATTGGGGAATGGCTTAGCAAACAAACTGCGGTATATGTATGTCATGGAACACTATTGTTCTATTAGAAACCAGGAGGGATGGGAATGAATTCGGGGAAGCCAGGAGGGATTTTCATGAACTGATGTTGAGTGAGATGAGCAGAACCAGAAAAACACTGCATACCCTAACAGCAACATGGGGGTGATGATCAACCTTGATGGACTCGCTCAGTCCATCCGTACAACAACCAGGGACAATTTGGGGCTGTCTGTGATGGAGAATACCATCTGTATCCAGATAAAGAGGCATGGAGTTTGAACAAAGACCAAGGGCTATTAACTTTAATTTAGGGAAAAAACTGGTATCTTATTGTCTGATCTTGCTATCTCTTATACTTTATGTTTCTTCCTTAGGGATATGATTTCTCTCTCATCACATTCAATTTGGATCCATGTATACCATGGAAAAAATGTAAAGACTGACAAATTCTGTGGGGGTGGGGGGGAGGGAAACATTGTAAAACTCAAAATAAATAAAATCTGTATAATTCAAAAAAATCAGATCTTCATCTAAGTGCCATCTTTGCCATTAATTAGCTGTCACTTTGGGCAAGTTTTTAACCCTCCTGAACATCCCTTTGCACATCAGTAAATGCAGGTACTACTCCTGATTATCTCACAAGTAAATGTAAGATGGTAGGTATTATTACCAGGAGAATCACATTCCTACTCAGTTCCTCAACTAGCCAGTGCAACCTCATATCATTGTTGACAGTGCCTATTTAGTTATAATTTGTCAAGGATCAAACCACTGTCCACTTCACAAATTTTCTCAATATGAGATAAAGCCATCTGCTCAGCTTTTATACCTCATCCTACAGTATTACAACGTGAATGCCCTTTCCCATCCCTCTCCCAACACCATTTTAAAGGAAAGGAAACAAAGGCATAGAGATACAAAGTGACTTGCCCAAGGTTAGGGCAGCTGAAAAATGGCTAGCCAAGGTTTCCAGTAAACAGGTCCAGTCGTATTCTTTCCAACAGACCATACTTCCTTCTCAAAAAAATAAAGGGGTGACAAAGGGGGGGGTCAATGGGATTGAATACTGAGTAAATAAACAGGTCATTTTCCATTCTTAGTTTGGCTTATTTGGAGTTAAGGCTGGTATCAAGTTCAAAAAAGAAAAGTAGAAAACTAGGTTTATTTTTAATAAGAACTTGAAAGGTGTAATCCTTTTATCATTGCTGGTGTCTAAAAAATTTGGCCCAGTCCCTGAGTTGAAGAAAACAGCTGCCCAGTCACCATGTGAACATTGGGGGTTTTCTTCCTAGCAGGTACATTTAGTATCAGAACCAGAGAGCAAGTGATTCTGAATGTGTTTCAAACACCAAAAATGAGGTTTTTAAAAAATATCACTCTTGGGGGCAGTTAGGTGGTGCAGTGGATAGAGCACCAGCCCTGGAGTCAGGAGGACCTGAATTCAAATCTAGCCTCAGACACTTAATAATTCCCTAGCTGTGTGGCCTTGGGCAAGCCACTTAACCCCATTTGCCTTTCAAAAACCTAAAAGAAAATATCACTCTTTCCCCTGGCTCCAGTGGTATTTGGAGGCCAATCAAAGTACAAGGGTCATGCCCAAGAGTCAGATCCTGGATGTCCAGGCCCATGAGATCCAGCTTGTCAGGGATGGTAATCGGGGAATGTTCATTCCCAGTTCGTGGCAGGCCCTGATCCATCAGATGACCAGTCTCCATACAGAGGTCAGCCCTATCTTGATGTTCACATCAGGGTCAAAAGGCACTCCTCCCTTTGCATGAGCAAGCTTACATGGGTACTGCTGCAGTGGGCAATTGCTCAAGATGTCTATACTTAAAACAATCATATATTTGCAAGTTTATAGAAGAATAGAGTTTAATGCAATTCAATAAGCATGGATTATTGACAGAAATTCTGAGCACTGAGGGATATATATCAGTGCTAGAAGGGATATTTAGGTTTATCAAATGTTAAGAGATAATCATGGATGTTTATGAGCACATTAAGGTTGGCAAAGAGCTTTATATACTTTATCTCACTTGACCTTACAATAATCATATTATTATTTCAATTTTCAGATGAAAAAACTGACATGAAGAAGAAATTGTGACTAAGGCAAGTGACTTATCCAAGATCATATAGTCATGAAGAGCAGAGCCAGGAATCAACCCCAGGCCTTCAAATTCCAAATCCAGTTCTATTTTCCCCTATGGTCAAATATATTTTCTAAATCTAAAGTTATAGAGTAGTTAGGGAAGAAAGGGAGACCATTTCCTCTGAAAGGATATAGGATAATACATGGTAGCAGGGTCAGAATTGCTGAGCCAGGAATAACAAAAATTTCCAGCTTTACAAAACAATCCCATCATCACAGCTATGCTCAAGTGCACTTTCTCACAAAGACCTCAATTTTAACTCTGAGAATTAGAAACATTAATTTCCTTTAATATTGCTAGTTCACCCAAACAACTCTGGAGTTAATGGATTTATTTGGTTGCCATTCAAACTTGAACACCTGGCCTATGAAATGATTTGTAGTAACAAAATGTGGCTGAAGTCCCTGCAGCTCTGCCACCAGGAAAAAGAGGCAGCAATGTGGACAGAGAGAGGCAAGTTTCAGTAAATTATTTGCAACAGAAAACATACATATGATTACTCCATGCAAACACAAGGCATCCATCTTATTCCCCTGAGTGACTCTTTTCATTAGAGCTAATGGGCTGAGGGCTCCTGTTCAGAGGCTGTTGCTGTGAAGGCTCAGGAAAGAACACAAATCTTATTTTGTCTGCTTTCTTTCAGCCCAAGAATGAAGCAAATCTGGGTAACTACAATCACACTTGGAGGCACGAACTGTACAGGACCAAGTTTCTACTCTCCACTCAATTGCATGGGAAGGATCTCAGTTTGGGAATCCTGACCACTTTTCTAATGAATGGCAAAGTTAGACCCATTAAAATGAAATCAAAACCTTGGAAGAATTCTCAGGTAGAAAAGCCTCTTTCCACAGGTACATAATAGAGAGTGATATGGAAAAATAGTGTCAACCAAATAATAATAATTGGCATAGAACATAGATAACTACATCTCCAGACACTAGCCAAGACTTCTTCCTTTAATTGTATCATGAGGGGGTTCCTTGTACCCATGTCTGGCTTGACAGGGTTTCTATGGCCAAAACCCGTATCATTCTTTGGCCAACCTGAACTCTCCCACTTAGGTAGGCTAGTCATTGGAAGATGGATTGCTGGCCTCATAATATAAGTCTTTTCCTTTTAATAGGGCAAGCCCTCCATTATCACAGGGTGGGGAAACCTCCTTCAGATCTAGGTCACAGTAAGGTTACTAGTGCAGTCATTTAGTGGAGACTGTTTCTATGACAAAGAAATACCAATAGATGAGATTACAAAACCCAGACTGGCACCAGAAACTGGAGGCAGAAATGTTCACATGCCAAATGCATTATAAGATGTGTCACCTAGACATCTTTGTTATATTTCATTTCTTTTTTTCCTGAGTTCATTAGACACCCAATTCAACCTTTTATTTATATACTATAAACTTAAGCTTAGAATTCATAGACTCACATTGGTCAGAGCTATGAAGGTCTCGAGAACAAAGATCAGAGCAGAGAGATGGACCTTAGATTACAGGACATCAGAACTGAGAGGGACCTTAGAACTCAGAATGTCAGAGAAGAAAGACAGAAGAAGGGATGTGGGATCTTAGGATATAAGATACCTGAAATAGGAAGGGAATAGAAAATATTGGAGATGGGAAGGAGTGGATGTGGAATGTCCAGGCCAGAAGATTCCTTAGCCCAGAAAATGTCAGCTATGGAAGAAGCCTTAGAAAACACACAGTGCTGGGGTTCGCAAGGACCTTAGATCAAAGAACAGCAAAGTTGAAAAGGACTCTGAGATGAACTGATCCAACCCTTCCATCTAGTGATGTGCTGAGATAGAAGTGACTTGTTCTAGCTTCCTCACATAAGGTAATGGAAGTACTAAGCTGGTGCCCCAACTTTCCTCACCTCCCAGGTCCAGGTTCTCTCCACTACCACCTATTTCCTGTCTTTTTTTATTCGAAGACTGTACAAGGAAAAGCTACAATGAGCATTTCCTTCCTACAACTGCATGTTTTGAAGCCATTAGAACACACTCCTAGTACTAGGAAACCATGTTTGAATTTGTGTACTTGCTGTCTGATTTTAAATGCTATGACTGGTAGATTATCAGTAAAAGTGAGAGACAGAGCAGTAGGTGGTGTTGAAGGAATGTGCAAAAAAAACCATTAAGAGAGCAAAAATAAAGGCTTTTTAAGAAGTTTAAAATGCAGTTCAAGAAAATTTGCAAAAATATGCTGGCAAAATAAACTCTTAAATATTTTTATTTTCTCTTCCCCCCCCCCTACCCTTAAGCATGAAAATATTCTCTAAAAAGATAGCTATGATATTCTGAGGGCATGCATTTTAAGTTACTTACTCAAACTGTAAGCAAAGAAATCCTATAGATATGAGCTAAGTGAGCACAGGGGAAAGCCTGGAATCTCATCTATTTGGGAGAGGCTAAGGCTAAGGGAGTAGGGAGGTCGAGTTCCAGGCTACAGTAAAGCCACAAATAATGTTGGATTTGGAAGAGCCTTTAGAATCACTGTCTCAGTTCATTCATGAAGTTTGGGACCTTCAGAGAAGAGCTGGAGAGGTCAGCAAAACATAATACAATGAGAAGTTTGAAGTAGAACACCTCCAACTTCCCCTTCCATATCTCTATGATCATATGAGGCACCTATACAACCTTGATTTTGCACATAAGGAAAGATCATGGAAGTGAAGAGAGAGTGAATAGGGCCAATGGTGGTTCTGCCAGGCTCTCTGTCATTCACTCCTCTGTCCTCCAGGTCAAATGGGTGAGTAGCTCAGGTAGGGCTGACTAGCTTCCCTACTCTGACATCACAGACAGGGGGAATGGATCCTTGGGTTTGGCTGATGAAGTTTAAAAAAAGAAAAAAAAGACACAAATATTCTTTTTTTTTTTCCAGAAAAGGGGAAGAGGGGAAAAGATTAGCAAGGAGCCAAAACTGGATCAGAGTTGAGTCAGCCAGAGGCAGTGCTCAGAGATCCAAGAAGAAGAAAACAAAGAGATTATTAGGTCACAACCATGGAATGTCAGACCTGGAAAACCAGCTAATCCCACTCCCTTATTTTACAGGTGACTTTGAAGATAGGCCATGAGTGAGAGTCAGAGAAGGCACAGGATGCCAGAGCCTTCTGACTCCTTGCACTGTGGTCCCTGCAGAGGAGACCCAGCTGTCCGGCCCTCAGGTTGGCAGCAAGAAGGAACCTCTCCCTCCAAACTAATACGGCTTCTGTACCTTTCACATGCTACCTACACACCCTACTTTGTAGTCACATTATCTTGGTACATGTCTTTTGCCCCGTACTAGACGGAAAGGTACCTGAGACTATGTTCTTCTTTAGCTTCCTCTCAGAATCTAGAACACAGATTTACTGAATAATTACTTGTTAAATTGGATTAAAACTACCACAAGAGCTACTCTGCATTTCAGATCTTAATTAAAAGCTTTCAAATAGAGAGCAAATATATTATCTATTGTTTCTTCTTGTTCCTATATTTTTGGACAAAGAAAGAACCAAACCTTCACTTTTTTGGCTCAAAAATCTATTTGTAAAAAATTATCCTGATTCCCCATATGAGTACATTCACGTTGCAATGAGGTGTGGAGAGTCTGAGCTCATTTTCCATAATGAATTCATTTGTTCAGGGTCTTATCAGTAGTGTTTAACCGTGGGCAGTCACACAGTGACAGAAGAGCAAAGCCAAGTGAACTCTCTTATCAGGTGTACACCAAAGAGCACAATCTGAAAGGCAGGACATTGGAGGTATGTGCATATCCCTGCAAACCTCTGTCTGTTCCTCCCCCTTCTTTTTCTTTCTCCCCCAGGTCTCTCCCTCCCATTTTAACTGACACATACACATACACACACACACACACACACACACACACACACACACACACACACACACACACACAGAGAGACACACAGAGTTATCTTTCTCTCAGACTCACTTGGAGTAGAAGCAATAGGTATCAATGCATAGGACACTGGCCTATAATATGTGAATATACTACTCAGATCTTACCTAGGGTCACAAACCAAATTGACTCTGTGAACCTCAAGACAGACTTGAAAGGGAAAAGGCTAGAAGTGGGGAATGAAGCTGGGCTGAGTGTAAAAATGTCTGCAGAGGGTTATCCTCTGAATGATCAGCTGTGACAGCTACTATAATGAGGCCAGTAACAGATCTCTCCAAAGAAAAGCTCCAGTACTGACACAGGGAGGCTACATCTTCACACAGTCAAGGTACTTCAGAGACGTCGTCATATTTAAAAATGAACCAGTAGGCACTTGAAGGTTCAAACTTGATTTCAAGTAGCTTTTATCAGCATCAAAAGCAAATGTCAACACCTCCAGCTTGTTCTAGTCTCCTTGTCTAGAAGTGTAATAAAGATTTACAAAGGTAAACAGACTCTATTAACTACTTGGTTTTTGTTTTTAGCAGTCAGAATTGTACCAGCATGAGATGGGAGAGAGACAAGAGACCTGAAATGAGATAATCATAAAGCAGAAAGAACTAGGAGAAGTGTGACAGCAGATCCATATTAGCCATTCTTTCACCCAGGTGGCACTAAGCTGGACTTGGCAAGCACTGGAGGGAAAGACAGTGGTTCTGCTGAGGACAGTCCCAACACTGGCGCCGTAATGCAAGAAGGGAGTAAAGCCTGTCCCTCCAAGCATCCAACCCTGGCCCCTGAAAAAGACAGGGAAAAGAGAAGCCTAGGGAGAGAGGTGCCAAGTGGACAGGACTTTGGGAATGGGGATTTTGAGAAAAATCTTTGTTTGCCCAATGCCAGTTACAAATCTGTCTTATGCCAATCCACTCACTTTACCAATGAGTAAAATGAGGTTCTAAAATGTAAAGTGACTTGCCTAAGATCATATAATCAGCTACCAAAGAACCAGAATCAAAATAGTGATCACCTGACTCTTGGTCTGATACTCTTTAAAGCAGAGGTGTCCAATCTTTACCTCTTCTGGGTCTCACTGCCCAACAAAACTTGTCAAGGGACACATATGAAATTGAATATTTATTTATGACTACAGTGTAACCCATATTACCAATGGGTATAATAATAAAATATGAAAATGCCACACAAATGGGTTTTGAGGGTCATGAATTGGATACAGACTTCCTCTTCTATATAATGGACTCAATTCAAGAAATTCAAAGAATTTATCAAAATTCAGTGGAAGAAGATCCTAAGAAATGAAAGACAAAACCAATGGCACAGAATTCCACTGACTCCAGAGTGGGTATAGGGTACCCTCACTTTACACAGTGGACATGCTCCTGAAAAGCTAGGTAGTGTGAAACAAAATCTATTCCTTTTATAAGATCTTATTTTTGATCCTGAGTTTTCTGAAGGTGACTATACTTGTATTTCTAAATTTATATTTTTTCACTTAAAAAATAATTTTCTCTCCCTTCTAAACCTTACCATAAAGGGGAAAAAAGAAAGAAAAAACCTTTGTAATCTCACTCAGCATCTTGAACCTATCACTCCCAGTCAGGAGGAGAGCAGCACAGTTTTTCATCCAGGAAACAAAGGAAAAGGAATTAATATTTATTAAGCACATTAACCACTAGGTGTTAGATTCTGTGCTTTACAAAGACAGCCCTCTGGAACTATGGTTGAACACTAACTGAAAAGAGTTATTCTGTCTTACAAAACTGTTTGTTTTTATAATAAGACTGTTATTGCATAAATTGTTTTCCTGGTTCTGCTCACTTCACTCTATATCAGTTCAAACAAGTCTTCTCATGTTTCTCTGAAATCATCTCTTTTATCATTTCTGATGACATTATTCTTGATTCCTTTACATCCACATAAGGTAAATTGCTTAGCCACAGGCTTCCTTTTAGTTTATAGTTCTCTGCCACCACAAAAAGAGCTACTCTAAATATTTTTGTACATAAGAACCCTTTTCCTTTTCTTTGATCTCCTTGAGATGTAAGCCTAGAGATAGTAACACTGGGTAAAAAGGTATGTACAGTTCAGTAATATTGAACCACAGTTCCAAACTGCTTTTCAGAATAGCCTGATATGTTCACAATCCTACCAAGAATGCATCAGTTTTCCTGCTGTCCTTTAGTCTTGCCACATTTGTCATTTTCCTCAAAGCAACTTTAATTTGCATTTCTCTATTAGGAATTAAGTGCAATTTTTCACATGGCTACAGATAGCTTGGATTCTTGACTTGAAAACTGTCTTTTCATATCCTTTGATCATGCATTAATTGGGGAAACATTTTTATTTTTATAAGTTTAAGTTAGTTCCTTATATATTTTGGATATAAGATCTCTTTATAAGAGAATTTTGCTACAAAAATTTTTCTTCACTTAACTATTTCCCTTCTAATCTTAGCTGCCATAGATTTGTACCAAAAATTTTTAATTTTATATAATAAAATTATTAATTTTATCTTCTATGATTAACTCTATTCTTTATTTGGTTATATTTTCTTCCCCTATCTATGGATGTGAAATGGAGATTTTTTTTCCTTGCTCTTCTCATTTATGACATTTCACATGCAAAGTTATAACTTTTTTAAGAGTCAAAAGAATGGGAAATTTTCTGAGCCTCCATCTTATATCTTCCCATCATCCTGAATTTTCCAGAGACATTCGTCATGATCTGCCTAGATCAAGATCTATAGACTCTTTATTAGATTTTACCTAGCCAAAGGCTTCTGTGCAAAGATGAAAAACTATACCTAGGAGTATAATTAGGCAGACTCAGCCTTGGCAAATGCATAATCTGACAGAGAACATGCAACGTGGGCTTTTCCTGGAAGCTTTTCCAGACTACCTAGGCCAATCAGAAATAAATATATAAAAAAAGACAAATACAGGCAATACCGATGAGGGCAGATAATGAAGGATGAATATAAAATGGTGGCAGGGCCCTGAAAGAATGTGTTTAGAAACTACAAAGGACAGAGGCTGGTGAACGAAAGGTAAAGAAAATGATGCCTTTTTTAAAAGTGGAAAATAAACTAAAAGACAGGACCACATTTCTGAATGGATTAAATGGATAAAGGGAGGGAAAGAATGAGTGTATGAATCAATGAAAAGGAATTTATTAAACAACCACTTTGTATTCTGGCATTGTGCTAATGCTGGTGACCCAAAGACAGAAGTGAGGCAGGCCCTGCCCTCAAGGAGCTTACATTGGGGATGACAACATATACAAAGAGCAGTGACCCAGGAAGGGAGCTTTGCTTTGGGAAGGTACAAGAATGATAAGTTGATCCAGGGGGCATTCAAATGATGCAGCCTTTTCAGGAGCAAAAGTAGTACTGATTTGAATATTGGGCCCAAAGCTTGAGATGAAAGAATTCTTATGTCTGTGGGGTAGAAGGGAGGGAGGTTGTGTGAAGAGGGGCATTAATGCACAAGCGTTTGGACCTGTGTTTGCGAAGCCTGGTGTGGACAAGTGGATGGACACCAAACATAGTCTAGTCTGAGGCCAGCAGATCAAATAGGATGCTGAATCTGAACTCAGCCCAGCCCCAGGGAAAGAATTTCCAAACACAATAGATTAACTGGGGAGATGCTTCTAAGTGGTCTGGGTTAGAATGCCCTCTTCTATTGGACAAAGTGGACAAAGTAAACCATGGAGATGGATGAATGAGATATGAACTCTTTGTTCTGGGTCCCATTGGCCAGAATTTGTTTTGATAAAGATTGGGAGGGAGGATGCTCCCTCTTGGCCACACCACTTGGGAACCTGCTGCCAAAGACAATCCTAGATGCAACCCTAGATTGTATCTGGCTTCATCCTCCAACATGGGGGACCCTAATGAGCTGGTGCCTAATTCAGGTGTGGTTTTGCTTTCAGAAAATATTCATAGCAAGTTCTGGTCAAAAAATAACACACATGCATACCTCTCAGGTGGAGAGAAGCATACAGCTCATACAAGAGGAAATGGTAAGTAAACTCTCCATGACTGGCAGCAACAACTGGGGCCGGTTAGAATTGGTATCAAAGACAACTCTCAGCAAGTCAACTTGGGCAAGTGAAAGGAACCATGCCTTTGTCTACACAGAAGAAAACAAACTTATGGGAAATGGGAGATAACAGTGATGAGCAGATGGGACATGGGGACGGCAAAGGGAGGGCAACATTCCATCCCATCAACTTTTTAACATCCCAGCCCAAGATGAAGCAGCTCTCTCCTGGATTCAACATTTAATGGCAGAGGGGGAAGTCTATATATTTGAAGAGTCAAAGAATGCAAAATTAGGTCTATCACCTGAGAAACTGAAAAAAATCACAGAACTCCCCAAATGGTTCTTGGACTTCCTGGAAGGAGAATCAGGGCTTGTGATGGAGGACAGACAGTAACTTTAATAGAGGAGAAGTATATTTGACTTTAGACAGTTTGGTCAGCTAGGTCTTGGCACTTTTATTTTTGAAACCTCAAAATGTTATTAAAACCAAACAGTCTTAACATAAGATACAAGTTGCATATATACATTTGGAGACAGGCTACATGGAAAATTAGGACTTGGAAAGGAAAAGTTTACTAATCAATTTGCACTCACAATGCACTTTCATTTTTTGAAATTTCTAGTCCATCTGTGCTTGTGGTGGATGTCATATACTAGTTTTTGCTACTCAAGATTCAACAAACATGAAGAAATTACAGTAGAAAAGTAAATGATAGTAGCTTGACTGTAGTTTCTTTTCTTGATGATTATCAACCATCAGGAAATACTTTGCAAAGAACATTATCCACAAGGTCACTGAGAAGAGAAAGGGAAAATTCCCCAGAACAGAGAAATCAAATGATATGAACCCCACCCCCACTGGAAGTAACTTTCAAACCAGCAGTATATATGTCAAGACAGTCCCTCCCAGGTTCTCTCTATAAACAACTACCCTGATGCATCTACAAAAAATGAAAACAGCATCAGCCAGAGCAAATGAACCAAGTCAAAAGAAGGGAAAAAATAGCTCTTCTGCAGAAGAGTCAAAGAATGGAAATGAGCATAGAAGTCTCAGAGACACTACTTATGTTCTAAATATGATGCAGATGATGAGCCTGAATCCCAGTCATCAATCTTTAAGATTGTCATTAATTCAAAAACAAAAGGATCAAGAAGATTCAGATGAAGAAACAGACACCAGAAACAGATGCTGAAGACAGAGAAGCTAATAATGAACCAATATAGAAAGAGAGGAAAACAAAGCAGAAGAGATCAAATCAGAGTGCATCAATGAAACAGATATAAGAGTCAATGACACCATGGTTGCTACCATGGAAAAGGAAGAAAAACATTGAGCAAGGTGAGCAAGTTATTCAGGAATACAATGGAGATCAAAAAGGAAACACAAATAAAGTAGGTCAGAAATCCAGGAATATTCTATGGAAGTACCAGATAGACTGTTTAAAAAAAATCATGGATGGTTTCTCTTTTTAAGAGAAAGGCAAATCAACAAATGGGCAGAGTATTCTTGAAGAAAAGCCTTCTAGGAAGCCACTTGTAGTTATAGAAGCAAGGCCAGGAGGAGAACAAGCAAATACTGGAAAAAATAGAAAAGATGAAAATCTGGGAGGTTTTCATATAGGGCAAAATCATATGGAACCTTCATCAGTTAATCAGGAGAGGAAGTCAAAGTCAGGAATAATTCTATAAAATACATATTTATTATTCATGGTCTCTAAATACATATTACAATTTATACTTAAAAATAATTAAGACTTCTGAAAGAAAATTGCTGATAATGAACTTTGTACTGTAAGTTAATGATGTGTTCTCTTGGGGTTTGAATTTCTACTGCTAATATTAGTATAAGAATTACACTCTGAAAAATCTTACTAAAATGTTGTGGCCTTAATTATTTTGTGTTGTAATAAAAATCTATTTTTATGTGAAGAGAAAGATTTTGGGACTTTAACATCATTAGATGCATACAAGGAGTCACTGGAAGAATGGTAAAGGGTCCTAAGTGACTAAAGCCAATGATACATAGAGCATCTCAGGTTTCTGGGATGTGAAATGGTGCCTGTAAACTGAAGTTATCCAATGATGGTAGAAAGGGAGGAGAAACACACAACCCTCATTCTATTTTTGCTTTCTCCACCAAGAAAAATGATGGGGAATAAGAGATGATGTCCAAGAGTCTAAAGATAATAGGATAGTTCTGAGCTTCCTTTAACAAGATCAAAATGAATGACACTGTCAGGTGCAGGGAGGACTGGTAGATGTGAGTGTTGAACCATGGCCAATGAGCCCTGAAAGATCATGGAGATCAGGGTAGGTACACCACAAGGATGGATGAGGGGGAAAAAAGAAAGGAGAAGGGTCCTGTTGGGAGCTTAATTTCAGTTCCTGGCAAAATTATCAAAAGTTTTTTCTTTTAAAAAGGGGGAGGGGGATGATTAGTGAACATCTGGAAAAAAAAAGAAAAAAGGAATGAGCACAAGGAGCCAATATGGTTTCATCAAGAAGAGATCATCCTAGACTGACCATAGTTCCCTCTTTGTTTAGACTACTAAACTCATAGGTCAAGGAAATGAGGTTCATATAATTATCTTAATCTTAGCAAAGCATTTAATAAAAATCTCCTATTTTACGAAGAAAATAGAGAGCTGAGGACTATGCCTAATCCAATTAGATAGGTTTGGAATGACTGAACTCATTAGTGAGTCACTGACAAGTCGGTGAAGGATGTCTCCAGTGAAGGGCCTAAGCATTTGGAACCAAATTAGCCTTGTACTCCTTAACACCCTGATCAATGAAAGGCAAAAACCCCATAAATGACATGCTGATCCAATCTGCATATGACACAAAGCTGTCATGTGCCAACCCAGTGGATGACAGAATCAGAATTGAAAAAGATCTTGACAGGTTAGAACGCTGGGCCAAATCTAATAAATACAATTTAACAAGAATAAATTAAGATTTTACACTTAGTTTTAGAGAATCTTTTACAAGCATAAGGTGAAAGAGGAACAGTGAAAAAACTGTTTTCTAAAAATGATTGGGGCTTTAGTGGACTACAAGCTTATTCTGAGTCAACAGCATGATGAGGCAACCCAAAAGTAGGAATACCATCCTGGGCTACACTAAGAGAGGTAACATTCCAGGAATAACCCTCTGTACTCTGTACTGGTGAAAACAACATTGGTCAGTTGGAGGACCTCCGTAAAAGGGCAAACAGGTTGGTGATCGGTTTTAAGTTCTTGCCATATGAGGACTGTTTACAAGAACTTTAAAATGTTTAGCCTAGAGAAAAGGCCCAGGCGGGAGTCAGGTCAGCAAGCCTCTATTAAGGACTGAAGAGACAGCACTAAGGCTAACAGCTACATACACAAAGACAAAAAGCCAAGAAGTCAGCGTTTTAATGAGGGAGACAACATATAAACAACTAGGAAAACAGGACTTCTCTCCACAGTAGGGGGAAGGCATTCTAGGGGGCAAGGCCTTAGCTTGGGCAGGTGAAACTGCCCGAAATAAGGGGGTGTGGCCTAATTCGTTTTTTCTCCTAATGCCCAAGCAGTTTTTATTTTTATTTTTTAAACATTTTAAAGTTTTGAGTTCCAAATTCCATCCATCCTTCCCTCCCTCTGCTCCCCAGTCCCAGACATATTAAGCAAGCAGACATAGGTTATACATGTGTAATTATATAAAACGTTTCTATATTAGTCATTGTGTACGAGAATACTCAAAAGAAAGAAAAAATGAAAAAGAAAAAGTCAAAAATAGCTTGCTTCAGTCTATAGTCAAACAATATCAGTTCTTTCTCTGGAGGTGAATAGTCTGCTTCATCATGAGTCCTTTGGGACTGTCTTAGATCATCATATTGCTGAGAAGAGCTAAGTCATTCACAGATCTTCATCAAACAGTGTTGCTGTGACTGTGTTCAATGTTCTCCTGGCTTTGTTCACTTCACTCTGCATCTTTCCAGGTTTTTCTGAAATCATCCTGCTTGTTATTTCTTATAGCATAATAATATTCCATTACAATCATAGAGCACAGCTTGTTCAACCATTCCTCAGTTGATGGGCATCCCCCCAATTTCCAATTCTTTGCCACTACTAAAAAGAGCTGCTATAAATATTTTTGTACATATGGGTCTTTTTCCCTTTGTTATAATCTCTTTGGGATACAGACCTAGCAATGGTTTTGCTGGATCAAAGGGTATACAGTTTTATAGTCCTTTGGACATAGATCCAAATTGTTCTCCAGAATGATTGGATCAATTCACAGCTCTATCAACAATGCATTGGTGTCCCAATTTTCCTACATGCCCTCCAATATCCACTATTTTCCTTTTTTGTCATATTAGTCAATCTGATAGGTGTAAGGTGGGGTGTTTTAGTTTGCAGTTCTCTAATCAGTAGTGATTTAGAGCATTTTTTCATCTGACTATAAATAAATTTATTTTTGTGAAAAATGAATGTTCATATCTTTTGATCACTTATCAATAGGAGAATGGCTCTTATTTTTATAATTTTTGACTCAGTTCCCTGTATATCTGAGAAATGAAGCCTTATAATTCAGCTTGCATTGGCTTAGCTTGTGCAAAAACTTTTTTAATTTTATTTAATCAAAATTATCTATTTTACATTTTGCAATGCTCTCTCTATTTTCTTTGGTTCTAAGTGCTTCCCTTATCCATAAATCTAGTGAGCTAAGTCTTAAAGGAAATCAGGAAAACTAATAGACATAGGTGAGAGGGCAGAACATCTTTGGCTTGGAGAACAGTCACTCAAAAGGTAGACAGAGGAGAGATGTAGGATAGTGTTGGGAGAACTGCAACTAGGCCAGTATTGATTGGAGGGGTAAGAAGGGGCCAGATTATGAAGTTTTATGCTAAACTAGGAAGAATACATTTACCCTAAAGGTAAAAGTTATCTTTTGTTTTAGAAAAATCACATAGGCTAGACTGGGATTGGAAGAGATTTGAGGCAAGAAGAGGAGTTACAAGGCTACTGCAAAAATGTTAATGAAATAGTAAGAGCCTGAAGTCCATGGTCATCTGAGTGAAGAGAAGGGGATGATATGAAAGATGTGAAGGTAGAAGATTTGGCAAGGTATTGGATATGTGGAGTGAATGAAGGTGAGGAATAGAGACTGGCACTGAGAATCCAAGCCAATGAAAAGATGGAA
Source organism: Macrotis lagotis (assembly GCF_037893015.1). NCBI lineage: Eukaryota > Metazoa > Chordata > Mammalia > Peramelemorphia > Peramelidae > Macrotis > Macrotis lagotis. Next base: position 689,250,457 of record NC_133666.1, read on the forward strand.
TAGCCCAATAGAAAGAGGGAAGTTGAGGGAAGAGGAGTTTTTGGGGAAAGATAATGGGTTCTCTTTTGCACATATTGGTATTGAGATCCCAACTAGTAAAGGAAACTGAGGAACAGATAGGAGAAAAACCAGTAGAGAACAATGCAACAAAAACCTTGTGCTCTAGTGAGGAGAGAAGATCAAGGAAGAATGTGGGGTCAAATTCTACAAATTAAGTCAAAGCTGACTGGGATTGAGAAAAGACCATACAATCTGACTCTTGAGAGCTCAAAGGTCACTCTGGCAAGGGAAGTTTCAGTGGAAGGTAGGGTCAGAAGCCAAACCATAGAAGGTTTGGAGGAGAGTGATAGAAAAGGGCTTATTCAAGGGGTGGAGAGATGGAGGATAGCAAACAGTCAGAAAGAACAGATTGAGGGAAGGGGTTTTTCTTTGTTTCTTTTAAAGGACAGAGGAGAAATGAGCATATCTGTAGGGAGGAGGAAAGAAGCCAGGAGACGGAGTGAAAATGAGAAAAAAGTGGTGTGATAGAGAGGGTGATTCTGCTGGAGGAAATAAAAGACGATGGGGTCAAGGGTGTTTGGAAAGGAGTTGGCTTTTTTGAGAACAAGATGTTCTCGGAAGTATCAGGGCTGAAGCAGGCTGGGGACTGAGAGGGAATCCTCACAGTCATTTGCTGTGTGACCCGGAGCAGGTGGCTTCTCCTGATATTTTATGGTTTTCTCCCCAAGCAAATGAGGGGTTGGGCTGGCTGGCCTCTGGTGGTGCCTTCCAGCTTTAGGTCTTTGATCCTAAGAAGTGGATTTCAGCTCCCTGAAAAAGGAAACTAGAAGGGCTAGCTGAGGCCTCTCAGATCCAAGATTCTTCCTTTTCAGGCAGAAAGTTCTCTCCAAGGAGACCTGCAGTCTCAGGTCCTTCCATCCTAGCCCCATCATTCTCCAAAGTCAGTCCAGGTTGAAGAGGAAATCACATCACCAAAGCACTAACTCTAAGCTCAAGGAACACAGAAAAGGCAAAAACTGAGCCTGAGGGATCTGGGCTGGTAACTTTACATTTATTATTCCAAAGTGGAAAAATCTCTAAATATCTGCTACTGAAAACATTTAATTTCCTTTATTCCTCACCAAAAAAAAATCACAAAAGGTACAGCCCCTCCCAAGAGAATACATGTGTTTAAGATGTTCTGTATTTCAGCTCCTCTGTAAACACCCAGTAATATCACTAGAGGATGTTTTTGCTAAACAACCAAGTACATAATTACAGGCATTTTCGGTTGAGGAATTATTACTGCTTTAAAGCTACAGCATCTCATTCACCCACAAAGTAATATTTCTTTGTCCCTCTCGACACAGACGGGCATTTTGCCTAAATCCTCTGGCGGCCACTTTTCCTTCCTGCCCCTCTATTGTCTACTGTGAGTCTCCTGCAACTCATCCAAGGAAAATAGGAAGAACAGACATGCTAGAGCCTGATAAAGAAGCTAAAACTACCAGCCGACATGGAAGCTGTGTGAATCTCTCGGATAAAATCGATCTGGTGCAGCTCCAGGCAAGTCAACCAGTCTTTCTTATGCCTTTACTAGGATACAAAGAGAAGCAAAAACAGTCTATTCTCAAGGAGATGCTAGTCAAGGGGGGGTGGGCGCCATCCAAATGAGGAGGCCTCTATCAGATGGGAGCCAAGGGAAGGGCACCCGGGGAGTCATCTGAAGGAGTGTCTCCTTCTGGGGGATCACCTATCTGGGCCAAGTCCAGGTGCTCTGGTCTCTGGACTGCTAATCCAATGCCTTTTCCACTGGCAAAGCCAGGGGGGCTCAGAGCCCCAGTTTCTTCAGTTGTCTAATGGCGGTCATAATTGCTAATCTGATACTTCACAGTGTTGTTCTGAGGATTACATGAGATGCCTAAAGAGAACATTATAACCAGAAAACACAATAGAATTCACTATCATTTTAAATAAACAGTCATGTCACTTATTTGGGAGACCTTGATGACCAGCCTTCCCTTTCCCTTCATATCCATCATCCAAATGCCAACCACTCCCTTTTCCTGGTAAACCCTGATGGCAATGAGGTGACTTTTGTCTTGGGAAAACCTCCTGCATTCCACTCCCCCAGTTAAATGAGGAGAGAAAAGTAAAGGGACTGAGGTCTGCAGAGTAATGATGAGAAAAATAGAGTAATGGGGGATGGCAAAGAGGGAGGAGGTTTTTTGACATTGACTACCATCACAATTTTCATTTCCTTCCTACTTTTCTCAGGATTTTTACATAACTTCAATCTCAATGCATACACAGTTTCCAAATCAGAACTATTTTTACCCAGTTTGAATTCCCATCTCTGAAAACAAGAGCCATTCTGATCATAGCTAATTCTTTTAAGCTCTGACATATAAGGAAGGGTCCAAAGGGCACGAAGTTTATGCTCCATTAATAGTCTCCTTATTCACCAATCCCCTGACCCTGTCCTTTCTACTTCAATAGAAAACATAAAGCAAATTTCTCTATATGTAATATATGCATATAATGTTTATAATATAATTTTAATAAAAGCTAGCATTTCTACTGCACAAGTATAGTGCCAAGTGTTTCTCAAGTTTTCTAGAAAGAATATGAAAAAAAGGGAACAGATAACTAGCTCATAATCATAACATGAGATTAAACCTTCCTGGGAAAGGAGATATTATCGAGATTTAAAAACCAAAAGTGGGCTTTGTGTCCCAGCTCCCCTACTTGCCAACTTTGTAAGCCTGAATAGCTTACTTCCCCTTGCGAAGCCTCACCTACCTCATCTGGAATAGGAGAATAACTTGCCCCTTCAACCTCACATTCTTTTCTGTAGGGATTAGAGAATGTTAATGTGACAAGTAAACCATTCTGATTATAATATCACTAAGCCTCACACCTTATTTTTACCTTTGTGTCACGTAAAAAGTTTGAGACATGGTTTCTAGGCAATTTAATCATTTTATTTTTATTGATAAAAGAGGTTAAGTGGTACTCTGGAATTCCAAAACCCATCATGGTAGCAAGGGGTGTTCCCGAGGATGGCCATCAACTCAATTGGTTATCAATATAATGAAAGAATGAATATTGCCATGAGGTGACATCCTATCACAGAGACTATTCCTGTACTAAGCCCATCCCCATCCTTAGGCAATCTATTCAAAGAATTCATCCCTACCGAAATCTAAATAGAAGGCTGGGTGACCAAGACTGAGGATAATTAATTCAATCTCATTTATCAGTAATGTCCTTCAAGAGATTGAAGTTTTAAAATGAGGATTTTAGGGGCAGCTAGGTGGCACAGTGGACAGAGCACCGGCCCTGGAGTCAGGAGTATCTGAGTTCAAATCCAGTCTCAGACACTTAATAATTACCTAGCTGTGTGGCCTTGGGCAAGCCACTTAACCCCATTGCCTTGCAAAAACTAAAAAAAATAAAATAAAATAAATAAAATGAGGATTTTAGAAAAAGAAGGAACTCTGGGTCTCCCCAAATCATTAATCATTAATAACCATTTCTCTTAATAATCATTTCTCTCATCTTATAAGTGACTGATAGGCATGTACACTTGACCAATTCTGGAGAAGAAAGCTGAAAGCTTCAGTGCCTATTTAGGCTAATGGATCATAAGCTAGAAGCATCCAGGGAACAACCTGCGAGGGAAAAGTCATCAATATAATGCATCAATTTTTTTTGGAGAAGATAAGAACAAGGAAGGACCAGGCCATCCAACCTTTGCTTTGAGGGTATTAAAAACACTGCATAAAGCATCTTATTGATTTTCAAATCAATAAAGTAAAAAGGTCTCCCTGTTAAAGTTGTGGCCAGTTTGACAGGGGAGTCCAGCAAATGTCAAAGTCCATCAATCAGCCAAGGAGGTCAGAGTGGAAGAAGAAAACATGCCAAGAGTAGGTTAGAGGAAATGCAATCAATGGTATTGGTGATAGAGTACAGCAGAATTCTCTTCTAATCACCCTCTATTGCCTTAAAAAAAATGGCATAGGGGGAAAAACAGACTTAGGTCATATTTTCCTCAGAAAAAAATGATGCATAACTCAGTCTTCACTTTAGAAATAATCCATGCAGCCAACACTCAATTTTCTAATATTACATAGAGTTACTTTTATTAAATTACAAAAAAAATAGTCATTTTCTTTAGCGGCACAATAGGATACAGCACAAGGGCAGGAAAAGAACCTTTCCAAGCACTATCTTTATTTGAACTTCCCCGAATTAAGGTGAGTGGTAGTAATGATGATAACAGTCCTGGACATGCAGGCAGCCCTTCGAAGCCTGCACAGCACTTTCCTAGAGGAGCTCATTGGATTCTCTCAGCAGCACTGCGCAATGGATTCTAGTGTTGCCATCATATTCCCAACCTGCCATTGAAGATGACAGAAAGTATGGGGGGGAGGTCAGGATGGAGTGTAAACCTGAGTTTTCCTGATTCATTATCCAGAAGTCTATTCTCAAAATCAAATGAAATGCTATATTAAAAAAATGCTTTAAGAAGATACATATAAAATCCCATGCAAATGAAAATTATTAAAATTAATGTTAGCAATAATAATAATGTTCATAAATCTTGCACCACATCAGATCATCTCACAAGCTATCTTTAAAATGGTATTCCATATATGTTTCTAATTCTGTTCTGAGATGACTTCAATTGTTCTACAAGATATCATCACTTGTAATTTATTACACAAACTGAGCCTATTTGACTTAAATTATAGTGAATCAAACACATCATGGCATAGTGAAATGAGGTGATTCTCCTCTGGGTTTGGCTGGTGGCTGTGTCATCTTGGACAGATGACTACTCACATTGTGGCCTTTGTCTCCATATGTAAAATGGGGCATCAAGCTTAAGTGGTCATGGGCCAGGTACTAGACCAGCACTTTACAAAGGTCTCATTGGATCCCACAACAACCCTAAGAAGTAGGTGCAGCGATTATTCCCATTTTTTACAGACAAGGAAACAGAGGCAAACAGAACTGATGACTCTCCCAGGGGCACACAGCTAAGTGTCTAAGTCAGATTTGGACCCAATCAGGACTTCCTAACTCTAGACCCAAGCTCTGATGACTCAATAAAGATGTCACTGTGTTTTATTTCTGGGAAGACACTCTTGAATGAACTCCAGTATTGGATCACCCTACTCTATTGTCCTTGCCAATAGATCTCTCAAGTTACTCTGTGTGTGTGTGTGTGTGTGTGTTTGTGTCACGTAAACAGTGATGTGTATAGAAATCATCACTCTTAATATACTGTAAGCTCTTAGAGGACAAGGATTGCTTCATGTTTATCATTGTATCCAAAATGCAATATACCACATTAAATTACAAACTTTTATGGTATGGTGGAAAGAGCACCAAATTTGTATGCAGGAGTCTTGAGTTCAAATCCTTCTGTTTCTTAGCAATATAATTTTGATCAGTCCCTTTCCATTTATTACAAGAACCTTCCATATATGACAGGAACCCTACTTTCCCAAGGAAAGCACTTTGTACACCTTCATATGCTATAGAAAGTGAGACTGGATTATTCCTGGAGGATGTTTGGCTAAGATGGGAGGTTTGACATGAGAAGAGGAAGACAACAGTCTGGACTGCCTTTCCATTTTTTATTTTGTCTTTGAATGGTGCCTCATTGTCTGGTTCTACTTGGTCATCTGGTGTTTTCAATCTTACCATATTTTTGGTGGCATCCTACACATGAGGGTACAAAGCAATGATTCTTCTCAAAGATTAAAATCACTGCTTAAGTCACAAATACAATGAGGAAGATGAGGCTGGAGGAGTGGAGGTTTAAGAAAATGTTCTTATAAGTAATCACAATGCAAGTAAGTGAAGTGGCTTAATCCAATATTTTACTGGCTGTGGGACTACTTCCAAACCCCTTTAGGGCACCACAAATTTGGTGACCAGATGTTAATACTATTTCTATGCCAAAGACAACCAAAAGATCTGGGGGCTTTTTTCTTCAAAAAAAACTCTCAAAAATAAAACTATGTCTACTTCAGATCATTATAGGATGACAGAAAGTGGATTCTCCCATCATCCCCACAGGTTTCTCCATACCCCTGAGGGGCTGGCTGAGCAAGGTAAAGCAGGACCCTTCAGGAATGGGACAGTTTTTTATTTTGCAGCTGACTGATAGACAACCCCACCATTCAAAATAGCCTACCTATCACTCAGACTACAGGTACACAGAAAGGAAGCAATGCAGGAGGGGACAAAACATGCTGGATAGCAAGGCTGGAGTCCCTGACACAAGTCCTAGTCAACATGGGTTGACTGTGTTTTAGGGTCTCAGTTTCTTCCAATGTAAATATCAGATAACATCCCTACTCCCTCATGGAGCTGGTCACAAGATAATGAAGGTACTTACAGCTCTTCCAGGGTAGAGAAACTCATTGTTATTGGAACTGACAGTGTTTCTGAAATATCAGTGCCCAATGGGATTCTGAACTAAAGGCCAGGATTTTTCAAAATTGCCTCTATTTATTTTCTCTATGATCCTATATTACAAAGCCTCATGAGCCCATGAACCCATGGCCATGTCATGACCAGTGAAGGACACGGGGGTGATCTGGGCATCCTGTCCCTGCAATGACCCATCAGGGTGCCCAAGCCGGATGTTCCAGAAGCAGCCAGTCGAGGAGGAGAGAGCTGTTCTGGTGGCAGTGCCAGCACTTCTCTGCCACAACAAGCTCCCGCTAAGTCCAGATTGGCCTTGGTAAGATGTAAGCTTTCAATGATGAGCGATCCACTCTCAAGATAAAAGCTACCATCCAGGTAACAGGTAGGATAACTAGCCGGCACTACTCCATTCTCAGCCCAGGCTGAGATCTTGGCAGAAGCTCCAAGCTGCTTTCTCCACATCATCAGCTGGGTCCTCCCTGAATCTCTAAGCTTTTTCAGACATGAATAAGACCCAGTAAATGAGATGTTCACAGAGTGTGCAGTTCAAAGAGCTGGCAAGAGAATCAAAGCTCCAATTCTCTTTCTCAACCTGACTAGAGAATTGCACATGATTATCAACAGGCCACGCCTTTGTTAATCGATGATGTCCACTAGAAGCATGAGACAAATAAATAACTAAATGAAAATAGTGAGAGGGCACAATGCCAAACCCATGTCCCAACACAAATGCCTAAAACCTTCATTAGGGACAAAGAGCTGAAAATTACATTATAATTTTATTTGGTCAATAGCACTCAATCCACTACAATAGTCTTATTAAGATCCTAACTAGAGTTTTGTCTTCCTTGAGAAAGACCATGACATAATGGAAAAAGTGATGGATTCATATCTTGGCTTTACCACTACTTCGATGTGTAAACAGAAAAATCATGTCACTGAGCTTCTGTTTTCTGTTTCACATGAAAAATGAGAAATCTATCAATACTGGAGAACCCGAGGAAACCCTCATTACAGAATGGAATAGAAAGTGGAGCAGCCTTAGAATCTTCCTCATTAAACCATGAAACTCAAAAGAATATATTTTGAAGGAAATCATTAAAAGAAAAAAAGATGTATTTAGACAAAAATATTGATATTCTATTTGAATGAAAAAAATATATAATCTATAACACTAAAAGGAAGATAAGAAAAAATTTAGGGTAAACCCTTCATTTTATAAAGCAGGAAAACCAAAGCTGAGAGAAGTTAACAGATTTGCCCAAGTGATACTTTATAAAGGAACACAGCATCCACCGTCAATCCTTTTAGAATAGGGTTTATTCAATGTATCCTGTATCAACAGAATGGTGAAGACAAATAATGGAAGGATTTGGGAACACTAATAATTGGAATCCTCCACCAGGATTCCAGAGGACTCAAAATAAAACATGCTACCACTTTGAGACAGAAAAGGGATGGATTCAAAGGGCAGACTGAGACATTTGTTTTTAACCACAGTCAAAAAATATTATCGCATAGCTGTTAAAGGTTTTTTTCCTTTCTTGCTTTCTCAGTAGGGTTTGGGGAAGGGGAGGTGGAACAGTTGGAGGGGAAGGGGAGGTGGAACAGTTGGAGATAGGGAGAGTAGATTTTTGCTGATTAAAAAGAGCCTGGATGTTATATTTCAAGAAATCTTTTTTTTTTTTACAAACTACCCCAACTCTCTTAGATCCAAAGGACAAAATAGGAATTGAATCCACTGGTCTCCTCTTAAAAGAAACACCAAAGTGGAAACTCACAGGAACATTATAGACAAAATCCAGAGCTTCTAGGATAAAGAAAAAGATGCGGCAAGCAGCCAAAAAGAAAGAATGTTAGTACTGAAGAGCCACAGTCAGGATCATACACTAAAATTTAGCAGCTCCCACTATAAAGGAAATGAAAAACCTATAATATAATATTATAGAAGGCAAAGGATATGGGTTTACAAACCAAGAATAAGTTAATCCAACAAAACTGAGGATAATTCTAAAGAGGGAAGATGCACCTTTAATGAAATAGGGGACTTCTAAATAGTCCTAATGAAAAGATCAGAGCTACATAGAAACTTTGAAGATCAAACGAAGAGAAACAGACAAGATAAAAAAATGAAGTCGTAAGGGTCAAAGAAAACACAAAATGGCTTACATTCTGTTATGGAGAAATGATAGATGGATGCTCTCTGAACCTTATCATCATCATCATGGGTCATGGGGGGGGGGGTCTATTTAGACAGAAGGCCTGAAAATTGTTTTGTATGTCTTAATGATCTTAGAAGAAGAATATAAAGAAAGAGAAAGAGGAATACACTGGGAGAGAGGGAGGGAGAAAAGATTAAGGGAAATTATCTTACCTAATAAACAAGCCAAAGAATTCTATATGAGTCATGAAAGAAGAAAAGGAGAGAAGATTATATAGGAACACTCAATGGGAAATAAGAGGAAAGTGTAAAAAGGAAGGGGGGGAATTCAAAGCAGAAGAAATTAAGAGAGGGATTAGTCCTAACAAAACAGACTCTTAAGGATATACAAAAATGTAACTCTTATTTTGATGGGGCAAAGAGATTGTGCCAATCAACTAGGGAATGGTGATGATTAATTTTGTCCTTTATTCTTGAAGAAGACCATGACATCAAGGAGGTAATGCCAAGACAAGTAAATGAATTAGATTAAATGGAGGGTGGGGTCACTAGCCTCATTTTCTCCTCTGAAGCCATCAGGGTCCATTGGTCAGATATGGATGAGAACTAGAGATAGACCTGAATGAGAGGTGATCAAGTTAAGTGACTTGCCAAAGGTAACATGACTAGTAGCATCCAGTGTCTTGAGGTTAGATTCAAACTCCTATTCAAACAGTATCCACTGCACTACTTAGCTGCTCATCAACTGAGGAATAGGGAAGGAAGGTACAAGGATTTTTAAAATGCTTTTCATGTGTCAGATACTATGCTGAACTTTACACATATGACCTCATTTGATCGTCAGAAAAACCTGGGAAGTAAGGTCCATTATTATCCCCATTTTACATTTAAGTGAACTGAGGCAGGCAGAAGTTATCATGGTCCCATTGCAAGTAAGTGGCTGAGGTCACATTTGAACTCAGATTTTTCTAACTCCAGGTCCATCACTCTCTCCATTACTTCCCTCCCTCTAACACAGCTGAAGTTATAATAAATACATAGGGTGGAATCACTTATACTGTAAGGAATGATGAAAGGGATGATTTCATAGAAACCTGAGAAGACTTCCATGAACTGATGCAGAGTGAAGTAGCAGAACCAAGAGGACTGTGAATACACTGACAACAATATTATATAGAAAAACCAGTTTGAAAGACTTAGGAATTCCTATCAATGGAATGATCAACCAGGATTCCAGAGGACCTTGGATTCAACATGCTGCCTACTGCTCCCTGATAGAGAGGGCTCAGAGAGCTGAAGAGAGCAAATTTACAGAGAAGCGCGCTCTCTCTCTCTCTCTCTCTCTCTCTCTCTCTCTCTCTTACACACACACACAGAGAGAAACACACACACAGATGCACATACACACACCACACAGACATAAGCACATACATGCACACAGACACACACAGATATACTACACACTCACATATACACACACAAACACATGCACACACAGACACACAGATGTACACACACATGCAGAGACACATCACAGACACACACATATACACATGCACAGCAGACACACACACACACACACACACACACAGAAACACACACTCCACCTTCCTCTTTTGCCCAGGTTAGATTTTTTTTCACTAATCTAGCAATTACCTCAGACCAAATCCCGGACTCCTTCAGAATTCTTTGAGGTTGAGGTATTGCCCAAATTAATGTCACTGAAAGGATTAATAACTTCTCATAATGTTAGGTTCTCCTTACTGTAGCAAGAAATCTCAATTTCCTATGAAATCAGTAAAACCTTGAAAACACCCCAAATGACCATGTTCTCTTTCATTCTCTGGGATTCACCTTTTATGGATCAAGCCAAAAAATGACTACCTTTTTGGGCCCCAGTCCAATCTCCATGCCAAACTTGGTCTTGTTCCCTTGCACGCCATGGAATGGAAAGTGCACGGAACAAGGGTAGATTCCCAAATACCGTCATCCCTAGATGCTCCATTTTTTTTCTTCTTCTTTGGAAAAATCCATACTATGTTAGAACTATACTTATCCTACCTCCAACTAAACTACTTGAAGTGGTCTCCTTCCTGTCAACAAGACAAACAGCTCAAGGATGCATCACTGGAAGTGAGAGCTTCTGCCCCTTCTGAAATTTGAATCTCCCTGGTGTATTTTCTGTCTAAGGACCCAGATAGCAGAAGTTCATTATGTTGAATTTCCAAGCAGTTTTAATATATTATCTTCAAGGCAATGCTAATTCAATAATCTAGCTGCCTGTACATCTAGAATTATAAATATTAGAGCTTCAAGAGACACCGAATATATTAAGAGTTTAAGAAAAGGTCTTAGAACATTAAAAAAATAGAATTTTGTAACAGGAAGGGGTCTTAGAACAAAGACTGTTAGAGCTGGGAGAGAAACATTAGAATCACAGAATGTAGGGCTAGGTTTGCAGCAGTCCTGAGCACTAGGGGGATCTGTGTCTGACAAACTCAAAAGATTATACAACTTAATAAGAAAAAGAAGCAAACTTTCCGGGCATCATCACTGTCATTGTGTATTTTTTATAAAGTTGAAGTAAACAACCCCCATCCTTGGAGACCCATTTTATCTATGGCATTTGTTACCCAGTCAAAATATTTACATTCCAAAATAAAACAAAAGTACGAAAATGGGGAAGCGTCCTGGGCCCTGGCCTGGTGATCACTAGAGCTTGAGTAACCGCTTTTCCCTCCCACAAGCACCAAGAGCCCAGGAGAATGTCGTGTTCAACAACTGTCTGTCCGGGCTCGTAGGCACCATGGGGAAAGCATGGACTCACCCAGGGGCCTGGGTCTCACTCCAGACTCTGCTCTCTGCTCCCTGCCTAACCTAGCCAAGCAGGAGTTTCCTCACCTATCAAAGAAGGGGATTGGATGAGGTCCTTCACGTGAAACACATGTGGGACTAGTGACAACCCCACCACCCTCCATACTGTGAGTCCTCCTAGAATTGCCCGTCCTTCACAATGGAATTCCCACCCATCATTCCATACTCAGGTCACACACTCCCAATACTCTGCTTCTGCCAGACTTGCCCACACATAGTTTTCTGGGCACAGATACCGCTTACAGCTTCTGGCCTTCACCAACACTGGCAGCAAGGCCTCTGATGCTCCTCTTCCTCACCTATATCTCCACCAGTCCCTAGCTTCCCTGAGAGGACACTCCTCAAGGGGGTTTTTCCTAATCCCTCCATTATTAAGGTTCTTTTTATGCCCAGAAAAACCATACTGCATTTCTTCTATATATGTTTATCTGTGCACAGCCTCTTTGAGAGAAAGGACTGCTTGGTTCCTGTGGCTGTATTTCTAGTGTCTACACTGTGGCCGATATATAATAGGTACGAATAAAGATTTATGGAATTGTTGATTCACTGTCTCTATGGAGATCACTGTGTGTTATTCAGTGTTTGGTGAGATGCAAAGCTGAAGACAGAGAGCCTTCCTTCATGGAGCTTATAGTCCATGTAGGGAGCTAAGATAATGACAACTCACACTCCAGACTGCAGGAAAAGTGCATCAGAGATGCAAAGAGTCCCGGGGAAGGTTGCTGCTTTAAATTGGTCCCTATGACCTTTCAACCCTCACTTGCCCCTCAGGTAGATTCCAAGAGGTCAGCTGTCATGTATCAGGGTCCCGGGATGATACTGGGGGTGAGAGACATCTTTTGCTATAGCACATGAGTCTCCTTCAATGATTACCACTTGGCATCCATCAGCCAGGTCTAATTAGCTTTTAGAATCAGGCATATACTAAGATGGTGTAGGACGTACAGTCAGTATAATATCTCTACCTCACCCCCAAATTCTCTGATCCTCCCCCACAATACATATATAGTCCAAGGGAACTGTTGACTTAAACATGGAACACCTGTGACCTAAGAAAAACTCACAGCTTCTTCTGATTGCCTCAAGTTGTGCCCTTAGGCTGGGCTCATTTTTCTGCTGTGCTCCAGGGAGAGTCTGAAACCTAACTTTTAGCACCGTGTTCAACCTGTCCTTGGCTCCCATTGCAGACACTGTTCTTCAGATATGCTGAGCTCATGAAAAATTCAAAGTCTTCAACCTTTTGAGGTTCAGGAATTTCTTCTAGATGAGAGAAAGAATGAGAGAGAAGATCCAGATGCTTTATGCCAGGTCAAAGAAGCTCACTGGTTTCACGTAAGCTCCACAGGATGTGAGGAGACTCCTCAACCCAAGTGAATCCACTTCATGAGTGTCACCATTTCACTTCATCCAATGACTTTCAAGGTCTTCTAAAAGTAACTAAGGACATTTTGCACTTAGCCTAAAGCTTATTATTGACAGATTGATACTTAAGTCTTGATAACACCTAGCAGCTCTGGTTGATTGAGTGTGTTCACCTGACAAAGGTATCAGGTAACAGCATCTCTCACTTTAAGTGGGTGAGGTAATGAACCGAGTCAATCAACCCCCATTACACTGATGTTTGTGTTTGATCATTTACAGTCCTGCCCAACTCTTCCTGACCCCATTTGGGATAAAGAAAGTTGCATTTGAAATGGGTTTTAAAGAATGGTTAAGGATCAACAGGTGAAAGCAAAAGAAAGTATTCCAGTTGGAAGGTCTACCATGAGCATATGTTTGGACTCAGGAAAGTACCAAACATATGACCCAGAGAAAAGTCCAAATTGGCTAGAGTGTAGATTGTCAAGGAGAAGTCATGTGATATAAGACTGGAAATTTAGGTGACACGAGATTATTAGAGCCCTGAATCTCAGAGCTATTGGGCAATAAGTTGGGAATGAACACTTCCAAACAAAGGGAGGACATATACACAAGTTTCTTCTTGCAGCAGAGGGTGGTGCAGGAGAATACAATGTGCAAGAGCACAGAGATAGGACAATCTATTAGGAGACCACATTGAGAGTCCAGACCCCAGAAGGGTCATGATGAAGACAGAATTGGTCACTTGTAACCAAGTGACTTTTTCCTTTTTCTCAGCTCTAATCTCCAAAGATATCTCAAGGCTTCAAAAAAAGAGATACAAGTAAAGGGTGAGGTTGATAATAACAATAATAGAAGAACAATGAGATTTAAGAGGGAAAATAATAAGCTTTGATTTGGACATATTGGTGAAAGGTTTTGGTAGGCCAGGCCTATGGGCGGCAGCTAGCGAGCTCAGAGGAGAGATCAGGGATGAAATTCTGGTTAGGAACATCTTCATTGGGGCCAAAAGCTGTGGAAGAGAACTGGGAAGAGCCCGAATGAAAGGTTCTTGAAAAGAGTTATGGATCAGGAATCAGGAATCAGGAATCCTGGCATTGAATCTCAGCTCCATCAGGAACTCCCTATGGGTCCTGAGGAAATCACTTCATTTCCTAGGTTCAACATTTCTTAACCTTTAAAATAAGGGTGTTGCACAAGATGCTGTCTAAGTCTCTTTGTAGTTCTGACATTCTATAATTTGGTAGGTAGGAAACCAGAAAAGACATTGTCATTTTTCATACTGTAACTGTTAAATTCTGGCAGATAGTTACAACAAAGATAAATGCCTATATATAACAAAGTGATTTAAGAATAATTTTTCATGCAGTTTTTAGGACCTAACTCTTAATAATTCAAAAAATCATACCATTTAAAAACTAGTTCCTTCCCAAACTCTTCATAAAGTTATCACAAGCATGGAATTATTGTTGCAAGTTATAGCACTGCATTGGTTCATCTATCAACTGAATATCAACTCTTGGTTTTTTATATTCTAAAACATATTTTAAAGGACTTGGAATTTGAAAACTCAGGTTCAAGTCTCAGTTCTGTGCCTCACTAATAGAAGAGTATGTAGTCCTTTTCCCTTCCTCTACCTCTATTTCTTCATCAACAACACTCACTCTGCTAAAATCTGGCAACATAAACTACACAGAGATCATAAAGCCATCATGTGCTACAGAAACTCTGGCTTGGAGGGTGATGCCAGAAGGCCACTGCCACTGCCCAAGCAAGCATCCACTTGGGCTCTGCCATTGGGTGTATCCTCAGGAGATATAAGCTCATGGAAGCATCAATCTAAACTGGCACAAATATAAACATAAAGGGAGCCAGACTTAGGGTTCACTGATCAAGCTTGGAGTCCCCCTTCCAACATTACTGCTTTGTGAATTGGGGTAGGGCATTTCACTTATCTGGATCTTGTTTGCCCCAGTTATCCTAGGGATTTGTATCTCTAAATTTCTTCCACTCCAACAGTACAAATTTTAGATTCTAAGACTCCTCCCAGTTCTGACATCCCCATTCTAAGGTCTCTTCCAGTTCTGACATCCCCTGTTCTAAGCTCCCTCCAAGCTCTGACATCCTTTTGTTCAAGATCCCTAAGAGCTTTGAGTCTATCCTCATGTGTTCCCACGTTGTCAGGTAAATGCTATGATTTAAGGAGGCAGGTGAACCCACAGGTACAGGGATCACTGGCTTTGGTGCATTAACCATACATGCTACGGCTCCCTTTCAGAAGCAAAGATAACAGGACTAGGTATCAAAATGAAACTGAGTAATGACCCAGAGGATATACTTTACTTTAGGGAAAGCAAAATTCCAAAGAAGTGATGCATCAAAGAATAAAGCTGGGGTATAATTCTGTGATTCCATGTTCCCCAACCAGGTCCAAGAGATTCCCCCAGTTCAAGGCAAAGGTTATATTCACCCTTCAAAAAAAAGAGCAATGGTGCTGCCACCACCTTACATTTCAGCGTGCCAACGTCCAGCCACACACTTGGCAGCAGAACACAATTGACTCCCAGCTCTGTTCATGACAACAAGGAGCGAGGCATGGAATGC
The DNA here is from genome assembly GCF_037893015.1 of Macrotis lagotis. Lineage (NCBI taxonomy): Eukaryota > Metazoa > Chordata > Mammalia > Peramelemorphia > Peramelidae > Macrotis > Macrotis lagotis. Next base: position 689,265,881 of record NC_133666.1, read on the forward strand.
CTCTAATTCTCAGTATCAGTTGTGGATGCTTGTGTTAAACAAAGCCCACGACGCAGTACCAATCATTTCCTCCACTGGTAATCATGTCTAAGTCTTCTTTTTAAAAAAATGGAAACAACAAATTTGGTGGAGTCTGGAGATTTAAATTCTAATCATTTTCCCTTTGCCCTTTCACACTGAAGTTCCCCAGGGAGCCTTTGCTTCCAAGCATTTCTATTCTCAGCTCTTGAATCAATAACCCGTAGCTTCTAAAGGCAAGAACTCCAAGGAAATGCAGTTCCCTCTCCTCCCTCCCCTACACCAATTAAAGAAAATGAAATCTATAAGCCTGTGGACTGGCCTGCAATAGAAATATAATAATAATAGCCACTGAGCACATTCTGCACCAGGCTCACTGAAATGAGGCTGGGCCTAGCACTGGGCAGCTGCTGGTTCCATATCTAGAGTTTTCAGAATCAGAATTTTCAAAGGTTAAAAATCAGAAGGAATCTTGGAATTCCAGAAAGTGAAAACTGTAAGAGGCCTGGGATTCTAGAATGTCTGAATTGGAAGGAACCCCAGATCACAGCATGTCAGAGCTAGGAAGGACCCACATTTTAAGATAAGCCCTTCTCCCAATCATTGTTCCCTGACCATCATTTCTTCTTAGTTCTCTTCTCCCAGAGCACTCAATAGAGAAGTGAAATTTGGATTTGAGGGCTCTAGGGAGAAGAACAGAACTAAGAAGAAATAGTGGCAAAGGGCAACAAAAATGTGCATACCCTTTGATTCAGCAATACAACTAATGGGTCTATACCCTGAAGAGATGATGAAAAAAGGTAAAAACATCACTTGTACAAAAATATTCATAGCAGCCCTGTTTGTAGTGGCAAAGAATTGGAAATTGGGTAAATGTCCTTCAATTGGGGAATGGCTTAGGAAACTGTGGTATATGTATGTCATGGAACACTGTTGTTCTATTAGAAACCAGGAGGGATGGGATTTCAGGGAAGCCTGGAGGGATTTGCATGAACTGATGCTGAGGGAGATGAGCAGAACCAGAAAAACACTGTACATCCTAACAGCAACATGGGGGTGATGATCAACCTTGAAGGACTCACTCATTCCATCAGTGCAACAATCAGGGACAATTTTGGGCTGTCTGCAATGGAGAATACCATCTGTATCCAGATAAGGAGCCGTGGAATTTGAACAAAGTTCAAGGACTATTCCCTTTAATTTAGGAAAAAAACAGATATCTTATTGTCTGATCTTGTTACCTGTTAGACATCTTGTCTCTTCTCTAAGGATATGATTTCTCTCTCATCACACCCAATTTGGATCAAGGTACAACATGGAAACAAAATAAAGGCTGACAGATTGCTTTCCGTGGGGGGAGGGAAGCAAGATTGGGGGGAAAATTGTAAAACTCAATATCTTTAATAAAAATTAATTTAAAAAAGGAAGGAGGAGGAGGAGGAGGGAGGAGGAGGAGGAGGAGGGAGGAGGAGGAGGAGGAGGAGGAGGAGGAGGAGGAAGGAGGAGGAGGAGGAGGAGGAGGAGAAATAATGGTGGCCAGAGAACCAAGAGCACATTATTCACCCTCTGCAGACCTGGTTTCTCTGGCTGTAGGGGAGATTCTGAGTTCCTCCCCTCCCAACACTTGGACTGGCTCTCCTATAAACTTCTAAATAACTGTGAGTAGCTATTGCCCCTTACCAGCCATGCCGGTGAGCCACAAGGAAGTGAAGGACTCACCTTGCTATGGCATTTAAATAATAGGCTATGGAGGACTAACCCTGCCTAGTGCCCAGGCACCCCAGGGGAAGGCCAGGTTGATTTTGAAGCCAATCCAAAAAATTAATAACCCTTACATTTGCATGTCATTTCAATACTTCAAAAAGCACTTTGCCTCAATTATTCTACTTGATCACAATTCTAGAAGGTTTACCCAATGCCAGTACAAATAACTCTCCTTTTTTAACCTAGGGATCCTGAGATTTAGAGATGGAGGGGACTTTAGGAATTGTTTTGCTCAACTTCCTAATTTTCTGGAGTCCCAATCCACCCACTTTAACTGGAACCTAGAAAGGGCTGTTCCAATTTACATATGTAGTATGAGGCATCATTAGAATCTGAAAACAGGTCCTTAGGTATAGATCGATTGGATCTATTGGATCTATAGGTTCCTTCCCACCTTCACCTTCTTTCTCACTTCCCAGACTGGTTAGAATACTTCTTTGACTCAGATTATTATTTCACCAATTCTCTTTCCTATCTTACTTTCTCCTCTCAAATATGCTGTCTTCCTCAGTTCAGATTAAAACAGGTATTTAAAAAAGGAAGCAAAAAACCTAATATAAAGAATTTTTTTCTTTTCCAATATTTGATAAAGTGCTCTATCCCTAGCTCAATATGTATATACACTTTTGTCTCTTTCAGAATTGTAATAGGAACAGAGATTGTCTTTGCCCTTAGGGATGCCAAGAATGGCCAAGAATGATGGAGGCAAGGAAGCTTCTGCTCACTAGAGAAAGATCCAAGACATAAGAATGTCATAAAGCCTGGATTCAGAGAATAGGAAAGGAAGAAAAGAGCCCCTTGAAAAATAAACAAAAGTGAGAGATGGGAAGGGCATGGAGAAAGGAAAATTCTGGGCTATTCTTAAGTTCCATCTCAGCAAAGAGCTGATCTTGAGGATCTGATTGAAAGGACAAAGGTTCCTAAAAAAGCAATACTGGTCACCTCAGCATGTCCTTGGAAAATGAGAACCTAGGACAAAGGGGGACTCCCTTTGAGGATGAATGCAGTCCCAAAACCTAAATTAAGATATATCTGGCCCAGAAGAGCATCCGACAGGTCAAAGAGAAGAACAGAGAACTAACACTTTTTTTTCCAACCTCTTCTCCCAGGAGCTAAAGAATAGTTTCCCCAAACACAGAGAATTCTATCCCATCCACCAAGCTGGAAAGTATTGGAAATTGTACCCATTTATGTTTCAGGACAGAAATTGATTCTACTATGTGATTCCCTTTTGTTGTTTACTTGGTTTTATGCTTTAATTAGATATTTTTGCTATTGCATTTGTAGCTACACATCTATGAAGAATATTCTATTAGTGGGGACTCTGGGCAAGGAACTGCAGAATTGATCATTGCCCCCCCAAAACACACCAAATCTTAGAAAATTAGCTTAAGTTATCCAGGGTTTGGAGATCTGTGGGGTTCGGAGAATAGGACAGAACCCCTTGGTCCAGCTGTAGCTCTCAGAATAGCAGAACATCAAGTCTCTTGACCCAGGCCCTTAATTCACAGATGAGGAGAATGAGGTCTAGAGAGGTTTACCCAAGATCATGCCTTAGGTGAGTGGCAGAGCTAGGCCAAGAATCAAGTCTCTGACTCCCAGGGCAATGCTCTCCTGGCCATGCAATAAATGTGAACAAGACCAAGTCACAAAAGGAGCCTTCCAGAAAGTCCTTGGAGGTCACTGGCTGTAGAAAAACCATGGGAGGATTCATGGGGTGCCAGAGAAGATCTTCAAAGGCAGTTTGTCTTACAGAGGCGCAAACAGACCTAGAAAGAGGAAGTCGCATGTCCAAGATCCTACAGGTCACAGAGAAGAGGTAAAATTGGAACCCCATTGTACTGGCCACAGTAGGGGGCAACTGGATCACCTCACTCTCCATGGTTTGGGTACCTTTTCCCCATCTCGACTACAATGTGAGCCACAAGTCCATCTTGTCCTAATTACCAACAACATCAAAAACTAGGGGAGGCTCTATGTAGGCTCCTATTAATTCAGGCTCAATCTTGGGACAAAATAAGGCATTCATAGTCATTAAATAGTTAAAGAAAGGAGGTCTGCTTACCCCTAACATAACCATGGACACACAACACAGTGACATTCAGTAGCCTCTTCATCTCCATATGGAAATGCAACTGGTGTGAGGGGCAGGGAGGGTGCAGTATCAAAGTCAGAAGGGTCCGAAGGCTACAGAAATGGAAACTTTTGGGTCCCTTTGTCAAGGGAGGCATAGCTCAAGTGTTGTTCCACCTGGTCCAATCAAGTCCTGGCTTTTCTGCCTTTTCCTAAGGCATGGCAGACAAGGAGCAGTAAACTCTGACAGATACTAATCCTACCTCAAGATGAATAGACTTCATCTCCCTCGGAACTCTAAAACTGAAATAACAACATATAATTATGCATTTTAAAGTTTTCAAAGCATTCTCTTCACATCAACAATGTGAGGTTAAGCAAACTAAGGTTAAAAGACTTAGTAGTGATCATATTGGTCTTAAGTATTGGAGAATTCCAACTGAAGGTTTCTGACTCCAGGTCACGAAAGATCAGTTTTCACTATCTCCCAGGAAGATGAGGAAAATGCCTTTTAAACCATGAAGTACTAACTATCTAAGACTCAACACTAGGAGCTCTGGGTTTATTCAGATCAGGTTCAATCTTGGGATTTCTCAAATCATTCTATCTTTCTCTTATGTTTCAATCTCTACAGATTTGGGCAAAAGGTGCTCCCATGCAAGTACCTGGTCAATTACAAATATTCTGACTACAGAACATCCTTTATTTATCCTCAGATTCTATATAAATGCCTAGCCAATAATATATTTTGAACACAACTTTTATTTCACTCTAAAAAGAGTTCATACAATACAAAGGTGGTACTTTAAAAAAATAAAGTAAATTCTCCATCTCTCTTCACTAAGACTTACTTTCTGACACTAACTATATGACTCCATGTTCATTGTTCCAGTCTATGGATTAAATTCCTTCTTCAAAAGGCAAAGCATTTAGGGTTGCTTGGAAGTCAACCCCACACCCACAAAATAGGCACAATCCAAATAATCCCCAACACTTGTAGAAGTCACGTAATCTCTTAGCCAAAGAAACCCGGGGCCAGAAACTCAGAACTCATCCATATTCTCTTCTCTTTTCTCTAGTCTGTATTTCTTGAATGGTATTCTCAATGGCTCCAAATTGAACTTTCACCAATTCACCATTATATCCTGGCTATTGACAATTTTCAAACCATAGTATTTCCTTTTCTCTTGGGACTACTAAGTCTTCGCACAGCTGTCATTTCTGGGATCAAGTTTCTACATGATCTCTCCCCAGAAGGGTCCAGAAACTCTAAAAACCACAAGACCCTTCCTGGCTATGGTTCTCTCTTAAACCAAGAAGATCTGCTCTTGCCTCTTCACCACTATCATTTTAGGCTAAAATTCTGGTACTCATGCTAGAGGTGGTCCAGAGAACTCTGGATGCTCAGGTTTTTTGACTCGTAGAAACCAAAGCCTGGACTATCTCAGTCCTCTCTGGATCTCCCTTTTTGCTACATTCTGTCACTATGGCTTAGAAGGGCAATAGCTTAACTCAATCATATCTTGTCAGAATGAAATGATCAGCAATTAGTGGGGATATCCTCACTTACCTGAGAGGAAAAATGAAAGTCTTCAGGCTTCTTAATGTTCAGGCAGACCTTAACTCATACCATAAACTCATATAAGTATTCTCATCTCCATCTGTTTATCTTGGTCTTTCTCTGGCACTCTCTTCTCTCTCTCTCTCTCTCTCTCTCTCTCTCTCTCTCTCTCTCTCTCTCTCTCTCTCTCTCACACACACACACACACACACACAAAAACCATCTACTGTTAGTAGTTTTCAAAACAGTGAACAGGATCAAGCTAGCTCTTTCATCTATCATCCTAACCTAGGAAATAAAAGCCTGCCTACCCTATATTACAGGGCTTTAGAAAATCATGGAACTTGGAAACTTAGAGCTGTGAAGGGGCCTTACCCATAAGTTGGGGGGTATTTCACCCCAAATTTGGAACTAATCTAGAGCACTTGGAAGCTATACCACATTAGTATCCATCTGTTACTTGAGACTGATTAAGAAGAGATTTAAATTGCTTTAGGATATTTAAGATGACTAAAAATTGGCTACTTTGGCTAATAAAGCAGAAAGTACCAGATGGTGACTGCAGTGATGCCAATTCTCCAGGCCACTTTTCCTGTGTGTTTCTAGTGCAACGATGTCACCCTTGTGTATTATAGACAATGTAGTCTAAGAAATCTGTCAAGAAAAAAACGATTCCATGGTTTTTTTCCTTTGTGTCCTTTGAAATATCAAAAAAAATTTAAAGATAATTTGGAGGTAGTATAGAATTGGAGACACTGATTCTATTGGCCAGTTGTATATGGGGACTCCTCTCCACTGAATAGGGAGAAGGCTTCCACTTATGTGGAGCGATCAGTTTAGCGGATACTAGAGAAGATTATGAATAATGGTATCCAAAGTATTCCCTGATTATTGATGATCCTGAAGAAGCCAGACTACCAGAAGATTGAAAGTCATTTGGCACAGTGGTTCAGGGCCTTTGACAACTGAGGGGCAGCTCACGCTGTTGGTTGACAGTATAAGGAAACTCATGTCTCCTGACATGCCATGGTTTAAGGACTGGCCACTGGTCTCCAACCCAAAGATTTCACTGCATCCCACTGAGACCAGAGCCATGAGATGAGAAAATGAGAGCAAAAGTGAAGAAGATATTTGGAAACCTCTATTGATGATTAAAAACAGACCTTTTCTGGGGTGGCTAGATGGCACAGTGGATAGAGCACCAGCTCTGGAAGCAGGAGTACCTGAGTCCAAATCCAGCCTCAGACACTTAATAATGACCTAGCTGTGTGGCCTTGGGCAAGACACTTAACCTCATTGCCTTGCAAAAAAAAAAACAAAACAAAACAGACTTTTCTGGGGAAAATAGTCATTTCCTCTTCTATGGGAATGGAAGATGGGTAGACCTTTGCCAAGAAGGAACCTGGGAGATTGAATGAGAAGCTAGAACAGAAACCTCCCCATCCCTGGAGTACTTCACTGGGCTAAGGCTGTGGTCTGCTGAAGTAAGGAGAATATTCTCAATAGCTGAGTTTCGTAGGACTCTCTGAGGATTGGTATTAATTATTCGTAGAATTAAATCATTTGGAGAGTCCTTACAGGAAGCACTCTTGGACTTTTTTTTATGTGTGAGATAAGGAATTATTTACATCTGGACCTATAGAGATGAATTCCTGCCAACTATCCATTGGAGAGGGCATCTAGTTGTTACAATAGATAAAGTGCCAGGCCTGGAGTCAGAAAAAGGCAAACCACTCCATTATCTTTACAAAGAAAACTCTAAATGGGGTCATGAAGAATCAGACACAAGTGAGAAATGATAGAACAAGCCCAGCAGAGAGCTGCTCTCTCTCTCTCTCTCTCTCTCTCTCTCTCTCTCTCTCTCGCTCTCTCTCTCTCTCTCTCTCTCACACACACACACACACACACACACACACACACACACACACACACACACACCTTTCCCCACATTTTACCAATAAGGAAAATGAACCTGAAAGACCAAGAAAGTAGACCAAAGTCCCATAGGTAGTAGAGCTGGATTTTGAACCCAGATTCTCCAAAAGGAAGTTTAGTGACTAAAATTCAGAATTTCTTTTCAATTAACACGCCTTTGTCTTCTCTCCCCCTTCTACCTCCCCTCTAAAAACTGAAAAGGAAAAGAAAATTCTTATACCACTCTAAGAGGAGTCAGAAAGCTGGGATTCTCATTGTGTCTTCACACTGTGTGACCTTAGGTAAGTCCCATCCTCTCTGGGTCCTTCCCCATCTATAAAAAGGGAATGAGAGTCCTGGCCTTTCCCACTTCCTAGGTTTATACTGAAATTAAAATGAGATTCTATGTATATTGTCAAGTGCTTTGCTAACTTAAGGGTTATGTAATAGCAAGTAGTAGTAGGGCTGTGGAGAACTGAGTCAGAAATATCAGGTATTATACAGAGCCAGCCCAGGGTTTACAATTTCCCAGAATGGATGCAGAGCTGACTGCTTTCAGAATTTGGCACAGATCCTTAGGAGCTGAGAAATTTTCAACAACGGCTGACAGGAGACAGGTGGCTGAAAAACAAAGAAATCTAGGAAAGTTGGGCTTCTTCATCGATCAGGGTCATCAGCCACACGATGAATTTTCATTGCCAAAACCCAGGAGTTATAAATGGCCTTCCCAGGCCTTTCTGTGTTCTCCAATCCCTGCATTCACAGACCCTCCCCAGCTTCTTCTAGAGACTGAGACTAGATTTAATAAAGGAGAGAGTGGAAGCTAATCCTGCAGAACTAGAGGGGTTCTGGGGGCAGGGGGAAGATGGAGAAGCAGAACAATGGGTCAGGGCCCAGGGTGGATCACATGGTGCTTTCCCACTTGTTATTTCCAGGTAATACTTGGCATAGGTATGGGGAGTGATATTGTGACCTGGGATGCTATTTAAGCCAGGTCTGAAGGCAATGTGATCTGATTCTGATAGAGCTGGTGTCTCCCCTGGGTCCCGAGGACAAAGAACCTGGTCTAAAATAGCAATGATGTATCCCCAAAGAGATCATGAAAAAAGGGTAAAAAACTCATATGTACAAAATTATTTATAGCAGCACTTTTCATAGTGGCAAAGAATTGGAAATTGAGAGGATGCCCATCAACTAGGGAATGGCTGAGCAAATTTATGGTATATGAATGTGATGGAGTACTATTGTTCTATAAGAAATCATGAGGGAAGGGATTTTTGGAATAGCCTGGAAAGACTGGCATGAATTGATGCAGAGTGAAGTAAAGAACCAGAAGAACATTACACACTAACAACAACATGGGTTGATGATCAGCTATGATGGACTTGCACATTTCAGCAGCATGAAAATCAAAGACAATTCTAAAAGATTTGTGATGGAAAATTCCATCCATAGCCAGAGAAGGAACTGTGGAGGTTTAGATGAAGTCCAAGGTTTATTATATTCAATTTTTTAAAATTGTGTTATATATTATGCTTTTTCGCTCTAACATTTTCCCATTTTGATTTGATTCTTCTTTCACAACATGATTAATATGGATTTATGTTTAACAGGGTTATACATTTATAGCCTATATTAGATTGCTTTCTGTCAAGGGGAGAGAGAAAGGGAGGGAAAGAGGGAGAAAATTGTGAAACTCAAAATCTTGCAAAAAAACAATTGTTGAAAACCACAGGAAAAAAAAGCATTGAGATAGACAATCCTCATCCATCAATCCACAGGAACCCTGGAAGCCTGGGTAGTTTGAAGATTGCTGAGAGCCTGGATCAACTAGGGATTGGAGTCCAACTGGATACCTAACTCTCTTGAATCTACTTATGAGTTTACTATGTCTCTACACCACAATTTAATTCATATCAATATAATAAATGTTTATTGAGTGTGTATCATATTCAAGGAACTGTGTTAGATAATGAATGCATAAACACATGCCTCTGGGGAAAGGGGAGAACTAACTTGGAATTTCATAGAAACTCCCTCAATCAATACAGTAAAGCAACTATTCGGCAACTTGGATAGTCTTAGGAAATTGCAAGGAGCATGGAGAAGCTAAGATTCTTGCCTGTGTGTAAGAGTGCAATGTCTGAATTCAAGTCATCCTGAGGAGATGTTGAGGGCTTCTCCTAACTCACTATACTGCCCTCCTCACCCCACACGTATAGTTTGTCTACTTAAAAGCTATCTCATTTCATTATAGTAGGGGACTCTCCACCAATGTTGCCTACAACTCCTCTGAACTGCAACTCATCACCTGTGAGTGCTACCATGCCCATAATTGATTATCTTACGACCAACCTGGTCATGAACCTCTCTGAACTGGACTAGACTAATACTACCACCAATAGATTTGCATTGAAGGCCTTTCATATTTTTCCAAATCTGCCAGAGCTCTACTGGCACAGTATTCAAAAAGCCAAAACACCCAACAAGCCACCATGATGGGTATAACACACAAACACACACACACACGCGCGCGCGCGCATGTATTTTTATATTCAGTAGCAGGCTCATACTGGATACCATTAACAAATTAGTAAATTGTCTTTGCATTGACACTTGTGTTCTTAATGTTTTCTTTGCAAATGAACAGTATAGCAAGAGGGCATAAAAGTCAAAGGATAAAAGAGTAACTACGACTCAAATTTATCACTTTATAGGCTCAAAAAACCTCTCTGATACACTAATAGCTCCCAATGAGCAAAGAAGCTGTAAGTTATACAAACCAATCCATTAGGCTGAAGAAATAATCACCTAGTGTGCTGGTGGTTTATGACCAGACCCAAATACATAAGTAAAGGAAAAGGGATGGAAATTAGATAAACAGATAGATGGAAAGATAGATGGATGGATAAATTATATATATACATTCCTTTAGCTATCTATCATAATGTTTCAAATTCAGAATGATTTTTTAAATTGAAGCTTTACTCCCAAATAGATAAAAAAAAAATCAAGATTCCATTCATCCACTGCCTAATCCCATTTCCCAGCTCCCATGCAGTCCAGCTTCACTCTACCACTAATTATATTTAAGGATGGGCTCCAGGGAAGTAAGCACATTCATCTTTAAAGACTGATCATATTCTGCTCAGTGAAAAATTGAGAGGACCTGCCCTGGAGATAAGAATCTACTAAACTCTAGAAAGAACAAAGCAGGACAAAAAGCCACAATCAAAACACTTTTTATGATCTCATTAGAGTTCAGACAAATAAGGTGGACAGGCAGAAGAAGTGGGAAAAAGAAGAGGAAGAGAAGATGGAGAAAGAAGAAGGGGAAGAAAGGAGGGAGAAGCAGAAGGAAGGGGAAGAGGAGAAGCAGGAGGAAAAGAAGAGAGGAAAAGGAAGAAGAGAAAAAAGATCCCCACTCATATCACTGGAAGGTATGCAACACTTTTTCCTCACAACCTCTGAAGCTACAGGAATTACTAACCCTCTCTTCTAAGTAGGGACACAATGTGGTCAGACAGCTGTCATCTGGACCTAAGGCTCCTTTTGCCATATAACTGCTGTTATAACAGCATCTCTCTCCAGAGGCAGAGAAGTCGCTATATTTTCAAGAGGAGTGCATCCTGTGTCATACTAAATAATACCCGATGTGGACAGAGGAACCACTATATTCTAAATATACCACCATTCTGATGTTATGTAAACTCAGGGCTAACCTCTCTTCAAGATCTGACAGAAGTATTCTAAAGCATTGACTCAAAAAATATTATCATATAGTTCAACATTCCACTTTACAGAGTGGAAAACTGAGGCAGACAGAGCATATATTGATAGTAATGGAATAGTTGACCCCATTCAAGTAAAAGAGTAAAATAAAATTTTTCTTCCCCAAGAGAACAGTCATGGTGATGGGTAGGACTGGTAACCAGGAAACACTGAATGGGGGTTAAAAGAAAGGCAATGTGAAAAAAGAAGAGGTGTTAGTGACAACTAGAAGAGGATTTTGTCCTTTGCCCTCATTTTGCCCTTAGAAAGGCCTCTTTAGAGACTTGCCTGGCTTCAGAACCTGGGGACAATCAATGAGAAAGCAGAGGAAATGTTTCTCACCACTTGCCCCCATCACCAATGCTTCTCCTCTGGGCAGCAGATGAAGTGAAGAACAAGGCAGAGCAGACTCCAATCAAATGAGATCTCGGACTTCACCCTTAAGTGACTGGGAGTGTACAGACATCTTTGGGACTCGTGGCTCCACAGTCTTGGATTTCCAGTCTACTTTTCTCCTTTTAATGATAAACTTTCTTCAGTTATGTTGGATATTCTAAGAGGGAAGGAGGTTCAGTATTCTACAGAGTACTTTTCACATGTTTTCTCCAGTTTCCTGGGGTGAACTTGTAAGACAAGAGAGGAGGCTCATCCTAAAATGGGCCACTCATGGCCATTACTTCTTCAGTAGGTCTGATCCAAGAGAGGGAAGCTTAGGCCAAAAGTTACCAAGCTTATTAAAGAGCTAAGCATTGGGAATGTTTCTCTCATTCAGTTAGCTGGGGAGGAATTTTCATTTACTTAACATTTCCTAGAAGTTTTGGAGCAACAGTGATTTTCTTCATGTCTCATTTGTTGATGGTTTATGTTTAAAGCTCTTATTTCTTCCATTGTAATTGGTTTGAACTTTATCAAGGCTAATTCTGAATGTATTGCTCTTGTTTGGCAGTAATTTTCTTTCTCAAAATACCAAACTCCACAAACATAGTTTAGTTTTATTCCTTCACATAGCCTTGAAAAAAGGTTTTCGAGAGTGCTGAGGACCTAAAGTGGTTTCACCTTGGAACCAGTTCAAGACTCCAGATATTCCTTTCAGCCTTATAGCTCGAGCTAGCCACTCATTTGTGCATCATCCTTACTGCCTTTCAGAAGAGGCATTTCATCCTGTGCTACTAGTCATTCTATTTTTTTGTTGTTTTTGCAAGGCAATGGGGTTAAGTGATTTGCCCAAGGTCACACAGGTAATTTTTTTAAGTGTCTGAGGTCAAATTTGAACTCAGGTCCTCCTGACTCCAGAGCTGTGCTCTATCCATTGTGCCACCTAGCTACCCATCACTAGTCATTCTAATAGCATTTAGATCCTTCCTTCTCTTATCTTTTACCTGAATAAATATATAAAGCAACCTTGCAGAAAAGCAGAAAGGTTTATTAACCTAGTTGAACCAGCACCACTGGAACTGTAAATGCACACACTGCTCTTTGCTATTGATCAATCAACCATTGTTAACCAACTCAGGTCCACCTGCACTGGACAATCTAACAAAGTTGACATATGAAGAAACAGCAAATACAAAACACACTTGTTTCAGCAGCAAAGGAGTGAGTTCTGAACAAAGTTGTTCCTCTCAGATAATATTAATGATGCTTCTGCTACAAGAAGGACAAGGCTTACTGAATGGGCAGGTGGGAGAAGACGCTGCTCATTCATCTTCCAGCTGCCTTGATCCACTATTGAACATGACGCTCTGCCAGCATTCATTCACATCACGTCCCATTCTAGCCCAGCGGTCTCCCTTGGATCTGCCCGCCCCTTCTCTCAGCTCTCTGACCCAAGTACTTCGAGAGAAAGCCCCCCTCCCAATGGACCCAGCACACTCAAAGCCATCTCCTGACTGTCAATGATACTCTGTCTCACAAGGCACCTTGTGTCTTCTGATTCATCTAGAGCACATGTTGGTGTGATCACAAAGGTTAAGGAAAGCATCCAGCCCCATGCCCACAGAGATAGCAACTCAGAGCACTTGACTCAAAGTAGTTACAAGTTTTGGGGAGTGAACATCACTTTGGGAAAGCAACTTGAGGAGGTCACTGGCTGCATTGATGAGGGAAGGTGGAGAAGAGTGACAAGGAAAGAGCTTGGGGATGTCACCCTTATTCTTGGGAGAGCAGATACGCCTCCGACCTTCAGCAGTGAAGGGACCAGCTTAAGTCCTAAGATGGCAGAGCTTAACATTAGCACCCCCCCACACACCTGGAAGGCAAGGTCCTAGGAATATCAGGCATCATCATTCTACAGGTAAATAAGATCACAGACTGGTTTGTGCTGCATCTTTTCTTCCATCAGGGTTTATACTTGATCCTGAAGGTAAGGTGATAGAGAGCCAATGGAATTAAAGCAGATGCCACATATGTCTCATCATACTCCCCAGTTCAGCTCAAACCAAATAAACATGTAATTGGGAAAAATTAGCAAAATTAAAATGCAATAAAACACCAATAAAGTTTACATGTGCTTTTCCTTTTTTCATTTTTTCCAATTGATATTTTGCTTTCCAATTACATGTTTGTAAGTTTTTCACCATTTATCCCTACATTCATGTGCATATTTGTAAATTACATAACTTCCTTCCACCCTCCCTTTCTGCCCCCAGCATACATATTGTGCATACACATTTGTGCTTAACAACTATATAAGGTTAGTCATTTTCTGTATGAGGAAATAAGATTAGGGGAAAAGAAAGAAAACCATGAGATAGGAAAGAAAAACATAAGAGATATATTTTTTAAAATAATGTAATGTTCACAGATTCTATAAAGTTTTTTTGTTGTTTTCTTTTTCTTCCTCTGAATGAGGATACATTGTCATAGCCAGTCTCTTAGGTTGTCCAAGCTCTCTAAACTACTGAGAGAAGCTGCATCCATCAAGGTTGATCAACTCAATATGAGCTTTTCTATGTTGCTATATGGACTATAAGGATCCTAGGATCCTAGGACATGAATGATTCAGTAGCCCCGTTTCTACAAGAGTTTGGCACCATTGGTGCCAAAGGTTGAGATCAGTTAGAGGTTGAGATCAATTAGAAGCTTATGATAAGAGACCACCTAAGAGGTGGCAAGGGCCTAAATGAGGGTTGTGACTTCGTGAGTGGAGAGAAAGAGATCTTCATGAGAGATGATGGGAAGCTTTGTCAATTAGATTAGAGATTAGAGATGTATGAGAGTGACTGCAAAGTGACCTGAGTAACTGAGAGGAAAATGATACCTCCAGAGTAATAAGAAACTTAGGTGGAGAAAAGGACTTGAGGGTAAAGATAAGAGTTTTCTCTTGTATGTGTTATTCCTGAGATCCCTAAGGGATCTATTCAGAAACATTCCTCAGGTGGTTAGCGGTGCAGGACTGGAGTCTGAAAAGAGGATAGAGTAGACAGATAGACACAGATATCACAACTGAAGCCAAAAAAGCAGGTCCTAGATTTCTCCATTGAAACAAGACCTTATATGAGTCTCTCCCTATGGATGTGATAAAGTCAGGCCACTGGGGCAGGGAGGCTGGGAAGGAGGACCCAGAGGCCTGCCAGGCTAGACCATAGAACCTAAAATTCTACTTCAGTGCAAAATTTTCAGGCAAGAGAATTATTGCTTAGAAAAAGTTACAGAACATAGGTTGAGACCCAGGGGTAACAGGAGAATGTTTGGAAAGAAACATAGCAATTTCATTTTATTTGAGAGGTCTCTGACCAACATTGTTGTACAAATTAATATGACTAAGATAAACAGTACAGTCAATATATCAATACTGAAAACCAAGATTTGGCTTGGCCGCAGCAACTTAGAGGTCCAAGAAGAATATTCTCCCAAAGTAGATGCTTAATGAATATTTGTTGAATTTAATTTATTGAAATGGGAGGGCTGTGCACTGTGTTGGGCTCATAATAGATGCCTAATAAATACCTACTCCCTTCCTTTCCCTTTACTGATTCTTTGGGACAAACTGACGAGACAAAGACAAGTTCTGTAGGGATGAGGATGGAAGTCTCTCAGAAGAATGGGGAGATAGCTCTGAAGGTCAGTTCTAGGAATTAGCAGAAAGCCACAGCAACAGAAACAGCAATATACTCCCATGGAAGATGCCCAGGACCCAGTCAGAAGGAACTGGGCGAGAGATCCTGCTATAATCACACTAGCTGTGTGGTCTCTGGAGAGTCACTTCAAGCTCTGGCCCTCAATTTACTCATCTGAAAACAGGGAAGTTTCTGTGGGCACCACCCACATGACTAGGGTGCATGAGCATACAAATAACTGTGTGTTAATAGTTTCTCTCATGAAAATTTGCATCCAGGGAGGGTAGACAGGATGGTGAAGAATCCCAAATCCATGTTAGGATGAGGATCAGTTGAAGGATCCAGGAAGAGTCAGAGGTCACCAGTAAAGGTTATTACACTGGAAGACAGGTAGAAGCTCTTCCCACTGAGAGGTGCTCCATAGTGGAATGGGCCCCTGTGGAGGAAGGGCTGAGATGAATATGCCCAAGGGTGTTAGAGGAAGATCCCCTTCTTTTCTGGACCAGATCTCCACTGAGCTACCTTTCCACTTATACATATGCCATGATTTGTCTTCATGGGGGTCTCCCTTTTCCATTATGCAAAAATCTGCTCATTCGATGAAGTGATCCAAATCACAGAATGACAGAATTCCTAGTATGGGGGGGGGGGGGTGCTCCAAGTCCATCGAGGTCAGCCCATGCCCAGAGCAAGAATCACCTTGTTCAGGGATTCTGTGAAGAGACAGTTTCATTAGGTTTGGTCCTACTGCCTCCACAGTATGATCTTGTGTACTCCTGCCTAACAATGGAAAGGATTCTGAAAAGACTGAAAATGTAAGAAAAGCAACTTCTAAGAATCCTATTGAGACTTGGAGCATCATCACATAAGACAGAAATGGACCCATTCTACAATACTACTTCTTCTTACCAACGATGACAGAGAGTCCCAACAAACTTGTAGCTACTTTGAGCACACAATCCTAGGAATCTGTCTGAGACTAGGTCTAGTATAGTATTCCTGTATATAAGTTCCATGAGTTTCCCAATTCACCAAGTTGAAAAAGGTGGTAAATAAAAATGTTAGGTATTATTTGCTTTGTCTTTAACCTACCACAAATTTAATAAAATATAATGGAAGGGAAGCATAATTTACTTAGCTAAGCCTCATGCCCTTCATAGCTGATCGCCATAATCCCATAGCAACTGGAAAACACACTTATCTTATTAACGAGACTGAAATTATTTTAATTAGGTATCTCCACATGCACCAACTGTTAGAAATCAGACTGTTTTGAAACAGTTGTTAATGACTTAACACAGCAAACGTTTTCCTGAATTTCAGACTGAAATCCATGATAGAAACAGATGGGACGGAGTCTGATCCTGCTGTGTACCAGAGGGACAGCTTCATGTGTCTCGAGGAGTGTTCTCCAAAGGGAACTGGGAATGCAATCCTAGAGACACCCAGAAATACAATAAGAGACTGGGCCACATCTGTCAAACTCACAATGTAAAATCTGAAGCTAGAAAACTTCAAATATTTAAAATTATAGGACAAAATTCTTTGTCCCAGAAAGCAGAATCTCAGTTTGGAGGTAATCTAACTCCCAGTCAACAGCACTAACTTAGAAAAGGCAAGAAATGGGTTCTCATCTTAGTTCTGCTTATGAGAATCCTGGAGCAAATGACTTTCTTTCAAGGTACTTCAACTTCTCCAAAGGCAAAAAGGGAGTGATAGAAACAGAGGAAGGACATATAACGCATCACGTCTTAACGTGGATATAATGGGCCAAGGAAGGCCCTGAAGACCTAACATACTTAAACTCAAAAATTAAGAGTGTCTAATCCTACAAGAGGGTGGTGAACCCAGGACTAAACGGGTGAACCATCCTCCCTTAAGAGCAGCAAGGAGCATAAGCCGGAACCTAACAAAAAGCCCCAGGTCTAGAATCAGAGCTAGGGAGACAAGTAAAACAGCAAAAACAACAACACTAATGAAAAATATTGCAGAGCTTAGAGATCCCTCCAAAAGGAGAGTAAATAAACAACAGCCAAAAAAGTGATTTTATTAGAAAACAATGAATTTTCTACAGTGATAATACCTATGAGAAATGAAGCAATCAAGAAAAAAGTAAAATAAAAGTCCTAGAAGAGAATTATAAGGAGAATAAAAAAAAAATGGTAGATCTTATCCAGGATAGACCAAATGTTAACCACTGATTCCATGAGATAGAAAAAATACTCCAATAAAACCATATATTGAAACAAATTATTGAGGAAAAAAGAAGAAAATGAAAAAATATCTAATATCAAAAACAATAGCCAAGAAAACAGATAAAGGAGAGAGAATGAAAACATCATTGGACTCCTTGAAAATTATGGCCAAAAAAAAGCCTAAATACAAGTTTTCAAAAAGAAAATGAAAACTGCTCAGATCTTTTTAGAAACAAAGGGTAAAATAAAGAATAAAAGATTCCTTTAATCACTTTCTGAAAACAAAACAAAGGAGAAGGAAGAAGGGAGAAGTGGGGGAAGAAGGAGGAGAGAGGGGAGGGGGAGAGGAATGACCAAATGAAAAGACCAAAAGAATGACCAAAAGAAAAAGTGTCAAGAAGAGTCAAAATCTGGAACTCCAATGTCAAAGAAAATAAGCGTTTCCAGTACCAAGGAATCAGGACTCTACAATACTTTCTAGTATAAACTAGAGACCTTGGAATTCAACATTCCAATAGGCAAAAGACATAGGCTTACAACCAAAAATAACTAACCCTAAAAAAGTGAGTGTAATCCTATGTGGGAAAAATGGATTTTAATAGAGTAGAGGTCTTTCAGGTATCTCTGATAACACAACTGGAGCTGGGTAGGTACTCAAATATAAACACAAAAGTGAAGAGACACTGAGAAACTTCTTTGAATAATCACAAATACTTGTGTGAATATGTATTAATAATCTAAAGAAGGAGAGAAGAAACAAGTGCATTTCAGAAACCGAATGCCTTCCAAAGGTAGTGAGGGAGTTAAACAAGAAAAACAGTTATCCTGTTAGTGGGAGGTAGGGGTGGGTCACATTCTGGAAGCTTAATGAGGGGAAGAGAATAGAAGGCAAAAGGAACCCATAAGTATAGTCCAATATCAGAATAGAGGATAAAGGAATCCATGAGTGTAGTCCATTTTCAGAGTGAACCATTACCACAGGATTCCTAATTCCAAGTCTGGCATCACTGTTTACATTATTAACACATTCCTAATTATTTGGTGGTGGAAGAGATGGTATTGTTCAGCCCTTTAAGTCATGTTCGACTCTTTGTGGCCCCTTTTGGGCCACATCTTAGTAAAGATACTGGAGTAGGGGCAGCTAGGTGGCACAGTGAATAAAGCACCGGCCCTGGAGTCAGGAGGATCTGAGTTCAAATCCGAACTCAGACACTTAATAATTACCTAGCTGTGTGGCCTTGGGCAAGTCACTTAACCCCATTGCCTTAGAAAAAATTTTTAAAAAGCTACTAGAGTGGCTTGCCTCTTCCTTCAGCTCATTTTATGGATAAGGAAACTGAGGCAAGATGAAGTGATTTGCCCATGGTTGCACCCTGCTAGTAAGTGTCTGAGGCAAGATATGAATTCTGGTGCTCTATCCACAGTATTCTATCTATTTTATCCTAGCTGCCCTATTAATCATTACATTATTATAGTATCACTGTCTACTTGGTACTTATGTTAATAATTTTATGAACACATAATTATAATGTGATATGTTTTAAAGCTCTGAAAAGGAGACTCCTACATATGTATGTGTACTTAGTTTTATAAATACTTGCATATCTCAAGTATTCCCTATGGATTTCAGATCAATATGAGTCAACAGTATAACAAGCTAATAAAAAAAATGGAGATTTAGGGCTCTCAAAAAGGACATAAATGCTCAGAGAAGAGATGGAAGAGAAGGGCCATGTCCCTGCTCAGATCAAGCCCCTTAGAGTATACTGTACTCATCTCAATGTGTCTCCTTTTCAAAAGAACATTCATGATGTGGGAATCCCTTCTAGAGTGTGGTCGAAATAAGATGACTTGGAACCTACTTTGGATTCTGAGGCATCCCTCACTGGTTATGGGAAAATAAAATGACAGTCAAACTGGGAGTAACTGGGTCATGAGGTTTTCCTCCTAGGTATTACTGCAGAAAGATTTTCCTAACATTTCTGTGTGTACTCATACTGAAGCTGAGAGGCAATGGGGGGACAGGCATTGGACAGAGATGGCCACAGAAGGAGAAAGACCTAACCCGTAGGGCCAGGATAACCCTTGGCCTCTTGGTGGCCCCAAGAAAAAAGCTAAAAAGTTAAAGAGCTGCTAACAATCTTTGCTTGTGGAAGCAATATCTTCCACTGGGATTCACTACAGAAATGTACTCACGTGTCCACACACACACACACACACACACACGTAAAAATATACATATATGCATATGTATTGTATTGTAAATAAAGAGGAACAAGTAGATTGTGCTAAATACACGTTTCTGTCACAAGCATAACAAGTATTAAAAGATTTATTCCTATATGCACATATATATATATATATATATATAGAGAGAGAGAGAGAGAGAGAGAGAGAAAGAGGCTTTGTCTCTCAGAAACCTGAATGTCATTTTAGAGGCAATATGACCTCCCAACAAGAAAACTGGCTTAGAAAAAGGGAAGAAATCATTATGTATGTCCCTGTGTGAATACCTGTACATGTATGTCTCTTTATGCATGTGTGCATCGATGTGTATGTGGACAAATGGAATCTGAATTCTAAAGGCCTGCCAGCGCTAGGAGGGAGGAGCACTCCTGGGGGGCTCCCAGAGGAGGGCATCTTTTGGCAGGTGCCTCATCATCCCCGCCCAAGCACAAAGCTTCCCCTCCCCATCTCTGTTTTTCCTTGGCTCTGTGGAAGTTGCTTTTGTCCAATTTCACAGAAATTTCTATATTACAGTATTCCCGATAATGACTAACAACTGACATGTCTGTAGTACTGCTGGAAGACAGTACTGAGGCTGGAGGGGGAGCAGCAGGATTCATGGGGCTCAACCTGAAAAAGAGAGATTTAAGCCTGTTTTATCTGCCTCTCCAATAAAATTATTGATTTGTTTTAACTCTTAAAAGCAGAAAGTAAACATCCTAGGATGTCCTGACATGAAGTCAGGAATAAAACAAGAAGCTAAGAGGCCTAGCAGACCAGCAGGTCAGGTGCCCCCCACATTCTGAAAGTTGGGCTGAAAGCAACACCTCCCCAGAGGAAAGAGTCCAAAGAGATCAGATCCCCCCCCCAAGAGGAAATTCATTTGCCCTATAAAATGGGAAGAGAGCCATGACTTATCCACACCACAGCAAAGGGCACTCTCTCTCTCTCATGCTGCTGGGGCATTCAGGTGCCCAAAAATCATGCTGCCCCTTTACAGTCATTCTGCACAGCATATGCCATCCCCCATCCTTCTGTGATGCTGAGAGGAGAGGACTGGCCTTGTCTTCCATCATGGTCAAGGGGAGCGGTGATCATCCCCAGCCAGCTCTCACCATCCGCCATCGCTCCTCTCAGTGGACGTTAATCCTATTTCACAGCTCAGACACAAAGATTACAATTGCTCCAAAGCAACAGGCATCCTTTTAGCGGAGGCCTCTGCCTCTCTATTAGTGGCTTTGTGATTTGCACGGAATAAAAAATGAGGTTATCTGGTCGACTTTGTAATTAAAGTAGAACTCTGCCGTGAAGAAGCAGTGAGGAGCCAGGGGATGGAGCTCTCCTCTCTGCATCTTCCTTCCTCCAGTCATCCACAACTAGGACATACAACTAACTGTTGGGCCCACAGGGCTTCCCCCCTGCTGAATGTTATTCAGAAGAGGTCAAACTCAGCCTTTGGTTGGCTCCTTCCAAGATGCTTCTCCCCCCTGATTCCCATCCTGGGAAAGTGAGCCTGGCATCTATTCAGAATTTCAGAGCTTCAGGATCTTAGAAATCACTTAGTCCAATCCCTTCCTCATTTTACAATTAAGATTAAGAAAACTGAGGTCATCACATTCAACTTAGATCAATGTAGACCATGGAAAAAATGTAAAGACTATAACAGACTGCCTTCTGGGGGGGGGGGGGGCGAGCAAGTTAGGGAGAAAATTGTAAAACTCAAAATAAATAAAATATTTCTTTTATTTCAAAAAAAAAAGAAAACTGAGGTCCCCAGAACTTAAGAATTTGGTCCAAGTCCTATGGCCACAAGCAGAGCAGGAAAAGACCTGAAATGTCCTAGTTCTCAATATTGAGTTTCTTTTCTCATGAGGTTACCCACCTTAAAAAGGAAAGTACTCAGGGTCCTAAGTCTCTCTCAATCATGATAACACACCTGAAAGGTGTGAAAGGTGCAAGAACCACATCTCTGCCAACTATATCATATTTCAGATGTACCAAGTTAACTTGATAGTGAAAGGAATTCTGCCAGGAATCCTGGGACAATGAAAATAATCACCCCCTATTTTTATCTGTTTAGTCAGACTTCGATGACATAACAAATTTCCTTAAGATAGAGTGCAATTTTAATGAAATCTAAGAAGCTTCTCTTTCTGAAACAAAGAAATCAATACTGATTAAGTACATAAAATACTTAAGGTCGGAGTCTGGTGATAACAAAGAGGAAAGCTAGCATCATCTCAAGAAGCTCACAATCTGAGACAAGGTAAAACATGTAAACAGCTAATTATAATACAAATTAGTATACGTGTAGAAGAGAAGAAAAAAGATGGCAATAATCAATAAAGAATGGATTGTGGAAAGACAGGCACACTCATGCACTGTTGGTAGAGCTGTAAACTGATCCAATCATTCTAGAAAGCAATTTGGAATCATGGCAAGAAAGTGAAAGAGATTCAACTGCTAGGTATGTATCCCTAAGGAGGAGAAGGTTTAAAAGAAAAGAAGTTTTTTACATATACATATTATTATTACATATTTTATATATATATATATATATATATATATATATATATATATAAAAGAACTGGAAACAAAATAGATACTTGTTGACTGGAGAATAAACAATTACTTAAAATGATTTTGCTATAAGAAATAATAAATATGATGAATGAAGAGAATCATTGGAAGATTTATATTAACAAAATGAAGTAAGTGCTCTGAGGGAAATAATAAAGCAACAATGCCCAAATTAAAATTGAATGTTGAAATGACAATGGCCAAGCGTGACTCCAAAGGGCAGAGTGAGTGGAGGAGGAATTACAATCATTTTTTGAGGGGGAAGAGGGGAGGAGAGAGGAGAGAAGAGCCTCAGTGTGAAACAATGCATAGACTGCTAGATTTTTTCAATGCCTTAGTTTTGTTGAACTTTTCTCCCTTTTCTTTGCCTTAAGGAATGACTCTCTGGGAGACAAAGATGATTTGCTCCAAATCCTCACTTGATAGGGCTTGTGGTCTTGGGTGGGGGCATTGATTTGCCCAAGGCCACACTCTACTTGTGACTTTACCTGTTCCTTGAGGTGGTTCCTTTCTATATCTACCTTATTTCACTAGATTGGCAATGAATCTGCAATGAGCTTGTGTCCTCAAGTTAAGCCCCCAAATACCTATTTAGCCTTAAAAACTTTGAAAAAAGTAAAAGACAAACAATATGGCAGCCTGCACCGTATATTGGGTAGAAGAGAGAAATACAATGAGCACTGGACTTAGAGCTAAAAGAGACTTGGATTCTTGGAAGCACAAAATTTGAGGAATCCAAAGCACAATGGAATTCCTCAATTTTTCATCAAAAAATTATTTTTTCCCAGTAGCAGAGTATAGCTGCAAATGTTGGATTATAAAGAAAGTAGATGGGAAATTCTTTAACTTGAAAAGGCTACAACTCAAAACCAAAGTGGAGGTAGTGTTGGTGCAGATGATTGTGCCTCAGTGCAGCCTCTGAAGCTGAGATGCAGCAAGATATGGAACGATTCTTTACTGCCTGTGCTAATTTTGGTCTAACATTGAACAACAAGAAAACCCAGGTGCCCCAGCATCCAGCACCACACCATCCCTATGTGGAACCATCGATTACAGGAAATAGAGAACGTATATTTGCCAAAAAGACTGTTTTACGGAAAATGCATACAGGGCAAGCACTCACAGAGGGGTCAGATGAAGCAACATAGGGACACACTGAAGTTCTCTCTTAAGAACTTTGGAATTGATTGTGCAGAATGGGAGACATTGACACCAGACTGACCAGGATGGCGTGCCCTCATCAGTGAGGGGGCTGTGCTCTGTGAGTAAGGCAGAATGGAAGCAGCTCAAAGGAAACATGACCTAAGTTTAGAATCAACACTCCACCCAGCAGGTGATCCCATATACTATTGGTGCCTGTCCTGTGGTAGAGCAATCATAGTGGTCAGATCAGCCACTACTGGGCACAATATATCTTGTCTCTAACATGGTGGTATCATTTTGATCTTCAATAACAAAAGACAGGGGCAGCTAGGTGGCACAGTGGATAGAGCATCAGCCCTGGAGTCAGGAGGACCTGAGTTCAAATCCGGACTCAGATACTTAATAATGACCTAGATGTATGGCCTTGGGCAAGCCACTTAACCCCCATTGCCTTGCAAAAAAACAAGCAATAATGATGATGATGATGATGATGATGATGATGATGATGATGATGATAAAGGATATGAACCAAACGACCATAAGGAAAGCTGAGTACCCCATAATCAATGCTTTTAAATTGTGATCCTGAAGAAAACTTTTGAGAGACCCTTGTACAGCAAGAAGATCAAATCAGTTGGTACTTACAGAAATTAATTCAGAAATTAATTTGGATGGTCAAATACCAAAGCTGATTTTGATCATCTAAAAAAAGACAGGACTCACTGGAAAAGACTCTGATGTTGGGAAAGATTGAAGGCAAAAGGAAAAGGGGGTGGTAGAGAATGAGATGGAGAAATGGTGCCATGGAAGCAATGAACATGAGGTTTGCCAGACTTCAGGAGAATGTGGCAGACAGAAGGAACTGGTGTACTTAGGTCCACAGAGTCTCAAAGAGTCAGAATGACTGAATAACAGCAAAGAACAATGGAAAAACACATGCTAGTATGTGTAAGTGAACTGAAGCATATTCCCAATTGAGAAAGCATATGACAAGAGTTTAACCATCATCAGGAACATAAAGATGTTCTGGTCATGTACCAAGAACCCTATAGAAAAGGGCTGAATGAATGGTAAATCCCAAATATCCTAAATTTCATTCCTTTTCTACTGTATTGCATTGACATAGAGCAATAACTCAAAGCAGTTTAAGGGCATAAAGAATAGCAAAAGAAGTATGCAATGAGATAAGATAAGATAAGCCAGAAAACAGGCAATGAGAAAAAGTAAGTGAAGAGTGAAACTTTAAAAACAGGGAAAGAAATGGGGAAGTCAGGAGAACTGAAAAAGCATATGACAGGTTTCCAGCTCTGTGACCCTTGACCAAGTAATCGAATTACACGATGTAAAGCATTGAAATGACCCTGGAGGATCTGAGAAGCTTAAAATAAAGTTTAGTGATGAAATAGCAGAAAAGAATTAGGAGAGACCCAGGGGCTCATCCACCTTCAACATTTACAAGGTGGGCAACAATGACTCAATTTTCTCATCTGTCGAATGAGGGGATTAGGAAAAAGGATCTCTGAGGGCCTTTTAGCCCTATTTGAGTGTTTAAAAACCCTTGAAAGTTAGGGGAAGGCATAGATAGCAGGAAACAAGAGAAGGCTAATGATACAAAGAAATAGGTAAATAAAGCAATCAGTTGGGATGGGAAGGGGAAATCCCATTGCTACAACCCAACAAATTGGGCCTATTAATTAGTCAACATGAGTTTCACACAAGATTATCCTTTTCAGATACTGGAGGAGGTTCAAGAGGGAAGAATGTACTTGGCACAAGGATGAATTTTTTCCCTCTTCATTCTAAAAAGACTCTGCTCAGCTGGTCCAGAGAGTTGGTGGGTTTCCCCCAGCTGTATTCCAGATCCCATCACAATGTTTCTAACAGACTTTGGACAAGAGTCTTACATTTTTATTATGCTCTGTCACTTTTATAAATTTCTCTCATGTCCAGCTGCAAAGCCAATGAAGAGGAACACCTGCATGTCCTATCTGGAACCAGACAAAGCAAATGTACAAAGTCATTCACTTATTTTTTAAAAAGACATTCCTATACATAATACTACATAAAAATACCCCCAAGGCAAGTTTAGAAATTACAGGTGTTGGGGAAAGTGTGCTGATTCCCAGAGAAAGAATTATTCTAAGCAAGTATATCATCATTTTTCCCCTAAAATACTGTGGAATCCTGAAATTGGGTTCTATGGCTGCACCCTGAGGTCACACCCTCAGGGGCCATCTCATTCAAGCTCTACCTGAGGCGGGACTCTTCTGGCAGATGGAAGAATTCTAAATCAACCAATGAAATGGCACCGGATGAAATTGCTAACAGCAGGAAAGGACTAGTCACACAGCAACAGCTGGAACGCTATCTTAATAGCTGTTGCTATTGATACATCTCCATGGCAGCAAAAAAGGCAAGAGATGAATACTTTCAAAGTCATAGCTCTGCTTGCTAGGAGTCTAGCAGTGGGAGACAAATAACCCATTGGTAGATTTAAGTTCTTTATGTGAGAATCTTTTGCTGTCAGAGGTCAAGACTGCCAAATGCACTTCTCCCAGATTCTGCTCTCCAAAGGCTCAAGATAAGGCAAAAGTTAGAATGCTATGCCATCCCATAAGGCAAGGAGACTGCCAAACTTGCTCACCCATGGTGGCTTCTGAACTGATGGGAAAAGAAACGGGCACAATATTATCTCTTTGAATGCACATATTCTCTGGGAAAATTCAACATAGTTAACCCACATTCCTTTAGGATTTTAATGCTTTAAAAATAAACACTTCCATCATCCTCTGAGGAAGGTATCATCACTTTTGATTCAAAAACATTGATTGATTTGTTCATGATCTGGTCACTGCTCAAGCTTTGGAGGCAAGATTCCAATGCAAGGTCTCCTGACTCTGTTTCTTAACTAGGCACCACCAATCATCAGATCCCTCAGGACTGGGACCATCAAGTCATTCTTGATACCCATTCCTTCCTCTTGCAAATAATGAAGTGCCACATTGACACCTTCTCTTCAATCACAGGGCCACCATTTTCCTAATCAGTCCTTTTACCTCTAGTCTCTCTCCGTTGTCACTCAATCTCTTCATGGTTGTCAAGGGGACTATGTCACTTCCCTAACTCCTCTGTTGGACATTTAAGGCCTTTTACAACCTGGTCTCCCATCATGCTTTTCCAATTTCCTTCACTATTACTCCCACTGGGATGAGTCAGTCTTTGTACTACTCACAGATCCCATATCTTTTGCCAATCCCATTCACTTTTGTGCTGGTTGTCCCTGGTGCCTGGAACGAGCTCCTTCCATAGTCTCAGAACCTTCATTTCCTTCATAGGTCAGTGCAAGTGCCACCTTCCACATGAAACCCAGATCTCCCCACAGTTGTAGACACCTCTC
The DNA here is from genome assembly GCF_037893015.1 of Macrotis lagotis. Taxonomy (NCBI): domain Eukaryota; kingdom Metazoa; phylum Chordata; class Mammalia; order Peramelemorphia; family Peramelidae; genus Macrotis; species Macrotis lagotis. The sequence continues at coordinate 689,292,581 of NC_133666.1, forward strand.
CCCCTTTCAGATTACCTTAAGTTTGTTTTGTATGTACATATATAATATGGATATTCCCCCCCCCAAATAGAATGCAAACTCCTCAAGAACAGAGAGCATTCCACCAATTTTGTTTTTGAATTCCTATAACCCAGCACAGAATCTGCTACAAATAGGGAGCTTTTTCAATGCTTCCTTATTCACTGATCAACTCCATATTTAAGCTTCTTTCCATTATATTCTGATGGAATCAAGTAAGAAAGTTCTTAGGAAAGCTACAAAAAGCTGAAGCATTATGATGATTTGTTATTATGAGACATTTGTGGTACAGTGAATGAAAAGATGGTCTCAGAGTCAGAAAGACCTGGCTTCAAATCCTGTCTCAGTCACATACCCTGGGCCAATCGCTGAACAGCCCAGTGCCCCAAGCAACATTTGAAGATTGAGCTGAAGTGAAAGTGCTGACCTGCATCAGGAGAGGTCATTTCTCATCTGTGAACTCCCTGAACCAACAAAGCCACTAATCCCATCTCTATCCCTACCTTCTTATTTTAGCAGCTAAGAGAGATGAATAGACCTAGTAAAGGTTCTGCCCCTAATTCTGTGACTTCAGACAAGTAACTTCACTTGCCTTGGACTCAGGTTCCTCTTCTTTATAATGTTGGAATGGTACCATATGGAAGAGTTTAGAGTTACATGAAAATGGGGTGTGGGGTAGGCATGGGTGCAGGATGACCAGGACTTGAGGCTGAGTAAGAAAAAGATACCAGGAGACAAGAAGAAAGTGAAGAAAGATAGGAGAGTCAGTCCATTCCTATGATCATAGGAGTTTCTGGGAGGCCAATGCCTTGGCTACCCAAATAATGAGATAAATCTTGGACCTCATCAGAAAGTACATCTGAGGTCAGAGATAATTATTCCAAAGAATAGATTATATTCTAATAAGTTCCAAATACCAAACGAGTTTCCTTAAAGCTTTAATATTTGACCTTTCCTATTCACTCACATTTTATCTCATTGGGAAACAATATGAATTGGATTTTGTTCCACTGAAATCCTAAGAGGGAAGGGTTTAAATGTCATAAAGAACTATGATCCTTCCCCTAACACTAGGAGAAGCCTGGGAGGACACACAGGGGTGACTCAAAAACTCAAAGTCTCAATGCAGGAAAAGGAGACCTTGTTTCCGATCTAAAAGGCTTTAAAAGTTCAAACACAATCAAATTCTTCCAAAAGCCCAGCAACCAAACTCATATTTTCAGACATTTTACAAGTGATGCTGACAGCCCACTAAAAAAAGGAAGGATAACTTTGACCCTCTGGTCCCAGAGAGGTGCTCTTTCCAAACCATATCACCTATGTTACTGGCAGAGAGAGAAATAAACAAAGGATTGTCAGACTGGCTCCCACTAATTCAGAAGCCAATACAATGGCTGCCAAATGAGGTAGGATGCTCGGATGCTACAGGGAAAGGGAATGAGCTATGTTATCCTCAAGCTTTGAAGAGGGTGTTACAAACAGCAGAGAGAGAATAAACTATCCATCAGAGGCTGACAGCAATTTAGACAGTAGAAACAAATCCCTATTTAATTCACTATGAAACTTGGACATGTGTCAATGTTTAGATGAATTTCAATATTCTTCTGATTTTCACCTTTTTCTGACTGTGTCTATATGCGTCAATCATTAATATGTCACATCATCATCTACTTCTGTGGGATCGGCAGAGCCTTCGTTTCTCTTCCAAAGAAGCCAGTGTGCAAGAGGAGAAAGGCTCTCCTTGGGCTCAATCCTCTTTTGTTGGAATTCACACCAGGAAATGACCTTTCAGATACAAACACCCTGCCCAGATGCACCATGGCTCTCTAGAGAATAGCAGTAAATCTGGGGTCGATCAGCCTGTAACTGGGGAACTGCCTGCAGGAGAGAAGATTAGAAACATCTGGGCTGCTAACAGTGAGCAACTTCAACTCAGTGGGGCCTAGTGGGAGAGAAGGGAATGTAGGGAACCCAAGGTCTAGTGTTCTCAGGGCCATCTTGTCCTTGTTGGAAGGTAGGACCTCAGGATAGAGATGAATCTTCTACAGGCAATGCCAGTCTATAGGTGAAAGGAAGACTCTAGACACAGAAGCCTCAACATGAAAGAGGTGGAGGAGGGGATCTGGGCAGTAAAAGAGAGAAAAGGTTCTTGAAAAAATCAAAGTACCAAATCAGAGATCTAGAAGGGGCCCTTCTAGTTCTATCCCCTCATTTCAAAAAGGAAACTGAAGCTCGGAGAGGGAAATGATCCGTCCAAGGGTCACATAGCTAGGAAGTTGAAGAGTTAGGACTAGAAGGCAGGTCCAACTCTTTCCCCTACACTCTGCTGAATCATGAAAGGAGATAATAGGAATGGAGTCCTGAAGAGGTGGGCAAAAGGACAAGAAGAACTGTAGAAGACTAAACCAATCAAAGTGAGACAAGAAATGACACAATTTTCAAATAAAACTTACTCTGCCGATCTGGACAGTCTGGTTTTTTGGGAACATATTCAAGGAGAATATTCCTTTGGAATAATGGAATAATCAACATAAATCAGTCCAGAGTTCAGTAAAAATTCCCTAAATTTATCAAATATAGTTGGTCAATTTATTTTAATTATGAAACGCCTCAAATAAGAAGCATGTCTTATTTATTACAGTACCTCCTAAGCACCTTGCAGGGAATTTTTTTTAAATGTTTCCTGGTTGAATGAAAGGCAATGCCACTTATTTATAACTATGTTCTAGTAAAATATCTGATATAGAGGTGCAGCCTACTTCACAAGCTTAATTAAAATTGGCTTAATATGAGCACCGCCAGATGGATTGAAAACTGGCTCAGAGATCACATAGGATGAGGATAAATGGAAGGATGTCAAAAGGGAGGAGGCATCCACTGGGTGTTACTGGAGCTGGTACTGAGTCTGAGATTAATTAACACATTCATTACATGACAAGGGGAGATAGAAAGAACAGAAAGTTAAATGAAATTCACAACCAGGATGGTACGGCTGGAGAAGCAAAAGTGGGACAGGCCAAGATCCCAGAGAAGATCTCATCCAAGAAGTGCAGGCAGAAAACCAAAGGTGATTTTGCTTGAATGAGGCCAATTCATATCTCACTCATGCAATAAACATGAAAACCTTGTTCAGTATGCACAATAGGCCAGTCTGGCTCATGGTTCTCTGAGACCATTCTTCACTCCTTACACTGGAAGCTTCTTCTCATGGACAGGTCTGTCTTTATCTCTATCCTTCCCTAGGACCCAGCACAGGGAGCTTTAATATAGCAGAACCTTGAGAGAAGGAGGAAACCATTGAATGGATGAATGCTACAAAAGAAAGCCTTCACGTTGGGGAATTAAGTAAGAGTTTCAATGTCATGGAGGAGATAGAATGGGAATGCTGCAAATAAAATAAGTAGGACTATTAGGATTGTGCATGTATAACCTAAATCAGATTACTCACTGTCCTGGGAAGGGAAGAGGGAGGTAGAAAAATGTGGCACTCAAAAGCTTACAAAAAGATGGATCTTGGAGACAATCTTTACATGTAATTAAAAAACAAAATAAAATAACATTCAAAAAAATGAATAGTTCAACAATGTACTATTCCCTACCAAGGCAACATATGACAGATTAAGTGGGAGCATGATCGACTTTCTCTAGTAAATCTTGGACTTACACCTGGAGTGCTTTATTTATCCTTATTAGGAATGTGAAATGTTCCAAACTGGGCAAAATTTAAAGAATTGTGAAATTTGCGAAATGTGGCAGGTCCTAACAAACAAGCATTTCACCTCTGGCAGCTTCTGCTTCCCCACCTATAAAATGGGGATAAAAACTGCACTAACCCTCAGTCTTGTTGTGAAGTTCTCTGTCTGGAACCTATCTAGATACTAGCTGTCATTATTATTGCTAATAACAACAATAAACAGAATTATTAAAACACTAACTAAACATAAATAACTCAGGGCTTCTGTAAAAATCTCAACTATGTAGAGGTTTCTAAAAGGGTAGGGGAAATGATACAAATGAGATTTAGGCTTCCTGTGACAGAATTTCAATAACCATTAAGAAATGGGCCCCAAATTAACCACTTAGGATGATCACTATTCATTTAATACAAAGCTAAGTATCCAAGGGGCCTTTCTGAAGTCTATACTCATCAAAAGATGTTCACCCAACTGTCATGGAGGAAACCCAATGCAGATTCAAAGTCAAAGGAGGGGATTAATGGCAAGGTCCTCCCAACATTACTGATTTTGGATGGCACTGTGCTGAACTGCATCATGCCCTAGAACTCTCCACTGCCTCTCGATGACAATGACATCACTCAAAAGAGTCTGTCTGGTCTAACAGATAAAAAACACCTAGTGTCCAGACAATGCTGAATGGACAACCTAAAGGACTTGTTCCTCAATACATGGACCTGGAAGATACAACTATCCATGCATAAGTGAGCTTGGTCCACAACAAAACTAATGAATAGAGGGAAGAGGGGAAAAGGAGAAAGAAAGAAGGGAGAGGGTGATCATCCTTGTCTTTTCAAGACTTCAGGCATCTCTCTGAAGCAAAGTTCCTTTTTTTTAACTCCAACACTCTTAAAAATAATTTGGTATGGCTGGCAGTCATGGAATTATATTACTATCTTGAAAAAAATTAATTTAAGGATCACCCAAAGAAAATGAAGATGCCCATGATGGGCATGGGTAGGATGTAGCAAATTACAAATGAGAAATTGTGCAGTAGAGAGACTGTGCAAATAATATTATCAAAGAACAGCAATGACTAGAAAAACACGGGTCATTCATGTGTTAAGATGTTTAGCAGGTTCTACTGCAGGTGTACATTTCAAGAAAATTCAAATAACGCCCCCAGTACATTGAGGGGCCTACCTCAGGTGAAGGTCCCATTGGACATGAATGAATCCCATAGGACAAACAGGCCCAAATAGACCACAATTAGCATCCTAGGAGTTAATATTCTCATCACAGAGATCACAGATTCCAATTGATCAGTAATAGTTTATATGCTTTCCTGTCATCTTGAACAAAAGTCAAAATTCAAAAGTCCCCTTGGATTTAGTCTAGGAGGAATCACCTAAAGTTGACCAGAACTTTATTGATCAGAATTAAACTCATGTGTTCTCTCATATATATGAACACTGCCAAGAGCAGTGACAGAATAAAGGCTATGAAAGCATGGAAAAAAATACTCTTTAGAGAGGAGGGAATAGAAATTTCACCAAACAATTTAGGATCAGTGTACAAAGTATACATTAAGTGCTAGGGTATAAAAATTTTGAAAAGCCAGTTCTTGCCTAGAAGACTGAATCCTGTTTGGTGGGGGGGGGGGTTACTGAGGAGAAAAAAGAGGAGAGGAATACACACTCAACATTAACTCAGATGACTACAATATAAATTATGGAGTGATGAAAGCAAAGAAGCAATCCAAAGTGCTCAAGAAAAAAATTGAGAAAAAAAGTGAACCTTTTCAGTTCAAGGATCAGTGAAGCTCTCACAGAGACAATAACATCTAAACCAAATCTTGGAGCAAAAGGCTACTGAAGGACAATGCTGAGGAAGGAGGAAAGGATGCAACTGATGATGTCCAAAACTGGCCTGCATCAGAGATAAAAGGGTTCTTCCCCACCGTGAACAATTCTGTCCACAGCAGCCTTAAGTACCAAACCCTCATCTTTTTGTGTCAGATCACTGTACCCCACCATGGTGTCTCTAGGGAAAGGTGGTTGTATGTGTCTGTGTGTGTGTGTGTGTGTGTGTGTGTGTGTGCGTGTGTGTTACTCTGGAACACATTTTATCTGTCAAGACCTGAAAGGCAAGTAGGCAGTGGTTTGGGCAAAGGCGTTCCCCAAAGGGAACCAGTTAGTAGACAGAGCAATCCACATTCATGGTATGTCTAATCTCCCAACCAAGAACACTGACCTTCTCTCCTTTTCTCTGAGGGCGGTCCCAATTCTGAGGTCAGAGCCAAGACCAGAAGAGGCAGATCATATGAAGCCTTGTCAAAGGCATGTATGGCCATCTTTGTTCCAATAGTGCCCCAAGTCCAACTTCTATAACATTCATTTCTTGATCCTTGTCAGGGAAAGCCATGCAAACCCTGGGGGCTTGGAGCTGAAAACCTCAATAAACTCCAAATGCATAGATTGCAGCCCTTGGTTTGAATTTTAACCCAGGAATCAGAGACCAGAAATGGCTGTGGCTTGGGAAATATGAGCTCCATCTTTTTCATTCAATAGTAGCGGCCTGTGCTTACATTAAATAACAATAAATTTTTATGGGGATCCTGACCCACTCAAAAAAAAAGGATCTTTTATGTATATCAAAGAAAATGCTAGTTCTAAACAGCATACAAACATATTCCATAATAGGGAAAACCTCTTCAAATTTGAGAATGAAAGAATTAAGGGAGGAAACCTTGAGGAGCCAGTAATTGGGCCATTGGAATTTCTTCTCACTAATTATCCCCGAGTGGCCATTAGCTATGTAACCAAGGAGGAAAGTGTGTCAGACTTTAGCAAAGCTGTGTCTTCAGCATCTAGTGGAATACACCCTGAAGCCACTATGTAATTAACTGCCAGGAAAATGCTGAGCCGGTGGAATAAAGAAGCTATAACAAATCAAATATACTACTCTGTGCGACCCCCAATGACAGCAGTTCAACAGCTTAGAACAAGAATACTCTTGTCAGGGTAGATTTCTCTTATAGACCCGCTAGAAAACAACAAGATCTGATCTAAATAAGAAGTCAAATAAAAAATCATGAAACAATATGGAAGCTGAAAATTCATCGGATCTCAGCCCTGGAGGATCTCTCCAATAGCAAGCAGGAATCCCAACTAGAGCATCGCCAACAAGTGGTTGACCATCAAGCCTCTGCCCAACAAGCTCCAAGGAGCCTCCAGTTGATAAATAACCCAGCACTCCTGCAGAAAGCAATTCCACTGGAGGAAGTGGAGCTTTCATATCCTTGGGAGGCTTGTCAAGTTGGGAAGCTGATGTCAAGTCACATTGTGCTTCTCTACAGTTTCTATCCATAGGTCCTATTTCAATTCAAAGCAAAGCAATGCAATTTGAACTTGGGGACCCATTAAGAATTTTGCTGCTTTATACCTTCTGGACTCTCCTCAGTTTATCAGAGTGCTTCCTAAACTGTGGTGCCCAATGCTGAAAATAGTAAGCCAAGATATTCAGGAGGAATTTCAGTGGTATCCAATGGCATCCTGTAAGACCATAAGAAGGTACTCTTTCATGCCAAGGCCTCCATTTGGAACATGAGAGTTGGTCCAAAATGGAGGCATGGAACAGAGAGTCTAAATGAAACTCTAAAATGGCACAGAACAAGAAATCTAAAATATTACAATAGCTTAAGCAAATTTATTGCTTTTTTTCCTTATTTAAAATTTTCTTATTTTTTGATAACTTTTTTGAATACCATATTTCGATTCAGTAAAGAATCATTCCATATAACAAAGATCTTAAAAAGAGAAAGGAAAAAATAGTTATTCAACAAAACTCACTGGTATTCCAGTGGTGGTTATCAGTTTATGCAATAGTCCATAGTTGCCCATGTCTATACAGAAGGCAGGGAAATGACACTTTCTTGATTCTTCTTCAGAGCCTAGGTTGATTGATATAATTGCACATCATTTTATTTTTTGTTCTTGTTGGACTTTCTGTTTACACTATTGTCTACATAAGGGAATGAGAGTCAAATTGGAATTCTAAGATTTTGTTTTCCTGTGATTTTTCCTCTTTCAAAGTCAGTGAGGAAAATTTGAGTTCAAATCTGGTCTCAGATTCCAACTAGCTGTGTGACATTCGGAAAATCACTTAACCTTTTTTGCCTCTGTTTCCTCATCTGTAAAATGAGCTAGAGACGGAAATGGCAACCACTGTAAGTATCTTTGCCAAGAAAACCCCAAATAGAGTAGCAAAGAGTTGGACATGACTAAAACGCCTGAACATTAACAACAAAGGGATGTTGCAGCCCAATTTAACTTATCTCACTGATGCCTTATACAAGCAGCTGCTTAAAATTGTCAAATTGCATGAAACCCTTCCATTCTCATTTCCTGCTGACAGTACTCCTGCTTAGAATTTTTGGCTTCATATAACCAACCAATCAACAATCTAATTAAAAAAAGAACAGCACTTCTAAAATGAAATAACTTTTCTCTGCAGTAGGTTGGTCCTCTAAGCAGGACCAAGCAAGAGAAATATAGACTCAGAAATGTGATGCAATGACCTTTGAGAGATCATGTCATCTCTCTGGGCTTCCTTCAGTCTCTCCATGCTTAAAGGTGGCAGCCAGTTTAGACACTGTGATGACGTCTAAGACCCAAGTCCATGATTCTATGAATCAAAGAGACCTGGACTTGGGAGGGACCTTACTCCAATCTTAAAATATAGTAAATTCTTCCAGAACATCCTTAAGAATTATTCATCAAATGACTGGAAATATGATAAAAGACAGAACACTTACTATCTGTTGAGGCAGTCTATTTATTGACACATTGAATGGTTAAAAGCTTCTCCAAGTTGAGGGCCAAAAGCTGCCTCCCTATAACAGGATTCTGTCCTGCCCCCACAGAATGGAGCATAATAAGTCTAATGCTTCTTTCACATGACAACCTTTCAAATATTTGCAGACAGCAAATATTCATTCTCTCTAAATCTCTTTCCTAAACTAACCTTCTGAAATGATCAGATCATCACTGAAGGCTTTTGAATATGGAAAAGAAGCTCAGAGATTGCTACTTCCTTTTATATATGCTGTAAATGAGGTGCACAGAAGCTCAGGGACAAGGTCATAAAGCCAAAAGCAAGGCCAAGCCTGGAACACAGATTTCCTTATTCCAAATTTTGTGTTATTTCCAATAAACCAACTAATCCTCCCAGAGCAGTTTGCAGGCCTCACACTATCCTGGCCACACTTTTCTGGACATGCTCTGGCTTGCCAATGTCCCTCTTGAAATGTGGTAGCCAGAAGTGAAGAGAATACTCCAGATGTGGATGAGAGAGGAGGGCAGTGGGATCATGGTGCCCACAAGGGAGTGGGTTGGCCCTAACATAAACAAGCTACATCATTTTCTCAGAGATTACACATGCAGTCTATGGAACAATTCTCATTTTCAATTCTTCCACATGGAACAAATACCCAGATATCTTAGATTGCAGTTATTTTCCCAATTAGCAGCTGGGGAAGGAGCATGGAGCTCATTTCATTCTTAGCACAAATGGCTGGGCTTGATTCTAAACAAAAGAGGAAAGTCCTGAAACCATCTCATTGAATGCTAATTTGTGGCATCATCAGGAGATCAGTGCTGAGGTGGCCATCACAAAGGAAAAGTCAGTTCTTTCTCTGTAACTGAAACTCTCCAAAGTGTGACATCTTGGATTTCCTGGCAGCTGTGGCTGCCACCGTGTCCTCACTCCTAAACGAAGGCTGATTGATAGACAGCATTAATAAGGTTTTTTTTTAATGACAGATGAGTATTTGGGGCTGGATCACTAAATACTCATTTTAAAGAGTGAACTGACAACTCTAAACTAGTAAATCTATTCTTAAAGGGCTATTAACCAATAATTAGGGGCAGAAAAAAGAAAGGAGGACAATGGTTTCTATAAACGCTTCCTATTTCCTCTCAACTTGAAGAAGGATTTTTCCCCTTTATTTTAATCCATAACAACAAAGACAAAACCCGCAATCAACAGACAGAAGTTAAGATTTCTTCTTTATAACAGCTTTGGAATCTTGTTACTTCTTGGAATGACCCCTGAAAATGATACTAAAAAATCTTGGATCTCTTGGCTCTCTTTTTCTCTCAAAAGCAAATCCAAATAAAAGCTCAAATTCTATTTTTACAGTCCCTTCATAATAATTCAAAGTAAGGATGTGATCTATTGAATAACTAAAGGAAACCTAACACATTTGTTAAATCAGCAAATATGCATATACATAGATGGTGTGTACAGATAGGAAATGAAAAACTCCCATTAGCCATTCTAATGGATCTCTTAGAAAACTACTGTTCTGATTTACTGTGAAAGAAACTTAAAAGAGACTGGAAGTATATGCATCCATCTACCCATACAAACATACATACAACAAAGCAATGTAAAGGCAGATATGCAGAGACAAAACCATCTAGGCCCAGATGCTTGCTTACTGGTTTGACCCTGGATAATGTAACTCCAAGTCTCAGTTTACTTATCTATAAAATGGGTAATGGCATCTACCACTTAGAAAATTGCTGTGAAAACCAAAAGAGATCATGTGTGTAAAGTGCTTCCCAAACCTTAATGGGAAATAGAAATGTGAGAGATTATTATATGCATGAAAATGTAGAAAGAGTATGCAACTGAAATTTCATTTTCATGATCTTTGAATGCATGGTCTCTGTGCTGATTTAAAAAAATAGAATTTGACCCCGAATGAGAAAGAGGTACTTTTTCCTCAAAGGTAGCATCACAGGGAGGAAAGGGCAAGAACTCCGAGGTTATTCCTGGAGCTGGGATTCTGTCCAGAGGCCAGAATACAATGACCTGTGCTTTTGTTTGTAAAAGGAACAGCCCCATATGTTTGGACACGGAGACAGGAGAGAGAGGCCTGTACTCCTTCACACGAATCCTTGGCTTTGACGCTTCAAAACCATGACAAAACCCTAGGGAAATGTCCATCAAGCCAGCAGTCAACAGGCCTTAACCAAGTAAAGGTTAAGAACAGGGTCCCTGCCTTCAAGGATCTCGTGTTCTAAACAAAGAAGAGATAACACAAGAACTTGGTCATTTAAAGATATAGGCATTGTAAAAGTATGAGTTATTAGGGTAGCTAGGTGGTGCAGTGGATAGAGCACTGGCCCTGTAGTCAGGAGGACCTGTGTTCAAATTTGACTTCATACACATAATACCTGGCTGTGTGACCTTGGACAAGTCACTTAAACCCATTCCCTTGCAAAAACAAAAAAAATATGAGTTATTACTAACAACACTATTATTTTGTTAGATTGGCCTAGTCTTTTGCAGCCATAAACTATTGGGCCCATCTCACTGCAGGCATTGCTGCTGTGGCCCCACCAGAGTTCAGCCCAGACCAGAAGCTTGTCATAGCGTCTGCTCCCCTTCATTCTGAATGTGGATCCAGTCCAGAAGAATATCTAGCAGCTAGTCAGTATTTCCGAATTAAACCAACGAGGCTATAATTCTGGAAAACAGATTTGTCTTATTCTGAGCCAATTCAAGCATTATGGTTAGACCTTTTAAAAATTACAATCATTTTAGGTCTGTTTCTACATCACAATTCCCTGAATATACATCTTTGAGGAAATTTATAGCATCAAGGGGATTAGAGGCCATTTACAGAAGCAGTGATAAAGTTCTAGTATCTTTTAAGACATTCATCATGATGACATTGATCAAGGTTCTCATTTCAAAATTAGGATATTCTAATAAACATTTGGTCAAGAAAATGCCAGAAAATAGAATGACATTGAAATGAGATTGATTGGTAAACTATGACCATTGAGAACTTCCAAAAATGAGAGAGTCAAAGACAAAGATAGAGAGAGAGACAGAAACAGACTCAGAAAGACAGAGAGAGAGAGAGAGAGAGAGAGAGAGAGAGAGAGAGAGAGAGAGAGAGAAAGGGGGGAGAGACAGAGAAAGAAGGGAGGAAGAGAATGAGATAGATATAGAGAGAAAGGGGGTGAGGGCCAGAGAATGCAACTGAGTCAACAGTTGTCATTAAACACCCAAGGGCAGCCAGATGATGCCATGGAGAGCACTGGCCTGGGAGTCAGGAGGACAGGAGTTCAAATCCAGCCTCAAGATACTTGACTCTTCCTAGCTGTGTGACCTTAGGGAAGTCACTTAACCCTGATTGACTTGTATCCAGGGCCATCTCCAGTTATCCTGATTCATATCTGGTCACTGGACCTAGATGGCTCTAGAAGAGAAAGTGAGGCTGGGGACTTAGCATAGCCCCCCCCCCCTCAAATCCAATTCAAGGGTCTGTCATTGCATTACTTCCCTGAAGTCATGGTCTTCTTTGAGAACTGGGTTAAAACTGGAAATGCAAATGCAAATTTTTTTTAAAAAAAAGACCATCCCTGCCTTCCAGGCTCTTACTTTCTAATTAGGAAAGGAAACAGAAGAGTGAAAGCTGAAAGAGGTCCCTGAGAAAAGAGTCATCCACTGAACAGGGGAGGCCCTGAGGTGCCTGGACACTTGCATTAAAAGGACCTGTACCATTTCTTTCTCCAGGATGCTTCAAAGCTTCACGCTTCAGATACATTATCTCACTTGGTCCTTATAACAAAGTGGGTAACAAAGTGTTCTCATTTTAATTATGGAGAAAGTTAAACTCCAATTTTTAAAAGAAAGAATGATCCAATGGAAAGAGAACTGGACTGGAAGCCAGAGGACTTACCAATGTACTCTGGTTCAACATGTCATTACCTCTGTGACTCAGTTTCCTCATCTTTAAACACTGAGACTGGATTAGACACCTTGGAGGTTCCTTGGAGCTCTAAATAGATGTTCTGGACAACTTATGAGGATGGTATTCAAATGTCTGCCTGTCTTTCTGAACCATAACTGGATCCATTATGGACCTAAGCTTCTGCTGGTGTCTGCCCAAGAAGGATCAGAATGCAGTCTTGGTCAAAATCATTTCACGATGCAAGCATGAATACGATACAATCAAATGCATATAATCATAATGTCACAAAAGTCTGATTATCTATTATTATGCTGGTCCAATCAAAACAGGTGTCCCCATAATGCTTTTGCACTCAACACTACACTTCCCAACATCACTACTAACAAACCTATTTAAGGGTAACCATCAGGTGTTAAGAGAGTAAAAGGATAAGTAATAGTTAAGATCCTCCAAAGAGGAGAATGTTCTGTCTCCTTTCATGCTAAAACAGCATTATTGCTGAATTGCAATAAAGCATCTGCTATAGGAATGGACAGCATAAAGGAAAAAAAAAAGAATGAATGTTGAAAACTATCTTTGCATAAAATTGGAAAATAAATAAGAAAAACAAAGGGGAAAATGAGTGATGGATGGATAAATGAATGAGCATTTTTATTAGGCACTAACTATGAAGTAAACACTATGCAAAGTATCACTTTGCACAGTGATACAAACAAGAGTGAAGGCAGGCCCAAGCCTCACTCAGAGTTTACATTTTAAAGGAGGGATGGTAGCCAGGGAAGGGCAGTGGTGGGGAAATTACAAGATGGCTAAAGGAGCCATGGTAGAGGAGACTAATGAGCTCTTTTCATAGCAATGATAGTACTAAACTAATGACAGTTCCAGACCTAGAAAGGGGCAGGAAAGGGAAGTGTGGAGGCTGGGAAGGCCCGTACTTGTTCCACATGTGTGTATGTGCACATACACACACACTCACATATACACACATGCACACACACAGGACCTGGGTAATAGTCCATTAAATATATTACCATCCACATATCTCTCCATCTTGTCCATAAAAACAACATGTATTACATTATCGAAAGCCGAGCTAATATCTAGGGACACTATGTATGAATCACCCTAATTTACTATTTTGATTAAAAGCAAAAAAACTTCTATCCCCTTATTATACTATGACAACTACTAAGAAAACTATAAAAAAGGCTTCCTGTCTAACAACATTTTTTAGTTGACTAAAATATTTATATATTAATAAGCCTAATTTTTTTGTTCATGCCAGCAATGGACCTTCTTGAGTTAGCGATCTGACTGCCCATCCTTGCCAAGAAAAAACCCACAGCTGAATTGTACAAGGAGAAGAGAGCAGGGTTCCTCTTTGAAGAAGCCAAGAAACTCAGCTTTCATTTCCTTAGTGGAGCCAGGCCTTTCCTCTGTCCCAACCTCAATCCTGCCATCCTTCCAAGCCTAGGTAATTCTCTCCCTCCTCAAGAAGCTTCCCTCCACCCAGCCCACACTGATCTGAACTCCTCCATAGATATTTTGTCAGCCTAACTAATTTTGGCACTTGATCTATCATCTGATGCCTGAAATTGTTTGGAGATTATCTCTTGTCTTCACTATCAGATGGTGGTCTCTTGGAGCCCATCCCTGTCAACACATAGAACAGTACTATACAGACAAAAGGAATTTATTCATGACTTCATTTAACAACCATTTAGTCATAAATGGCATGAATACTTTTGAAAAGAAGGCAAGGAGAAAGAGAGGGAGAGATGAACGAGTCAGATGCACATTTAGTGACCACATTGTGTTGGGTGCTCTCCAGAATGGAGTCAATAAACATTATCATGTCACTGAATACTTTTCAAAATCAATCTGGAAGCATGGGTGTAGTCAGCAGGCACAAATGCAGGCAGTCAAACCCATCTTCGTGATGAAACATAATTTTCTGTGGCTGTAACTCGGACGCGTAGTTCTTATCACTATGTCATTTACTACCAATGGGTCCTTCTCAACCCCACTATGGGTAGCCATCAGCCACCTTACATTTAGGAGACAGTCCCTGCTCTCCAGGAGCTCACAGTCACCGCTCCCTTCCCTAGCCCAATCTCTGTCCATTTATTTTTCCGGGCCTAGTTCCAAAGACACCTCTGCCAGGATCTGCTCTGGAATCGGGTTCTCTCTCCTCTAAGCTCATTGCATACTTTCTATTCCTCTCATAGTGTTTATAGAGTAATAATATATTGGCAAGAAATACTAGAAATAGAATTATGTCATTTGTGTACCCAGAGACTTTTATCAATTTTTATTTAACCCAATGCCTAGCCCAGGTCCTATGCGTAATATACATCTTATAAATATTTGAGTAATTGATTATTGATCCACTAAGTGAAACAGGTTTCTAAACTCCTTCTGGTGTATCTAGTAATAATCTCTCTTAGGCAGGATCTGAATCATGTGCCAGGGAGTTTGCAAGAGTTGTTTCACCCTAATCACTTGACTTAGTAATGAGGGTCCAGTGATTCCTCATCAGATCACAGGATGAACACAAAGGGTCTGTGCCTGAGTCTCTTCTCATTTCCAGTTAGACCCTCCTTCTATAAACCTGGGTTAGATCAGTCAAGAATGGCTACTGGCAGCTGTTTGCCTTTCAATCTTGCTACCACGAAAGAGGCAAACATTTCATTGTTTAGGAATTGCAGAGACTCTCAAAAAACATTTACTCAGGGCTTTTGGATTAGAAGAAGTTTTTTGTAGCCAAAAGGTAAATAATGAACCACAAGGCTGCTTAACTGGTGACCTCCCAGCCTTCTGACATCTGCCTCGCTTGCTTCCTAAATCACAGTACAACATGTAAACACAACCCAGGTCCTCTACTTCTCCAGAAAATTCTATTCCCAAAGGGAAGCTAGATCTTCCCTGATGCAGCAATTTTAGCACAGGGCTGGTATAGACAGGCAACATTAAGCAGAAAGAATCAGGTTCGAAGGGCAGCCTAGGCCTAATCTATTCACCAGGACCATCTTTACCATTCACTGTCATTATTCTGGTATCTTAAGTCTTTGACAAAGGCCACCTAGTTCAGTTGAGTTGGAGACAGCAGTCCCTGGCCAGCAGAACCAAACCCCTCTGGAGGACTCAGTAAGCATTCTCCACATAAAAACACAAGTCAAAGAAACATCAGTTATCATAGACCAGCCCAAGCACCAGGAGTTTCCATTCTGAGGATCACAGAACCACAGGACAGCATAGTATTTAGAGCCTATGAGGCACTTCATCCAAAATGACTAGTGGATGACTTTGGAGCTATAAGATTCCTTAGAAATCAGCAGGAGGGAATTCCCTGAAGACCAGGAAAGAAGGGTCCTAGGCCAACTTCACAAAGGTTAGGAAGCCGAAATAAAATTGAAGGAAAATTTTCCATTTCTAACAAGTGATATTTCACAATTAATTTTTAAAGCAGTTCAAATGTACAATGATCCTTTGATAGACAAGATGTGTGTTAGCTTTCCAAATGTTAAAGCCAGTGACAAAGGCCCTTCCTTGAGCCCCCTCCTCCTCTCTGAAGCAGGAGCAGAAGTAGCACAGATGGAAGGCAGCCCAGGCAAACCAAGATCCAAGCTCTTGGCCATGCCCCTTGAAAACTGTTAGTGTAATTATGCATCTGCCAACCACTATCACCCCTACAGCTGCTTCCAGTTTTCTTCTTATCTTTGGACTAATTAGTCACTGGACTTTTAAGGGGAAAAGCTATTCCCAGCTTCCCCCTCCTAACAAACTATCAATCCTATGCATTCATATCCCTCTTCAACCCTACCCACCCCTTCCACCATGCCCTCTGAAATTCCCATTACATAATGGACAAATTTTCCTGCATCCTGGGCCTATTTTTCTCTCACTCCTCCATCTATTATTCCTAACAGATTTTGCTCCCCCAAGAATCCTGAATTCCCAGCTATCCTCTCCAACATTAACTGTACCTTTTCTTATGCCAACACACACCTTGGTCCTGAAGGAGTCAAGAGACTCCTTCTTCCCCAAGTCATTTCTAGATTCTTCCTTTATCCCTCCATTTCTTTCCTTTGTTATACAACTAACCAAAATCTTCCACTCCAATGAAATTATGGCAGCTGTAGTGTGCCAATATTCTACCCTCCCAAATCACAACTCTCCTACCTGACTCGTCATCTTCCTCTCTTCCCTAATTCCTAGCTTCCTACTTGTCCCCCATAGAAGCTACCCAAACCTCTTCCCTTCTAAGTTTCCTTCCCTCTCGGCTTTCTCTTCCCTCTTCCTTTACCAAGAAAATGGAGGTCATTCAGAACATTCAATGTGAGCACCCTCCTTCTATGCTCTTCATCTCAAAACCCTTTGCAATCTTCTACCACACTCATTCTTCCTTTCCCTATCATCCATTTTTTTTTTGGTTTTTGCAAGGCATGGGGTTAAGTGACTTGCCCAAGGTCATGCAATTAAGTAATTATTGTCTGAGGTCAGAATTGAACTTAGGTCCTTCTGACTCCAGGGTCAGTGCTCTATCCATGTGCCACCTAGCTGCCCCTTTTCCCATCATTTCTGACAAAAGGAACTTCTTCTTTTGACCAAGGTCAACCACTTGACATGTGTACTCCATTTTCTCCTCTGTCTTCTTCTCCAGAAGACTGCATCCATAATCATCCCTCCTTATAAGATCTTCCCCAGACTGCCATCCCCTCAAGCTCTTGCCCTTATCTTGTCACCTTTTCTAAGCCAAATTCCTAGAAGACATTGTCTCCATTCCCTGCCTCCACTTCTGCTCCTTTCACTCACTCCTTAAACCTTCTGCAATCTCCCTCCAGACCTCATCACTCAACCACTGATTTTCCAGTGATTTTTTTTTTTTTTTTTTGCAAGGCAAACAGGGTTAAGTGGCTTGCCCAAGGCCACATGGCTAGGTAATTATTAAGTGTCTGAGACTGGATTTGAACCCAGGTACTCCTGACTCCAGGGCCAGTGCTTTATCCACCATGCCACCTAGCCACCCCCTCAGTGATTTCTTAAAAGTAATATCTGATGATCTTTTCTCAGTGCTTACTTTTCTTGATCTATATGCTGCATTTGAAACTATTAGCTCTACTCTCCTCCAAGATCCTCCCTCCTGCCCTGAGGTTTTTTCATAGAATTTTTTCTTCCCCCTTTGTAGCCCTTCTCAAGTCTCTTTTTCTGGCTCCTCATCTCTCTCATGCCTCCTTATTGTGGGTGTTTCACAAAGTTCTGTCCTAGATTGTTTTCTCTTCTCCCTCTACCCACATTCTCAATCTCATCAGTTCCTGAGGGTTCAACTCTCATTGTTATGCTGATAACACATAGACAGAAAGAGTGATAAAGGTAGACTAGTATGGATGCAATAGATAAAAAAACATATATGCATGTATCCAGGCCAAATTTCTACTGAAATTCAGTCCCTCAATACCAATTTCACATTTGACTTTTCAAACTGGATGATGTCTCCAACTCAACATGTCCAAAACTGTATTCATTATCTCTTCTCCAAAACCCTCTCATCTTCCAAACTTCCCTAATTCTATCAAAATTCTATCCTTCCAGGCTTTTAGGTTCAAATCAAAGCATTGTCTAGACATTTCACTCTTCCTCAACCCCATTCATCAATCAGCTGCCAATTCTAGTCACATGGCTCCCACTTTATCTCTTGTTGAATATATTGCAACAACTAATATCCCAGCTGGTCTCCCTACCTCAAGTCTCTCCCAGTCCCAGTTCATCTTACACCCTGAAGTCAAAATAATTTTTCGCAAGGAAATATCATTCAACTCCAGAAATTTCTTGTTGCCTCAAGAATCAAATAGAAACCTCTCTGTTTCACTTTTAAAGCTCTATATATCTTGGTCCCAGTCCATCTTTCCAGCTGGGTTGCAAATTACCCCCTCTCTCCTTGTTATCTCTCTGGTCCTCTCACATGATACTCTACCTACTGTCTCCCTTTGCACTGACTGTCCCCCATGTCTGGAATATACTCTTGCCTTATCTCCACCTTGCAGAGTTTCTTCTCTTTGAGAGAAAACTCAACTATCATCTTCTGCATGAAGCATTTACTGATTCACATAACTGTAAATACCAACCATCTCAAACTATCTTGTCTTTGCATTTGTTTGAATTTATTCACTTTATATTTATATTGCATAAATTTGTATATGTATTTGTCATTTCTTGCATTGATAATAGCTAGTATTTATATGGGCATTATATGGGAAGCTGAATGGCACAGTGAAGAGAGCACCAGATAGAGACCTGAGTTCAAATTCAGTCTCAGACACTTCCTGGCTGTGTGATTCTAAGCAAGTCCTTCACCCTGGTTGCCTCAGTTTCCTCATCTATAAAATGAGGTGGAGAAGAAAATGGCAAGCAACTGTAATATCTCTGATAAGAAAAACCCCAAATGGGATCATGGAGAATTGGATACAACTGAAAATGATTGAATTACAAGCCTTTATGTAGAGGCTTAAGTTTTGCCAAGTATCTTAGATGTGTTCTCACCTTTGATTCTCACAACAACCCTGAGCAGTAAGTGCTCTTATCTTATTTTACAGATGAGAAAGCTGAGATTGAACATTTGCTTAGTTACAGAGAGATAGGATTTGAACTCAAGACTCCATGACTCCAAATCCAACACTAGAAAATTATGAAATGCAGGAGAGTGGTTGGGTGAGTCCAGAGAGAGCCATCCTTATGTGGAAATGGATTAGGGGCGAGGTCTCCAAAACCCATCCTCCACCCTTTCTGACAGGGAGGGAGGGGCCTTAGGGGCAGGGGACTAAGGAAGAGTGAGCTTCAAAATTGATTTCAGCTTCCAGAATGATGAATTTTTAGCGACAGTGAAATCTAGGAAAGGAAACAGGTGGAAGAAGCTTAAATGAATAGAAGCTCCTTGTGAGGAAGGAATGTCTAATTCTTTGTTCTTGAATTCCCAGCAGCTAGGAGAGTGATTGGTACATGGTTGGCACTTAATACACACGTTAATGGGTCCTCAGAGTGAACCACAGTCTTTCTTATTTTCTAGTCTAAAAATGGAAGACAAATAACAGAGTGACAGTCATGGATAATGTGGTTTTGCTTGTGGTTTTTGGGAGAAATGGCAGGAAAGATGTTTAAAGTGAGGGAAAAAATACCATGACAAAGAAGATGTGTGCTTTTAGCAAGGCTTCTGAAATGCAAGGGAAACATTAAATCCAGAAACAGACCAAACGAACTTCAGTAGGAAGTATTTTTAACTCTTCTGTAAGATGACCCTGTAATCAACTCATGTCTTTCCACACAGAATGGAAGTTCCTTGAGGGCAGGGACTATTTTCCCTTTTTTCTCTCTCTGTGGAAAAGGATCTAGCATGGTGTCTGGAATGGTGTCTGCTCAATAAATATTTGCTGACTCCATTGGTCAATTTGTTTTTTTTCCTTTTCCAATTATCTGCCTACATCTGTTCCTTCTTATTTCAATAAGAAAATGTGCATGAAATGCTTTGAAAAATGTAAAGCATTAAATAAATATTAATATTTTCCCCTTCCTATGTTGCAAAAACTAATTCTGCAAACATGTATTAAACATGTACAGAACCTTAGAGGTCATCTTGTCCATTCCCCTTCCTCCATAGAGGCAGAACTATGAGTTTAGGGAAGTAAATATCATTCTTAAACAATTGAGCATTTCCCATGTGCAAGTATTCAAATATCTCTGTGAATGTTTATAGTCATAGATAATATGATCAAAAGGAATGATCCTTATCCATGAGGATTTTACAAGTTAATATCAAAAGGGGGGTTATACAAATGATTTGTTCAAGGTCACAAAGTTATTAATGTCAAAACCAAACTTAAGAACCCCTTGCCTGGCCCTTGATTCCATGTCTTTCCCCCCTCTTCCCATAAATCCTCTGCCTCCATTCTTTCTGCTTTTTAATCTGTCAGTTTGGGGTACTAGGCTAACCATTGGGGATACCATGAAGACCAGACAGTCTTTGCTCTCCAAAGTTCACAAACTAATGGCAGTTGAAAAGGGCAGAAGGGCACAAGGTGACCCAGGAGGGCAGCAGGTGACTGCCAAGATTCCCTCCCTCAATGGCAGATCAGGAAGGAGTTCTCCACCGCCCGCCAGAGGAAGGGCCGGTGAAGGTGTGAGTTGAAGCACTGTTGAAGCAGCAGGCCCCTGGTTTACCATTGACAGTACAGTGACTGGCACTTTGGCAGAGTGGAGAGAGTTCTTCGTGTAGGGTCAGGGTGTCCTGAGTTCAAATCCCACTTCAGAAACTAAACAAGTCACTTCATCTCCATCAGCTTCAGTTTCCTCATCTGCAAAATGGGTCTTATAAATGTTTGCTGATTAATCAAAGAGAAAAATTTTGGGATCAGATCTGGGAGTTATCCATGAGGAACTCCATATCAATATAGATAAGCAACTGTTCAGTCATTTAAAGTCGTCCAGAGCTGCCCAGTAGGGGTTGGAAACCAGAATTATATCTGGTCTTCTTGATTCTGAAGCCAGTTCTCCAGCTACTGGGTAGTCCAGGCTGTCTCTCACAAAATGTGCATTTGCCAAATTCTGTCTGAGTAGGGCTATTGAATTTCCACAGCAGCTGACCTCCAAGAAAAGAGAAACTAGAAGGGAAAAGGCAAACCTAGAATAATGGTAGAGGACAAGGATATCATAGAAACAAAGGGCCTTCCCATCAATTGGGGAATGGAATGGAAGATTATTGTGCTATAAGAGCTGATCTATGTGATGAACACTGAGAAGCAAAGAAGGTTCTATATGCACTGATACAGAGTGAAAATAACAGATCCAGGGAAACAATGGACACAGTGACAAAAATGCAAATGGAAAGAACAATCACAAAGCAAATCAAAAGTAAATGCTGCAAAACTACAGCAAGCAACTACTTATGAGATACAAGAAGATCCCCAGACTCTACCCTTCTACAGAGGTGGGAGATTCTCAAGAGCTCTATACTGCAATATTTCCAGATTTCTTTTAATGTAATCAGGATGAATTTTTTCCTCTTCTTTTTAAATTTTATCTAGGAAAAACTACTATCAGTTCTATGAGATAACTGAAAAAAAAGGGGGAAAGGAAGGGATAGAGCACAAAATTTAAATAAAAGACATCAAGAAAATCTTATTGTAAAAGAGGATAGGACACAAGATTAGAGGAAGAAAACTTGGAGATCATCTAATTATCACAGTTGAGAGAATATGAAGGAAGTATAGATGGAAGAACCTGTTCAAAACCCAGGATTCAAACCCAAATGCTTGAAGCCAAACCCACATATTTCCCTCTCCCAGATGGAAGGCCAGACACCAAGGGCCTAGATAGTGATGTTCCTATAGGAAGAAGTAACACTGTGGGGGTGGTCAGGAAAGGCCTCCCTTAGGAGGGAGGGGTCACCTAAGCTTTCTGAAAGGAATAAGAGATTCCAAGAGTCAGTGCAGAGGAAGGAGTGCATTCTTTAGCAACTTGCCATACAGTATAACAATACTCCATAGTAGCACTGTCTTGGCCTGACTCTTTTATAACTCTAGAACATACTTAGAAAAGTGTTTGTTGAAGGAATTGCAGATTTCCCTCCCCTACTATGTACTGATGACACTGATGGTGACTCTGGATTCTAAGAAAGTAAGAGAAGTAGCTGATTGATACCCACCATTACTTTTTTTTTTTTTTTTTTTTTTTTGCATTTTGCAACATGGTTAAATAGAAAAGGCAACCAGGTCCTGTAAGCTGCATAACACTTTCAACTCTTTTTTTCAGGACCTCAGTTTCTTCCTTTGGAAAATGAGGAGATTCAATTAAATAATTTCTAAAGTCCTTCCTAACTCCAACAAACAATGAATTGATACCTATTTTTAGCTATAAATACATATTTATCTTAATCCAACTTTCTCCATTTCCCTACCTGCCTAAGGGTCACCTTTTTCACCAGGAACAATTAAACAGACAAAAAGAAAACGAAATTCAGGCTACCTTCTCTATATAAATACCCCAAGACAGAGGCTTTCTTCAGCTCCATGGTAATTACCCATAAGTCTAAAGGCCAAGTTAAATTTTTAAATCTTCTGGGAGTCTCATGACAGGATAATGCTCTGCGTATGTTCCAAAATCTCTTTTCACCATCCCAGAATTATGCCTTTTTGGGGTGAGCCTATTCTATTAACTAGAAGTATACTATTCTTTAATAGTTGATTAGGGCAAGGAGGGGGGATTCTCTCCAGAAAGAGTTCTCAACATGCTAGTGAATAAGATTTTTTCTTAAAATTGAAGACTGCATTTAAGAGAAATTCAAACAGAGTGAATTAAAGGGGTAATTTCAGATGTACTGAAAGGCTGTAATGTCCATTCAAACTAATGAAGGCACAGGACATTAATCTCCTAAAAAGATTCAAGCACTGTAAGTGGAGCAATTCTATTCCTTAGTAGGAACAAATTAAGATGATTTCCCTTGCAGAAATCGCAGTAATTACGAGTAATTATCTTGTACTCTCTAAATTTTCCACTATAGCACTTTCCGCAAATATCGTTCCCTCTGAATACTTTATTTGGAAATACAGGAGGAATTGTTTCCTTCTGAATTGTGCTACAGAGCTCCCCCTGATTGTATAGTGCCACTACTTCATGGTGACCACAGAGATGGCATCTTGAAACCTAATATAAATGTGTCTCCATTACTCCTAATCTACAAGACTCTCCTCTCATCAGGTCTCAGAAACACCTGGGAGAAAACAAAGAAAAGGGCCTTTGAGGTTTTATGTAAAGCTAATATGGACTTCTGCAGGAAGTAACTGGAAAAGCTGCTCCAGTGTGCACATCTTGGGGCTATCATGAAAAATATGTCAACAGCTGTTGTCAGAGGTTAAAAAAAAATGATGCAAAGCCAAATACAACACTAGAGGTTATGACTGAGTGTTCGTTCTGCTTCTGAAGGGTGCACCCTTGGGCAAATCACTTCTAAAGGATGGGGTGGAGGTAGCAACTCCCAAAAGAAAAATCTTGCATCTTTATACTACATAAATGTGATTCCTGACTAAAGACAAGACCTCTGAGTCCATGAAACTGTGACCATTTCAGAAAAGGAGAGGGAAATGTAGGTAGAAAGATGAAGGGAGAGAGTTACAAAGGATAACCTCTGCATGGCCGACAGAAGATCTCCCCAGTATTGGGCATGGGGGGACAGGAAAGCTGACCCCCAGCATGTTCCTTCACCCCTAGAAATTGCTCACAGTGGACTTCTTCAAAGAAATCATCCTTTTCTTGCTTGTACTGAGATTTGATTTCATTTCAGAATTGAAAGGCCCATTTACTAAAGCATATTCTATCATCTGCCCTAATTTGTTTAACTTCTTCATTCCTGTCTTACTACTACCTTCTATATATGCTTGATTTTTTAATTTTATGGGTTTTTTCTTTAATTATCCAACATTCTTTTTTCTCTCTCCCACCTCTGTCATCCACCTTAAAAGAAAGCAAGGAGAAGGAAGGAAGGAAGGAAGGAAGGAGGGAAGGAAGGAAGGAAGGAAGGAAGGAAGGAAGGAAGGAAGGAAGGAAGGAAGGAAGGAAGGAAGGAAGGAAGGAAAAGAAAGTGAAGAAAGAAAAGAAAGAATCCCACCATTATAGAAGCACAATAAAAGAAAACGTTCCTATATTGGTCACATCCAAGACTGCATTTGTATTATGCACTTTGATCCATCATCTCTGTCAAGAAGCAGTTCTTTTGTGGAGGCCAAGAACTGGAAACTAAGGGGATGCCCATCAATAGGGAATGGATGAATAAATTGAGTTACCCAAAGGTAATGGAATATTAATGTGCTGTAAGAAATTGGGGAGGGGGGGGGAAATCTGTTCTAAAGTACAGAGACTTTTATGAACTGCTACAGAGTGAAAAGAATGGAACCAGAAGAACAATTTATACTAAAATATCAATACAATAAAAATTAACAATTTTGAAAGACTCCAGGGTTCTGATAAATGCAAAGACCCACCATGATTCCAATAGAATGATAAAGGATAATGCTGCCCACATCACAACAAGGACCTCAGATTCTGTGGCTCAGATATATTTCCCCACCTTCACTAAATCCCCTTCAAGGCTGTTCCAAAACTCTTTTAGATTCCAGTACCCCAGAGCATCCTTCTTATCTTCTGAAGGAGATTGCTACTATTAGCAATTCCTCTCATATTAATCTTCAATCTCTTCAGAGGAAAAAATCCAAACTATCAATAGCCATGTGGAAAAAAATGCTCAGTCACTAATAATTAGAGAAATTCTGGAAACTTAGAATTTCTACTTCAATGCCAACAGATTGGCAAAGTTGACAAAAACGGGAAATGACAAAAGCTAGACAGGCTCTGGGAAAATAGAAAAATTAATACACTGTGGGTGGAGCTGTGAACTGGTCTAGCCATTCTGGAAAGCAATTTGGAACCATGCCCAAAAAGCTATTACATTGAAAATACTCTTTGACCCAATAATGTCACCATAGGGTCTATACCCCAAAGAGATCAAAGAAAGATGGAATGAACTCATGTATACAGAAATATTTATAACAGCTCTTTTTGTGGAGGTACAGAATAGAAAACTCATCAACTGGGGAACAGTTGAACAATATATATCTGGTATGTGAATGTGACAGAATGTGATACTCTTGTGCCCCAAGAAATCATGAAGGGGGATGATTTCAGAGTAACCTAGGAAAACTTGAAAGAACTGACACAAATTAAACTAAGCAAAATCTGAAGTACAATGTATACAATAAGAAGATTGTAAGTAAAGACTAAAGAACTGTGATCTATATGATCACTAACCACAATTTCCAAAGGACTCCTGATAAAATAGACAATCCACCACCAGATAGAGATGTTTGATGGTCTCAGAAATCAGAATGAATCCCATGTTTTGTTGCTGTTTCTGTTCGGTTTGGATCATGACCCAAAATAGTTAAGACATATGCTGCCCACTATATATGTTTCCAACAGGTTTTGTTTATCTTACTTCTCAATTAAGGAGAGAGGGAGAGGAGGGAAGTGAGGAGGGAATTCAGACCTGAAAATAAAACTGAATTTTTAAAAATTCCATCTCTACCTGTCTAAGGGCTCCTTTCCTGAAATTCACAAACACACCCAAGTCTCACCTATCCTTTTAAAAATCCTCTCAAGGTCTTACAATCCCTGTCAGCATCTGCCCCCTCCCTATCCATTCTTCACAAAATTACCAGTAATTTTCCTAAATTTCTGACCGGAAAAACCTTTTGGTTCTTTCTTTTCTCCACGACCATACAGAAACACTTATGATTAAAATTTTAAAAGATTCGCCACTTGGCCCATCGTCCCTGTCCCTGCCCCCCACCACATTCTCTAAGGATCAGAAAGCAGTGATGATACAGTGGACAGCACCTGGGCCTGGAGTCAGAAAAAACAAAGTTTGGCTTTGACCAAGTCACTTCACCTCTGTTTGCCTCCATTCCCTCACCTGTAAAATGAGGATAATAGCAGCACTCTACCTTCCAAAGTTGTTATGAGGATGCTATCAATGCTACAGAAATGGGAGTTAGCAGGAGTTCTGGATTTCAGGTGACCCTCTATTTCCCATCTTCCCACCTTTTCCCAGGTTGTCCCCTGAGCCTGAAGGCCTCTCCCTCCTCAACTTAGAAGCCCGGACTTCCTTCAAGCACCTCCTTCTGTCAGAAGCCTCCCCAGACTATCACTATCACCAACCCTTC
Organism: Macrotis lagotis; assembly: GCF_037893015.1. Lineage (NCBI taxonomy): Eukaryota > Metazoa > Chordata > Mammalia > Peramelemorphia > Peramelidae > Macrotis > Macrotis lagotis. Next base: position 689,318,809 of record NC_133666.1, read on the forward strand.
CCCATACCACCTCCAACTGCTATAAACAGACAAGGGCGTGTGTGTATGTGTGTGTGTGTGTGTGTGTGTGTGTGTGTGTGTGTGTGTGTGTGTGTGGTGTGTGTGTGGTCTATGTACCTCCTACAGGATTAGCACTGCAATGCAAAAAATGAGAACTTGGAGGAACTCTGAGAAGGATGAACAGATAGACTGAAGTAAATAGGATCAGGAGAATGATATAGAGGATCAAAAGGGAGGGAGGGAGGAAGGGAGAGAGGGAGGAAGGGAGGGAGGGGAGGAGGGAGGGAGGGGAGGAGGGAAGGAAGGAAGGAAGGAAGGAAGGAAGGAAGGAAGGAAGGAAGGAAGGAAGGAAGGAAGGAAGGAGGAAGGAAAGGAGGAAGGGAGGAGGGAGGAAAGAAGGAAGGAGGGAAGGAAGGAATGGAGGAAGGGAGGGAGGGAAGGAGGGATGGAGGAAAGAAGGAAGGAGGGAAGGAAGGAAGAAAGGAACGAATGAACGAACGAAGGAAGGGAGGGAGGGAGGAATGAAGGAATGGAGGGAGGGAAGGAGGGAGGGAGGAAAGAAGGAGGGAAGGAAGGAAGGAAGGAAGGAAGGAAGGAAGGAAGGAAGGAAGGAAGGAAGGAAGGAAGGGAGGGAGGGAGGGAGGGAGGGAGGGAAGGAGGAAGAGGGAGGGAAGGAGGAAGAGGGAGGGAGGAAGGAAGGAAGGAAGGAAGGGAGGGAGGGAGGGAGGAAAGAAAAAAGAATACATTTAGAAAAGCTACAAGAAGAAGAAATGAAGCTATTAGATGTCTCAACCTTTTAATGTCTAACATTATAAGAGCCTCTGACAATCCCTGGCTGATCTCACAGAAAATCTAGGAAAATAAACACCATGCTAGCTGGTCTTCTTAGCATCATCACTGCAAGCACCTGAGGGACTGAAGAGACATCAACCTTTGGGGTTCAGTGGCAAAATTTCTTGGAACAATCCTGGCTCAATTTATAGTTGTTGAGATAATGCAGCTACATATAATACTCAGGGAGAGTATGTCTTTAAAAATCTTAAGTTAGAAAAATTCTTGGCTCTATTTAACAAAAAAAAAGAGACAGAGACAGAAACTTTTTATATTACTGTTTAAAAATCAGTCACAGTGAGAGGTGCAGACTCTGTGCCTATTAATCCTCTCAAGTTTGCTAGGTCAGTAGAAATGTAAAATGGCAGAGAAATGATGGAATGTTAGAGTTAAGGGGACCTTAAAATTATGGGTTTGTGGATTTGTTACAGCTGGAAAGGAACTTAGAACATAGAGTCTCCTTGCCAAGAACAACCATAGAACATAGAATGTCAGAGCCAGAATGGACCTATACACAGAGAATGTCTGAGCTGGGAGGGGCCTTAGAACAGGGAACGTCAAGAGTTAGAAGGAGGCTGAGAATAGGAAATGGTAAAATTGGGGACATGTTTATATACACATATGTGTATTCACTTATAAAATGTATTTCTATTAACTAATAGAATATGTATTATGCCAGCAGCTGTTATTATTTGTTACATCTTAAATCTCTTGTTTACACTTTTATTCTCAGTAATCAAATAAGCTTGAAGGCAGAATTCAATTCTATAGACATGAGCTTCACTTATCCAACAGTTACTATTTAAAAGCAAGAGAAAATAAGAAAACAGACTAAAGTCGCTGAGCTTCTGCCAAAAGTGATAACACAAAGTGCATCTACTAAAATGCATGTATTTTATTCACTTTCATGATTTTTACATTTACTTACTTTTATTTTATAGGAAATTTTGTAAAAATCAGTTTTCCTAGCCAAATAATATTAGAAGTAAAAGATTAGAAAAATAATTACTAGAAGAAGGTAAGCCTTCTGGTACCAACAAAAAATCATATTTAGATTTAATAGGACAATTAGGAAATGTCATAAAAATTATAAAAAGTAGACACAGACAGTTTATAATCATAACAATCTAGTGCAATTTGGTGTACTTGCAAACAAACAGGTCTCCACACCTCAGTGATCCTTGAAAACAGCCCTACAAGACAGATTAACAGATATTCATAATGATGACCCTGAACCATCAAAAAAAATCAAGTCCTGGTCCTTGCACTCTCTTCTTGGAAAAGGCTCTAAAACATAATGTGGTGAGTTTCAGTCTTAACGGGGATTTGACTGACTTGAAGCAAATCATAGTCTGATAATGGCAGATAAATGTGTTGTTCTATGGCGGCCCTGGAAAAGGGGAAATGGAAATCCACAGCCATCCTCCAAACCTCCTTGGAATGGTCAGTCCCAAACAACTCTGCCCACCTCCTATCCTCCTGGGAATATCCAGGTCCCATAGGCTGTGTTCACCTCTCAGATCACCTGTCCCAATCTTTTTTCACCCAAAGTGTTAGCAAATCACCAGATGAAGTAGCAGGAATATGTTTTCTTCTCTCCTGTTCATTCTATAGTAGACTTGGAAATAATGGTTTGTGAGTAAGGAATTGTGGGAAATGACTATCACTCCAGATTACAATGCTAAGACTGGGTGGGAGTGGTGATGGGGGGTTTACAGTCTTCTGCCTCATAAGTCACCCTAGGCCATCTTTTTTATCCCATTACCTTCAGATTCCTTCTGGCTCAGTATCCACACTCTCAAGATCTCATGATGCAGGGTCCCTATCACTTACTGCCTGTGTGACCTTGGGCAAATCATTTCTTCTCCCTAGGCTTCTGTTTCCTCATTGATAAAATGAGAGGTTTGGCCTTACCAGCTTTTGAGAAGCCTTTGCGTTCTAGATCAAAGATTCAATGATTCTGCTTTACTGAGACTTGGGAATGGCCTCACTACCTACCACAATATCGGTCTTCTTTTATCTCCAGGGTCTTTGGCATTATAATTTATCATCTAATTCAGTCTGAACTGAAAATGCCTTAATGCTTCAGGTAAAAAAAAAAATCCACTTATATAAAATGAATTAGTTCCCTATTTTCTATAAAAGGATTATAGAACTTCATATATGTATGTGTGTACATAACATACAGGGAGGCCTCGTAGCCAGAAAGTCCCAAGTTCAGGGTTGGTCTTTGACACATCTAACAGATTTCAGACTTCAGTGCCCCCAAAAGAGGCTCTAAGAGCAAGGATAGACCTGCAGGGTGGAAAAAGTCCCAATTACCTCCCCAGTCCAATTCAAATGGAGGAGCCAGGAATAGAGAGAGAGAAGGGCTCTGATAGAACTAAGCAGGTGTTCAAGGCAGGTCCATGATGATGACAACTTCATGATGAAGAAGCTCCCAGGACCACTATCAATGCAGAGACAGACAACCAATGCCAATGCCTCAACTTCTCCTCAAGCAGAGCTAGAGGAACCCAGGGCCGTGTCACACTTAAGAACACTGACTAGAGGTCTAGAAACACAGCAAGGCTTCGCCCAGCTACAGAAGAGAGGCAAATCAAGAAGTATCATTTATAAAGGGCCTACCACGGGCCAGGCTCTGGGCCAAGGACTGGGGACACAATGGAAGGCAAAAGACAACCCAGGAGGAACAACATGCCAACAGCCTTGGACAAACAAGGGGTAGAATAGATTAAAGGGATAAGATCTCAGAGGGAGGCCAGGGAAGAAAGTCTGCAGAAAAGGGGATCAGGGCTGGGAAGGGGGGAATCTGGGCTGGGTCTTAAAGGCAACCGGGAACAAGGATGAGGAGGGAGAGAACTGGAGGATGTCTAGGGAAAACCCAGTCAGGAGACAGGGTCCTGTGTGAAGAACAGCATTGAGGCCGGTCAGTGCTGCTGAGTCTCCATGGTGCACATGGAGGTAAAGTGGGAGATTGGGAAAAGAGAAGGGGTGAGTTTACAAGGGCTCTGAAGGGGATTATCTATTTGGTTCTACTCCTATCTCTCGGGTTGTGGAGCATCTGTTATCTCCTGATGGTGTGGCCCTCTGATGGTTGCCACTCTAGGAAAGTAGCCCTGGGCCTGCTGCAGCCCAGGTCTGCCTGGCATCCCTTACTCTCCTCAGGTTGGAGGTAGCAGTCTGTCTTCTCTTTATCCTCCCCAAGTCCTAATGTAGCAGGTTTGCATGTCCCTCTTGCAACCTTGCCTCACAGGGCTCCAGGCATTATACCTATCATCTGGAAGTACCTCCTCCCCTAGGGAAACAAGAATTTTTTTTTTGGGGGGGTGCAAGGTAATAGGGTTAAATGACTTGCCCAAGGTCACACAGCTAAATAAGTGTTAAGTGTCTGAGGTTACATTTGAACTCAGGTCCTCCTGACTCCAAGCCCAGTGCTTTATCCTTTGTGCCATCTAACTAACCCTGGGAAGCAAGGTCTTAAAGAACATTAAGTTAGATCCCTTCATACTAGAGGAGAAAAAAAAATCAAAGCCCAGAGCTAGAGGGACTCTTAGACTTAAGGTCACCAACAAATTTATTTTTGTCTTTCTTTCGCCTGTTCCTGACATGTGACCTGACACAATAGGTATTCATTCAATGGCTGCTTGTTAAATTAAATTTCCCCAAGTCTCACAGGTAATCAAGGAAGGGATTAGAACTCAGCTCTCCACTCTCCTGTGCTATTTTTCCCCCCCTACTACACAGTCAGTACTGGCAATAGGACAGCTATCCAGCTTAGAATCTTAAATTTCATTTGAACAACTTCACTGATGGGGAACCACAATCTTTTTAAAATAAATTTTTGTTTTGGTTTATTTAGGTAAAAGATACATAACTAAATTTTTTCAAAATTTGTCAACACGAAATTCACACAATTCATACCAAAATCCCTATTTTCTTTTTTCTTAAAATGTTATTATTTATTTTATAACATTTTTTTTTATTTTGAATTCCAAATTCTTTCCCTCCTCATCTCCTTCCCTACTCACTGAGACGTCAAGCAATATGACATCAATTATATATGTGGAACCATGCAAAACATATTTTCATATCAGCCATATCACAAAACTAAGCCAAAAAAAAGAAAGAAAGAAAAGGGCAGAAAAATCATATTTCCATTTGCATTCAGAGTTTTTCAGTTCTCTCTGTAGAGCTAGATAGCATTATTTCATCATGAGTGCTAAGTTTTTCAAGGTTGATCATCTCTGCAACATTGTGGTTACTGTGAACAATGATCATCCAGGTCTTCTCTCTTCAGGTTGTAGACATAGGTCTTGTCAGGTTTTTCTGAAACCAACCCCTAACACAATGGTATTCCAATAGCAATCATATAGCCATCTCCCAATTGATGGGCAGTCCCTCAATTTTTTTTTTTTTAGGTTTTTGCAAGGCAAATGGGGTTAAGTGTCTTGCCCAAGGCCACACAGCTAGGTCATTATTAAGTGTCTGAGGCTGAATTTGAACTCAGGTCCGCCTGACTCCAGGGCCAGTGTTCTATCCACTGTGCAACCGAGCCACCCCGATCTATGTATCTTTTAAATACAATGTTGCAGACCTTTTAGCAAAATGTAGTTTCCCTGATTATCTCTTTCCTAAGTCGAGTTTTGCTTTCGCTTTGTCGGAGATCTTGATTATTGCCCTGCCTTTTAGGTAGTTCAATAATTCTTAAATTATTTCATTCCATACTATTTTTTGAGGTCAGCTGATTTTCCAATAAGATATTTAACATTTTTCCTTCTGTTTTTTCATTCTTTTGACTTTGTTTTATTGTTGATTGATGTCTCCTAGAGTCAGTAGCTCCTACTTGACCAATTCTAATTTTTTTAGGTTTTTGCAAGGCAGTGGGGTTAAGTGACTTGCCCAAGGCCACACAGCTGGTAATTATGAAGTGTCTGAGGCTGAATTTGATCTCAGGACCTCCTGACTCCAGGGTGGGTGCTCTATTCACTACACCACCTAGCTGCCCGTCAATTCTAATTTTTAAGGAATTATTTTATTCGGTGAGATTTTATACCTATTTTTCCATTTGGTCAATTCTGATTTTTAAGGAGTCCTTTTTTTTAATTCAATGGATTTGTGTACTTTTCCCATTTGACTTATTCTGTTTTTTAAGGAGTTCCTCCTTTCCTCAGTGAATTTTTATGCCTCTTTTACCATTAGATCAATACTGCTTTTAAAGTAGTTATTTTTTCCAGTATTTGTTTCGAGGGGCAGCTCTTTTACCAAACTCTTAATTCTCTTTTCATAATTTTCTTGCTTCACTGTCATTTCTTTTCCCAATTTTTCCTCTATCCCTCTTTGAGTAATTCCTTCTGGGCTTGGGTTCAATTAGCACTTTTAAGACAGTGTTGTCTTCTTCTGAGTCTGTTTCTTGGTCTTTCCTACCTCCTTGGTAGCTATTTATGGTCAGGTTCTTTTTGTTGTTGTTGTTTGCACATTTTTTCAGTCTATTTCTTGACTTTGAATTTTATGTTAAAGCTGAGCCCTTCTTTAGGGGGTAAGGGGCTGAAAGGGCACTGTGCAAGTGTGGGAGTCTGCAAGTTTTCGAGCTTCCAAGGTAGTGCGATCCTGAGAGAGCATTAATCACTGCCAAAGTTCCCTACTTCTTAAGACAGTTGTGTGAAATAAAGAAAAAAAAATACAAAATAACTGAGTCAAATGGGACAAAGATATTCTTAGCTACAAAATCTTCTAGAGGAGAACTGACAAGAGGGTTTGAGAACAAAACTTCATATAAATCCTACAAATGTCAGTGAAGTGATACAATTTTTATAGCTTTAAATAAAAGGATATGGTTTTAGCACATCAATAAAAACTGCCTTAAAGCTGGGCCATACTTTATTATTAATGACTTAATGAACTCACCATGGGAACTGAAGCTGATGGGATCAGTCAGTCATTTCATGGTTTCTCTTATCACAGAAAGATTTTGCCTAGTACACCCTCCTTATGATTGTCCAACAAAATAGAAGAGGCTGACGGGATCCTTCTGGAGACTAGCTCATCTCAGCTCTGCCAGCTTTTGCTTTGGCATTGTTTGATGATTCTAGATTACTTTTATTTCCCATGAAGTTTCCATGAAGATCTTTAGATGTAATCATGGGCTTATCATTTTTTCTAGATCACTTTTCCCAAGCATTTCCAAGGAATTATGGAATCTTAGAGCTGGAAGGAAATCCTAAGAGGGTCATCTAGGTCAATATCAATAAAATCAATTTGCTGATAAGAAAACATAGACCCAGAGATGTGAGAGATTTGACCACATTCTCTCAGAAGGGAGATGAGACTCGAACCTCTATTTCCTGATTAATATGCTGTATCATCCATATGAGATACATGTAGAATAGACAAGCTAAAGCACCTTAACCATTCACTAAATGGCCTTTTTCTTTCTATATCTGCCTCTAACCACAAAATCAGATCATTTTGTTCTCAAATTATACCAATGAACAAATTTTGGTATATCATGGGTAAAGCATTCCACCCTTAATATATTCTATTAAATGGTACTCAGACAATTGTTAACTGAGTACCTAGATCAATTATTCAATTGACCTTTATTTGAAACATGTAGGACCAGGTCATTCCAGGTCATCCCACTACTGCAAAGCTTTAATTTTCATTGCCTTTGAAACAAGGACCCAACTCCTTCTTAGCTTGGTACTTTCCCAGGCCTTACTCCTACTATTCTACCTCTCTATGCGTTAGTCAGACTAGAACAACGAAAGGTCATGAAGGTCTCACATACCATTCCCATCTTTTGATGCCTAGATGAGTACAGCATCCCCTAAACTCTCAGGTACTGGGGTTAGTTCCTCTAGAGTCCAGAGCTGGCTCTTTTCTGCCCAGGGTCACCCTCCTTGAAACTGTTCTTCTGTGTCTGCCTCTGTCCCTCAACTAGGTCTTTAATTCTCTGTAACTTACCCTTTGACCGACAGGTCATGAGTCTCTCTCTTAAGTGAGTAGCTCAGCTAGAGAATAAGAATTTTATTAGGTGCTGAGTATTTTACAAATATTACTTCATTTGATCCTCTCAACAACCCTGAGGTGCTATTATTTTCATTTTACAGTTGAGGAAACTGAGGCTGGTAGAGGTCAGGGGACTTGTCTAGGGTCACAGAGCTAGCAAATGTCTGAAATCCGATTTAAACTTGGATCTTCCCAACTCTAAGCCCAAAGTTTACACATTGTGCCACCTAGCTGTTCTGACCAGATGCTCCTACGAGAGACCATGGCCAGTGGAGGGGGACAGCAAAGAGGAAATCATTCTTGGCCTGGGTTCATCTTCCACTTGTGACTTCTCTCAAACTCTTTTCCCTACAAAAGATATGCTCCTAGCTCTGTCACCCTCTATCCAGTATGCCCTACTGACTCGGACAAGCTCAAATCCCCTTCAGTGAAAAATGAGTTCTCCTTCACCTGATCTCACAGCACTTTATGTTTCTCTTATAAGAATCATAAAGAAGTTACAGGCATGGATTGATTGTAATATTATTTCTGAAGGGAATAACCAGATTGATAATCTAACAGCTCATAGAGCTATTCAAGTATTATAAAGTAGCTACTTCTAAATTATTATTGTAATGAGAGTGGTGAGATATTTATCCCCTTCCTTCACCCTTATCCATTTAAATAATTGAGAAAATAAACTATCTGCCCCGCCAAGATATACACATATTGGTATAGATAGGACTAGGAATTAGGGAAAAAATGAAGAGGACTGAGAAAAGGAATGAACTGTAGGGAGAGAGTAGTGGCAAACGAGAAAATGATCCAAAAATTGGGCTGTCTTTATCCTATACCAGGGACAATGCCCTGAAAGACAGTAAATTCTACAGAGGTTCGTCTCGATCTGAGAAAGTGAGGTGGAGGGGGGAGAGGTTTGTGGTATAGAGAAATGCTGAGCAAGAGAAGAGAGGGTCATAGAGAGTGAGAGGGGGACAGAGGGGGATTGATTGTGGAAGGCAAAGAGAGCAAGACAGAAACAAGAGAATGTGTGTGTGTGTGTGTGTGTGTGTGAGAGAGAGAGAGAGAGAGAGAGAGAGAGAGAGAGAGAGAGAGAGAGAGAGAATGAGAGACAGAGAAAATGGGTGTATGTATTTGAGAGACAGAGAGAGAAGGGAGGAGGAGAGGGAGAGAGAGACAGACATTCCTTGTCCTACTCCCTTCAAGCAAATAGTAATTGTGGGAAACATTTTATTTCAGAGGAACCTGAATACTTGGGCCTGGAAGAGTTTTGTAAATTTGTAAACATATCTGAGATTAATCGTTGCTCACTTGAAGACCCCCATTTTGCTTTCCTTATTCTAATACAGCTTCATTCTGTAATGCTATGAGCTATACTTACAAAAAGGGTGTCACCCAAGACCCTGGTAACTACTGTGTCCACCAGACACCTGGCCCAGGTTTCCAGAGTGGAGGGAGAAAACTCCGCCCAGGTCCTCTTGGGTCTTTCATGTGAACTGATGCAAGGATTTCAATCAATACTATTCCCTGACCTTACCATCTGCTACTAGGATGTTAGGTTCTTGAGGGCACTGACCTGATCTTATCTATCTTTGTTTCTCCCATGTCTTCTTGCACAAGAAGGTCCTAAGCATAAATATAAACTTAAGTGCATTTAATAAATGTTTGTTGAATTAATAAGTTTGGGGCTTAGATTTCCAGGGAAGAAATATAGAATTTTCTCCACAACAAAAATGTTATGATAAAGATTTTTAAGTGTGTGTGGATGGGGGGAGGGGGGGAATATAATAGGAAACTCCAAAATACAAACATATAGAATGCAGTATGGATAAGAGCATATTGGAACAAGCTTCTAAAATGCGGCTCTGTCATTCACATAATATTAACGTGACAAGTATTGCAAGATGAATATATCATTTGATTCTCAAATGACATAATTAACATAACATATTTGACATATTTCTATTAATGATCTTTTATTATGTATAACAGTCATATTACATTAGATAAGCCATGAAAAGATCTAATCACTGTCAACTTTCTTAAAGGTTTTGACTGCATTCTTATTTACACAATGTTATCTCAAACTAATCCTTGGATTTAAAAGAATATAAATCTTCTTGAAATTGTAAACAAACATCATTGTGAGATGAGCATTTTAATTAGATTTGCATGTGAGATGCAAGATATAAAAATTCTGTAATCCAGAGCTGCCCTCTAACAGTCCAGTCAAATAAGGAAGACTGTGGTGGTACATGTTATACCACCATAATGATAAAAATGTTGAAATTACTACAATGAATCAAGTCAGTATTCTCTTGAAAAATGGTATCAGTAGCTAAGTTAGTGGAAAGGCACAGACTTCTTCCTGATATAAAAGTGAAAAAGCTAGGTTTGTACCAACCCAAGTACCATCATTTCCCTTGAAAATAGACCACTGATTGAACATTCATGAATTCATCCAATGTTCTTTTTGAAACTTGTATTTTCTAGCCAACCCAGGTCACAGAATAATACAGTCCAGGTTTAAACGATTTATTATTTTGTATACTGTGTATTCACTTATCTATGAACATATATCTAAAATTGACCATACTTTCTGAAGAGCAAACCTAGCACCCTTTTGGTGACATTAATGTGCTGATCCTTTCTGATGGGTCCCTAGACAAAAGACATGCAACTAAAAACTGTTGATTGGTCACCTGTGCCCTCTCCACATCCATTCATGAGGTAGGTTGGAGGAGCAATCTAGAGGTCGCCAAAACTCTCTCAATCACCAAATCTAATAGCATTTGCTCAGTCCTCATCCTTTTTGAACTCTATGCAGCCTTTGAAGCTGTCAATCATGTTCTTATCTCTGGGATTTGGGGATGCTGCTTTCTCTTAATTCTCCTTGCACTTTTCTGATCTCTTCTTCTCAGTCTCCTTTATTAAATCTTCATCCATGTCATATCCACTAACGATGGATGCCTCAACTTCTCTATCCGGGCCCGCTTCTCCCCCCCCCCCACTATTTTACTTGGTGGCCTGATCAGTTCCTATGCATACTAATCATCACTTCTCTGTAGAGGAGTCTCAGATGTACTTATCAACTCTCTCCCATCTCCAGCTGCCTACAGACATGTCAAACTGACATCTTAAACTCAGCCTGTCCAAAACTGAACTTCTTCTCTTTCCCCAGCTGTCCCCCTTTCATTACTTTCCTCTAATTTTCAAAGGCAATGTCTTCGTTCAGTCATCCAGGCTTGAAAGCCAGTTGTCATCTCCCACTCCTCCCCCCCCCCCCACTTCTCCTTTTCCAATCCTTTACCAAGGACTGTCCTTTCCACCTTGGCCATGTTTCTCATGGAGATTCCCTTTTCCTTTTGACCCAGCAGCCATCCTGGTACCTTGGTCTACTGCAATCATTCTGAATTATCCTCTGCCTGCTCTTTCAGTCCCATGGTCCTCTCCACTCAGCTACCAAAGAGACCATTCCTACAGCCTAAGATCTCACTTTGGCAGCTCTCCTTTCCAGGGGCTTTCCATCACTGCCAAGGTAGAATATAAAATCCTCTTTTTGTGTTCCAAGTCCTTCATCACCTGGCCCCCTTCCTAGATTCTCAGTTGTCTTACACTTTCTTCTCCCCTCCCAAACCCCATAATTTGGTGACACAGGCCTTTCTTGCCATTCTTAGAACAAGGCACCTCAGCTCATCTCTGAGATAATAATTGTAAAGTGCCTTGCCAGTCCCTGGTATAAAGGAAGTGCTGTGTGAATGTAGCTGTCATTATCTGGACCGTCTGACTTCACCCTTCTCTGTGTGTTTGCACATGGGTTTGACAGGTACTGCCCCTAGTGAGGGGTGTCTGGAGAGCAGGGATGGTCTTTTGCTTTTCTTTGTATCCCCAGGGTTTCGTATGGTGCCTTCAACTCACCCAGCCTTGAGCCACTGAGTTGGAAATGTGCGCCACTCTATGGATTTCAGAAGGAAAGAGGACTGCTGGAGCAGCATCTCCTCCCAGCTGGGGGGAGGGGGTCTTCCTGAGCAACAGGATGGCCTGATTAGGGGATCCTGGGGCCTTTTCTTCTCTTTTTCTTTGCTTGCAACTAAACAGAAAGCTAAGTTGGACTTGTGATCTCTCTTCAATGGTGCAGGAACGTGGTCCAAGGAGCTGGTGGTGACCTCTAAAAACCCTCCCAAAAGAGACCAGTGCCAAGAAGCAGGAGTCCTAGCCATGCCCTGGCTAGCCAGAAGAGGAAGGACTTGAATGGAGCGGTCAGAGGGAACGGTCGAGTGAAGATGAAATTCTGCCCAGCAGTTTCAACAAGTGTGTCGTGTTTCAGTGTTTTAGTATAATCTTCTAGCAGGCTAATGTATCATGTTTTATGTAGCAAGAATCTGTCAATATGCCATTCAGGCAGTCAATAAATGTTCATTTAACACTGTCAATGCGCCTAGACAGTGTAAGTGCTGAAGATACAAAGAAATGCAAAAATGGTTGAGTCTTTGGGTTTTAAGCTTAAATATCTGCTCCCAAAGAGGCTTTCCAGGAGCCATCAGAAGACAAATTTCCCCCTCATCACTTTTATTCAAGAACAGAAGTCATTTTATCCATCTGTGTAATAGTTTACCTAACATTAAGCAATAAAGAACAATAGTGGGAGAGTGACTTATCCCAGGTCTGTTTCTTTCTAAGCTCCATCAAATATAAAAAGGAGAATAATGGCAAAAAAGACTAAGTAATCAATTGGTATTTACACAGCACCTGACAGGTCAAACCTAATGGCCTTTTTTCCATCCTCATTTTCCTTACCCTATCTGCAGGTTTTTGACACTGCAGATCACTCTCTCATCATCCTTGATCCTCTCTTCTTTCTCTCTAGTTAGTCTCTCTCTCTCTCTCTCTCTCTCTCTCTCTCTCTCTCTCTCTCTCTCTTCTCTCCTCTCTCCAGAAAGATAGGGAAGGAAATTTCCAGGGAGTTCTGGACAGTGAGCACTGAAGAGAAAGTTTTGCAGAGGCAGAAATGAAGACAGAAAGGGTTTGAGACAAGGAGACCAACCTGAATTTAAGTCCCAAAGTGAAAAGATAAGACCTGGAAGACCACGTGGTCCAGTTTAGGCAGAGGATAGTGTGTGTGAAGAGGAGGCTAAAAAGGTATCCTGAAACTAGACTATGGAAGAAGAGCCTTAAAAACAAGGTCAAGGAGTTAGGAACAACAGGGAGCCAATGGGGGGGGGGGGAGAGAGTGACATCTATGGCATCTGGGCCTTTCTGGTCACTGTGTAAAGATAAGAGATGCTGGCAAGTATCTTGGTTTGGGACCTAGGATCAAAGTTCTGGTGAGAGATGAGGAAAGTCTGGACTAGGATAGAAAGAAAGGATGGGGCTGACTATGAGAAATGCCATGAAGATAGACTAAAAGGACTTAGCAACTGACCAGAATTGGGTGGCAAAAGAGAGATGAATGATTGGGGAAATGAAGTTACCATCATCGGAAATAAGAAATTTGGAAAGAAGATGATGAGTTCAGTCTTGGACAAGTTGACACAGAAGTGCTAGTGATATATCAGATGGAGATGCCCAGCAAGCAGCTGAAGATGAATGACTATAACTCAGGAAAGCAACTGGATCTACAGTCTTGGGAGTTATCTCTATATAAATCATGGAAACCATAGGAGGATGAATTGGTAAAAGGGGTTGAAGATAGTCTCTGGGGACATCCACACTTCCATTGTGTTCCTTTGGCACGTTTACGAACTACGGGAGTTCAGAGGAAGGACAGATCACTTAGTGAGCAGTGAGGGGAAAGTGCTGGACAACAAAAGGAGGGAGAGAGGAAGAGGTGGTGACAGGGAAAGAGAACTAATCTTGAAGTTGTTAGAGGACAGGAGTCTGAGGACAAACTGGGACCCTAATGGCTGGGAAAATCACATGATTTCTCTAAGACTCGGTTTTTCTTAACTGTGAAAATGGAGTGATCATACTGTACAACTTACATGGGCGGGGGGAGGGGGTAGAATTTGGTTAAACCTAGAATTGCTGTAGAAATGGAAGCTGTTGTGACTTAACAAGTACTAAGCCTTAAGGGTGCTGTGCTCTTCAACTTGGGTTCTTGAGAGGTGGCAAACAAGTCTCCTGAATTCACCCTGTCTAGACCATTCATAACATCAGAGACCAAAGTCCTATCATTTCCCAGACTAAATAGCCATCTTCTCATCTTGTCCACACACACACACACACACACACACACACACACACACACACACAAAAAAAACACAAACACACACACAGACAGCACTGCCCAGCCCCAGGCCATCAATTCCCTTCAATGGTATAATGTACACATTCCATGATGATGTTCTCACTGTATTCAGTGCATATGTGACCTATTTAGAGTACAGAAGCCAAGAGAAATTTGGGGTGGGAGGGAAAGGAAGAAGAGCTCTAAAATGAATGAGTAAACAAAATAAAAATTCAAATGATTTTAAACAATTTTAGTAAGCCAAAAATAATCCTAGACTTTCATAAATATTTGTTATACCATATTAAATAGCATTCTTACCACTCAATGCAACAGATCCTTAGCAACTGTTATTAGTTAATGATACAAAACAGCAAAGTGACAGCCTCTGCCCTCAAGAAACTTGTGATTCATTAGTAAGACTATGACATAAACTCACATAAGTAGAATACAAAGTAGGGTGTGATAGAAAGAAAAGAGATATCTCAATAATGATGATGATGATGATGATGATGATGATGATGATGATGATGATGAAAAAACTAACAACTGCAAAGAGCTTAGCAACGAGTATGCCATTCTATCCCATGCAGAGAGACGGGTGCTATTCTTTTTCCCAGTTTGCAAATGAGAAAACTGAGGCAGACAGAAATAAAGTGACTTACTCAGGATGTATCTGAGGACAGATTTCACCCAGTTTTTCTAGAATGCAGGTCAAACAAGCCATCTACTGCACCATCTAGCTGACACTTGGAAGCAAGAATTCAATGAACACCAGAGTCCAGGAGAATGAAATGCAGACTGTGTGAAGGGGACTCATGAAATAAGGCTGGAAAGATAGGCTTCAGCCAGATTGAATAAATACATTTGTCTTTTAATTCAAAGGCAAGGGTGAGTCACTGAAGGCTTCTGAATAGGGGAGGGCCATGGTCAGACCTGACTACTAGAAAATCCTTCTGGCAGCTATATGAAAAATGAGGGGAAATGGGGAAATGATAATCAACACATGAACAGCTCTTGGTCTTGGTGTTCGGCGGAATCCTAGGGTACATGAAATGAAGTCCCACGAGGACCCTCAGGTTAGAATATCTTGTCTTCGGGGGGCAACCCTATGGAACCGAGACTCAATTTGTACATACCAGTGCCCAGTCCTGTTATTTGAGTAGTTGGTTTAAGACTGCAAGAGCCCAGAAGAAAGGAGAGAGGATTTCTCTTCAATTATGCATCCCAGCCAGCTCCATCTTCCATCAGACACTCACTCCACTCATAAATCTGGAGACCACGGGTACTCTTTTACCCTGAGCCTAACATTTACAAAAGCCAGCCCTAGTAATGGTTGACAAGGGAAAGTGATAGCAAGCCACTGCCATCGATCATTCTCTGCCCAATTGTAAATAAATGCTGCTTGGGGCTATAGACGTGGATGGTCTTCCAAGCTTTGTTAAAATTACATCAATACTAACAGAATGAAGTATCACTTTCCATCTTTAGTCTAAATGGTTTTCATGATACCCTTCAGTAAAACACACGGCGAGTGACTCTTCCCCTGCCGATGTGTCAGCATACCCAGTCATAGTAATGATCTTGTAGGTGCCTTGGCAAGAATAAGAAAATAAACCCGGTCCCTCCAAGACTTTTCATCATCTTTCACTGACGGCTGTACAGAAGACTATTAAGTCCCTTTCAAGAGAGCTTGGGATGCAGAAGCGACAGGAATTATTCTCAAACTGTCAAACAAATATTCAGGGAATCTTTGCCAGCTCAGGTTATTTTCAATTCCCCTAAATATAATGAGGAATCAAATTTAAATCCTTTAGCGTTTTGATGAGAAATCTAAACGGAAGATTAGGCCGAGGAACAAACAAAACCTTCTGGAATAGCCATTTTGGTATCTCCCAAGGAGTAAATACTGCAGAGTGAATCCTGACTCTGGAAGACAGAATCTTCCAGAGTCAAGACATACACCTGACTGCCAAGAATAATACTTCAGTGGTTCGAACAATCCTCTGGAACCAGGGCCCAGAGGGGTTTCCACAGTCATAACCACAGGAGTTACTGCATATCGGGGAAAATTGGAAAAACAGACAGTTAGTAATATACAGTTTGCAGACATCTTAAAGATATCCTTCAAGACATGCAGTTAGAGGAATGGAAGGCTTTGGAAATAGGCAGAAGCCTTTGGCATTATGTCTTTTCACATCGGTTTCAACGCCCCTTCCAAGTGATGGTATGATTTAGCTTCTAGGTTGCCTTCATATTGGAGGGGGGAAAGGGGAGGAAGGAAGACATAGACTCCCCAGTGAAATAAGGAAAACCAATCTCACGGGAAAGAGAAATCTCCAGGCTCCTGGGGGAGAGGGATCCTCAGCTGAGGGATGAGGGAGAGACAATGTCAGATGAGAAGAGCTAATCAATTAGCTCTACCGGGAAGACTCTCAATTGACCAGGATGGGGCCAGTCGAGGGCCATCCAGGAACCGGGCCATCCAGAGCCGGGGCCAAGGGACAGGCTCTTGCAATCAGATGGGGAACACTATCCTCTCCTTCACTTCCACATAGGATTTCCATTTCCAACCCGAAGCAAAACGCGATCTCTCTTGCCCATCGGGCCACAAAGAAAGAGCCCTTTTTGCGAGTTGATCAGAACGGGGCAGGCAGCGGCTAGTGGCGAAGGGGCAGGCCGGAGGAGGGGCCCACTCGGCCTGCTGGATCCGCTTCGTTTTCCTTTAGAAGAATTCGAGGCAAGAGAAACCGCAGCCAAACGAATTTAAAAAAAAAAAAAAAAGCCAGGCTAAGCAGGGAAGGGTGAGCTCCGGGCGAGGAAGTTCGCCCAAAGGTGCCGGGCCGCGGCTGAGCACCAACTTGCCCAGAACGTCCCATCCTCACAACCGTTCGTTCTGTGACCAATAGCAATTTATTTTGATACAACCGCTGGATTTTTTTCCGAGTTCTCAACAAAGGAGCCATATTAGGGAAAAATCTCGCAAAAAGAAAATTGCCCCCTCCCCTTCCCCCCCCCCCAGCGCTGTCTTACAACACACGCCCTTGCACGCCGCTTCTCCCTCGCTCACACACGGAGGCTTGCACAAAGATCGGTGCACACTCACACTCACACACGAACACACACTGCAGTCCAAGGAATGCTGACTGCGCCGCACGGAGCGGGGAGGAGGAGCGGGTGTACACACAGACACACTCACAGGCACATCCACAGACACTTACTGTGACACTCACCCACACAGACATACCCACGCACACAGACACGCGCGCGCGCGCCCCCCACCCCAGGCGCCTCTCTCGCCCTCGGGGGCCCCAGCCCTGGGCGCTCGGGCTCGGCTGGGACACCATCTGTTGGGCGGCTGGGGCTCGGCCGGGGCCGGCTCGCCCCCCAGCGGGGCCCGGGAGAAGCGCCCCGAGCCGCCTTAACCCCTTCGGGCCGCGGGGGGCTGCGGGCGCCCACCTGCAGAGCGGGGTGGCTCCCCGGGGAGGCCGGCCGGCCCCGAGGGGCGCCCCCGCCTCGGACACTCACCTTCTTCCGGGGCTGCCATTTCATCATATTTGTAGAGCCGGGCGGGGGGGCATCAAGGGGCTGGCTGCGGGCGCGGGGCGGGGGCCGGGCGGCCGCCACTGCGGCGCATGCTGCCCCCCGGCCGGCCCGGGGGCGCGCGGGGGGCGTCGGCGGGCTCCCCGTCAGGGCCCGGCCCGGCCGCCCCCGAGGGGCATGGTCCTAGCGGCCGGAGGCCACGGATGCAGCCGGCCCCCGCCGCCCCCCGGGCTCCGGGCAGGGGGCTGCGCCTCAGAGAAGGGCCGGCCCGAGGGAGGCGCGGCGCGCCGGGCGGCCCAGAGCCATCCGAGCCCCGGGGGCGGGCCGGGCCGGGGCTGCGAGCTGCTCTCCGGGCGGGCGGCGGCGTCCTCCTGCCGGGGGGCCGGCTCCCCGAAGACGGCCGGGGCCGGGAAACTTGCGGGGCGCGCGGGGCGGGGCGGCGGCGCGCGGGGGGCCGGCCCGGGGGGCCGGGGGCTGCCCGCCGGGGCTTTCTGGTGCCCGACGAGCTCGGCGGGGAGCCGCGGGCAGCCGCGAGGAGCCGGAGGAGCGCCTGGCCCGCTCCGTCGGCACTAATGACTTCCTTCCCTTCTGGGCTGCACAGCCAGCCCCGCTCCCCGGGCCCGGCGAGGGCTTCTGGGTCTTAGTGCCACCACACCGGCTCCGGGAGCGGCGGGGCGGCCGCGGCCGGCCGGCGCGGGGCGGCCTCGGGCTGGGGAGCCGGCGCCCTGGCGCTCCGGGCTGCGGCCGAGGGGTGGCGAGGAGGCGGGGGGGGCCGGGTCACCGGGCTCGCCTCCTCCTCCAGGGGCCGGTGGCCAGAAGAGAGCCGGGACGGCCGGAGATGGGCCTGGATGCCAGCCCGGCAGGGTCAAGGGAC
This sequence comes from Macrotis lagotis, assembly GCF_037893015.1. Taxonomy (NCBI): domain Eukaryota; kingdom Metazoa; phylum Chordata; class Mammalia; order Peramelemorphia; family Peramelidae; genus Macrotis; species Macrotis lagotis. Next base: position 689,337,291 of record NC_133666.1, read on the forward strand.
CTGCCCAAGGCCACACGGCTAGTCAGTGGCCCGCGTCTAAGGTCTGATTCGAACTCCGGCCTCCTGACATCAAGGCCCCGGGAACTTCAACAGAAGGGTTGGCGGGTCAGTGTCGGGCCCTCATTCTACTGCCCAAGGGTGGGGGCCCGACCAATGCTCTGGGTAGGAACATGTGGCCCTGCAGGCTTCAGGGGAATGAGAGGGGGCCCTGGTTCTGTGGGCACCGGCCGGCTATGCTTTAGGGAAACAGAAAGCCTGTTATTTCTGTAAGAAGAGGAATGATTTTCCAGCGGTATGATTCTATTATCTGTGAAATCACACCATTAGGGCCGCTGCCATCTACTGAAGGAGAAACACATGCCTTCAGAGCCCTGCTCTTTGCTCCCTGGCAGGATGACTCTGACCAAGTCACTTGACCTCTCCGGCCTTCGGGATCCTTATTTGTCAAATAGAAATAATCTGAGGCTCAAAGAAGGTGATGGCGTGGGAAATGCCTTCCGATAATAAAGGAGGAGAGAAAGGTGGAGTCCTGGCTCCCCATCTTACAAGGAGCTTCTCTAGGCCTAAATTAAAAGCCTAGTGGAAGGGACCAGAATACCAGGAAACAGGATTTCCTCCCCCCTCCCCCATACACACATAGACACCAAAATCAAGTTTATCTTTGATAGAGATCATGGGGACCAATCTACCCTTCACAGTTAAGGAAACTGAGACCACAGATGGAGTCAGACATTGTCATTAGCTCCCACATCGGTAACAACTGGAAAGCAAGTCCAGATCTTCTGGCTTCCTACCTTCCTACCTCAAAGCCTTCAGCAAGTCACGGACTCCGCCACCGAGTCCAGAGGCTTTTCCTGCCACCTATTATTCATTTGGCAAATGGTCCCTTTTAAAACTGTGAACGGATGACTAAACTATATTAATAACGGAAAACTAAGAATACATTCATTTCTTCCCTCCTCTCAGCTAACAATAAGTAATAGCAACAGTTAATCCTTTTAAGATTGATTTAACCTTTTACTTCATTTGATCCTCACAGCAACCCTTTGAAGTAGGTGGTATTAGTATCCCTCTCTTAGGGTTGAGGAAACAAGCAGACAGTGGGTAAGTGATCTGCCCAAGGTCACCCCAGCAGATGTGAATGTAGGGTGTCCACTCTACCACCTCCTTCTAGAGGCTCTTCCAAGCTTTTTCCTTGAAGAGGTTGTTTAATCAAGTTCAATTCTCTATAACCCCATTTAGAGTTTGCTTGACAAAGATCCTGAAGTGAATTTTGCTGTCTCTTATACTTCATTTTTCTTCCTTAAGGACATCACATTCAACTTAGATCAATGCATACCATGGAAACAATGGAAAGACTAACAGACTGCCTTCTGGGGGGGGGGGAGCCAGATTAAGGGAAAAATTATAAAATTCAAAAATAAATAAATAAATTTTCAAAAAAAAATTCCTTAAGTGATTTGCCACTTCCTTCTTCGGCTCATTTGACATATGAGGAAACTGAGGCAAACTGGTGAAGTAACTTGCCCAGGGTCCAACAGCTAGTACATGAGGTCACATTTGAACTCAGGTCTCCCTGACTTCAAAAGCCAGGTGCTTTATCCATTGTACCACCCAGCTGCTTTTCTATCTCTCTTCAAACCTTCCATGACTCTCACTCCCCATCTCCCACTCTCTCTCAGCTGAGACCTTTGGTTTGGAGACCTTCTCTCACTCTCTCTTACTTCACACTTGTCTCATGTAAGGTCTCCCTATTCCTTAACAAGGCTAACCTACCCAGTTGACTCCATTCTACCCTATCTTCTCCAACACGCTGTCCCCTCTCTGGCCTCCCCACTCTTTCACTTATTTTCAATCTTTCCCTATTGATTGGCTACAAAAATGCCCATCCACTCATCTCCACTTTGTAGCTAAACTCTCTGAAAAGTCATCCTAAGCAAATGCTTCTACTTTCTTTCCTCCCACTCTCTTCTTAGCTCTTGATAATTAAGCTTCTGATCCTATTTTTCCATAGAAACTTCTCTCTCCAAAGTTTGGCAACACTATCCTCCCAGTCATTCAGGCTTGAAACTGAGGTGTCATCCTCCACTTCTCTCTTTCTTTCCTCTCCTTGCCATACCCAATATGGATTTCACCCTTGTAGTATCTCTCAAATAAGTCTTTTCTCTCCTGTGACACAGCTACCACTTGGTACAGACCCTTATCACCTCATATCTGGACTACTGCAATAGCCTGCTGAGGCAGAAGGGGGATCTCTCCCCACTAGTCTCCCCTTCCTCCAATCCATCCTTCACTCCGCCACTACAGTGATCTCCCTAAAGCACAAGTTCAACCCTGTCACTCCTCTTACCTAATAAACTTCAGTGGCTCCCTATCACCTCTAAGACCAAATACAAAGCCATCTTCTTGGTGTTCAAACCCTTCATCACCTGGGCCCCTCCTATTTTTCCAGTCCTCTTATACCTCATTCCCCAACACCTATTCTTAGATCCAGTGGCACTGGCCTCTTGCCTAGCTATCGACTGACAAAATCTGGCAATTAAAAACCTCAGAGCTTCTGAGGAAAATGGAGTGAGGGGCCCGATATTCAAAAACTTCATCAATGACACATAAAATAAATTAAAAATAGAAAAGTAACAGTTTTATACATGTTAAGTAAATGTTTAAGAAATACATAAATACTACCATTGATAATGGTGGTGCCCTGGGTCCCTCAGAGTCCCAGCTGGCACACTCTAATCCCCGATGAAGAAAGGCATGAATCTTGGTGGCTGCAAGTCCTGGACAAGGGAGTAAGGGAGAAGAGAGAAAGATGGAGTTCCCCAGCCTCCCCTCCAAGCCAGCCCCAGAATACCCTAAATGGGACATTTTGTCTTGACAAGACCTGCAGTTTGCTTGCGGCCGCTAGGTGGCGCAGCTGAGAGAGCACTAAACCTGGTAACAAAATGAGTTCAAATGCTGCCTCAGATCTTTAGCTGTTTGCCTTGGTTTCCCTATCTGTAAAATGGGGACAAAAAGAGCACTTCCTTATCAGAGTTGTGAGGATTGAACGAAATAATATTTGTAAGCACTCTGTACAGTCCCTGGCCCCCAGAAGGTGCCACAAAAAATAATTGTTAGGTAGGATTCCTAGTATTATGATGGAAATGTCCATCCGAAGGGTTGATGTTTATGAGTTAGGAAATGGTACCATTTTGGATGTTCTTTCAATGAAGATGAAATCAAGCACAAGAAAACAAAAGAATTCAAATTATGCTTCCCTAATCTAGCAATCACATTGGAATAAATTACCATTTTCAAAACAAGTGTTAATTGAACTGGATGTCAAAGGAGCCAGTACCTGCCAGCAAGGAGTGTCCATTCTAATGGGGAAAGATAGTGTGTAAAAGGGAGCTGAAAAACAAGGCGAAGGTGTCCACCCCAGGAGATGGCAGAGAGTTGGTGGACTGAATGAGGACGGCTGGCCTGGGCTCATTCTCAAAACAGTGGCAGTGGGAGGAACTCACCTTCAGAAGAGCAGTACAGAAGAGCAGGGGGATCTTCTGGGGTGAATGCAGAGCAGGTAAAAAGGCATGTTCCAAGGGAAAAAGACTTTGGGGGCAACGTGTTTAAGACCAGAGAGTCAGGAACGGAAATAAGAGAGGGCCGGGATTTGTAGCAAGAATTTTAAATGTCCAAGGAGCTGGGGAAACTTTTCAATACTTAGTAGCAATCCACTAATCAACAAACACATCATGTAGCAGCTATATAGCAAACACTAGTCTACCTCAATAAAAATTAGCCCATTCCTGCTCTAAGCAGTTTATATTCTTTTTTGGTTTTTGTTGGGGTTTTTTGCAAGACAATGGGCTTAAGTGACTTGCCCAAGGTCACACAGCAAGGTAAGTACTAAATGTCTGAAGTTGGATTTGAACTCGGGTCCTCCCTAGCTGTCCCTAACATATTCTTTTAAGGAAAACATGTATATTAATTAGGCAACTGCTCACTGAGGCTAGCTCATATTAGTTCACAAAAGTTAACTTTGAATTTCAGTATAATCGTTTGGACCTCAGAAATGGACAAATGCTCCAAATCAGAGCTTGGTTTGTTTTTTTGTTGCTTGTCTAGACTTGAGAAAGTGATGGGAGAAAAATGTGAATAATTCAGCTTAAATTTAAAAATGTGTCATATATCCTTCTGGTTTTTTTCAGAGTGTCAGTTATTAAAACTCTACCAGCACATTCCTACATATAAGTACAGGTATAGAAAATATACTCTGAATACAGAAATACAAGGTGCTTTCAAGATGAGAGGACATTAGGGAATCTGAAAAGCCTCATGTAAGAGGCAGGGCTTGAGCAAAGTCTTAAAGGAAGTGATGATTCCAAAAAGTAGAGGTAAGAAGATAATGCATTCCAGGCAAGGATATGGATATTGGAACGTCTTGTGTGAGGAGAGCAAGAGTAGAGAGCTGTCAAGGGAAGAGAACAACTACAAATACCAGTTTGGTTGTGGAAAAAATATTAATTTATTTTCTTGGATAAGGTATTTGTTCTAAACCATTAATTCTCTTTGCATGTCTTCCTTTCCATTGCTTTCATGTCTTTTCCAATTTTTTCCGCTACTGCTCTCACTTGGTTTTAAAAATCATTTGTAACTCTTTTTCAACTTCTATCATCTAGAAATTCTTGTTAAACTTGCGTCCAAGCTGAATTTGTCTTTGAGGCTTGTCTTATTGATGTTTTTAAGTCATTCTCTTCCTCCTATGCATGCATCCCTCTTCCCATTTAGATTTTTGTAGTGGGATTCCTTTTTTGTTTGTCCATTCCTCAATCCATGCCCTGACTTCGGACTTTATTTCAGGACAGGAGGGTGCACACTTTTGGAGTGATCAACTAGGGCTAAAGGTCTGTCCTTTCATATCCTGTTGCATTCTCAGCTTATAGTAAGCTATGCTCTCAGAATGATGTGATTTGGGCTTTCAGCTCATTCCTCTTCTGGTCTCTTCCCCACCCAGGTTTAGTCCATTTGGTCTGTCCATGCTTGGGAACAGTCACTGGGAGACCCTGCACATTCACAGAGACTGAGCTGTAAGTGTGGGATTCCTGCCCTTCTGTCCTCCATTCCTGGGCTCCTGTTTGCTATTCTGCTTTCTCCTTGCCAGGGTCACAGCCAGGTCCCACCAAGACCACTTCCATCCACGACCACTCCCAGGTATAGGTCTCCTCCTCTGTCAGCCTTGAATCTATGACTCAGAACTGGGGAGTGGACAACAGAGCTGCCAGTAACATCCCTTCCTGTACTTGACCTCAGTCCCTCCTCAAAGCACCTCCAGTCCTAACAGACCTCCGAACATCTCCCTACACCATCCCTGGCTGTGACATTTTCTTGGATTTCCTAAACTGAATTCCATCTGTGTTTCCTATAGCCCTGTGGAGGACGTGTGTGTGTGTGTGTGTGTGTGTGTGTGTGTGTGTGTGTGTGGCGGGGGGGGGGGGGGGGGCGGGGGGTTAGACCTGACTTCTCCTGCTACTCCATCATCTTGACTCTGCCTCCTCTGTAGAAAAATTGGATTATGTGAACTGCTCCTGTTTGTGGCTCATGGTGTCTTAATAATGCAACTTATTCAGATCATTAATATGTACAAGGAAGAGACCAGGAAACACAAATTAACCCATTTTTTAACAATAAGAGTTGCCAGCTTCCCACAACCATACAGCCACTGTTCCAACTCAATTTGAGTATTGGTTTCCTTGGGATTTTTCAAGAATCTTCTCTACCCTTTTGCACCTAAAAAAGAAAATTTCCTAAAACAGAAGTTACAGAACTGACCCAGACAAGAGAGGAGAATTTCTGGAATGGGAGCTGAACAGACTACACCTGGTTTGCTCTGACAATTCTATGGCAGAGACACAATGAAAATCTGCACGGCATAGCATCTTCACTACTTTCTGGATCAGAAGTCCCATTTCCACTGTCAAATAGTTAGATGGCTCCATGAGGCAGATAGGACAGGGCTCTCAAGAAGGCTCATCTTTTTGATGAGCCATAGCTGGCCTCTGTGTGACCTTAGGCAAGTCACTCCTCCTTGTCTGTCTCAGTTTCCTCATCTGTCAAATGAGCTGAAGGAGGAGATGACAAACCACTCTGATATCTTTGTCATGAAAACCTCAAAAGGGTTCACATGATATTTGGCACAAAATGAACAACAACAATTGAATTGATCACAAAATCAAATCCCCCCCTTTTGAAAGATTAAAAAGAAATTTCATGTAGAAATGGTCCAAACATAATATTTGAATAAATAGTCCAAATATAACATTGACTAAAAATGAAAAGAGGTTTCAAGATAATAGAAGGACTGAGAAAACGTATCACACCTAATCTTGATGAGGAAATTTTTTTAAAAAGCCGTAGTTAGTCATTTTTCCAGCCTAGGTTGGTACAGACAAACAAACAGAGGGATCTGAGGACACTAGAGGACAGGGTCTGACCATGGATGTACCAGTGCCCAGGAACTGAAAGAGGATTATGGCTTTGAGAAGAAAGTCCCAGATCCATAGTAAGACCACCCAATCTCACGCAGGATGCAAGAACAGATGCCAGCTGGCAGCCCAGTCACCCACCCCTAGGCTCTGGAGCAGAAACCCATGGTGAACTGAGGAGGGTATCAGAGTCCAAGGTGCAGGTGTGAGCCCTGTGGGGTATCCCTAGCAAAGAGCACATGTAGAAAGGGAGCAGATGAGAGTCTGATACCTGGGGAGAAATGACTAGGACAGAAGCCAGCCCTTGGAGAACACCGAGAGCTTACAGGTCATCAGCTTCAGTGACCCTAAGAACACTCCTATCCCCCCACGAAAGCAACTGCCAGTCACCTCCAGAAAGCAGCCCAGGCCAAAGAAAAAAGTGAGGAAGGAGGCTGGAAGCATAAGCAGCAAAGAATCTCACCATGAAAAATGGTTGTGGTGCCAGGGACTCTGGAGACACAAACTCCAAAACATCTGCAAGCAAAGCCTCAAAGAAGAACACAGCTTCGGCACAAATTCAACTAGAATTACTGGAAGGCAGGAAGGCAGTTTTTCAAAAGTTTTAAAATGTTTTTATAAATGAAATAAAATACTAGAGGGGAAAATGGAAAAAAAATGAAAGCTATGAAAAAAAGAATTGGAAAAAAATAACAGCTTAAAACAAGAAGTACAAAACCCACCCAAGTAAAAAACTCCTTTAAATTTAAAATGGAGAGAGTAGAAGAAAGTAACTCCAGGAGACAGCAAGAAATATTAAAGTCAAAAGACTGAAAAAAAAACTCATAGCAAAAATAACTGACCTTAAAAACAGATGAAGGAAAAAAATTCAAGAATCACTGGACTACCTGAAAGCCATGGCCAGAAAAAAAGAGCTTAGACATCGTATTTCAAGAAATAACAGAAAATCCAGATGTCTTAGAAACCGAGGGCAAAGAGGAAATAGAAAGAATCCACTGGTTATCTCCTGAAGTCCCACAATGAAAACTCCCAGGAACATGATGGCCAAAATCCAGAATTTCCCAGTCAAAGAGAAAATATTGAAAGCCACCAGAAATTAAAAAAATCAAGTACCAAGGAATCACAATCAGGATCATACACAATTCAGCAGCTGCCACTACAAAGGAGTAGAGTCTGGAATACAACATTTCAGAAAGCATTCCAGGCCTACAGCCAAAAATAACTAACCCAAAGAGTAGGAGGAAGGGGAGAAGGGGGAATGGACCTTTAATGAAATGGAGAACTTCCAAGCATTTCTGATGAAAAGACCAGAGCTGAGGAGAAACTATGAAGTGCAAACACAGGAGTGAAGAGAAACATAAAAAGATAAATATAAGTGAGTGATTTTTAAAGAATTAAACAAAGATAAGCTACTTACATTCTAATAGGGGGAGATGATGTACAAGTCCTTTCTGATCCTTATCATAATTAAGGGTCAGAAAGAATCTAATTAGAAGGTCTGTTAGTGGTTCTGCTATGGTCTGAAAAAAAAATGCAAAGGGACAAAGATGAATGCATTGGGCAGGGATGGGGAGAGAAAAGAAAAGGAAGGTTAAGGGAAAAATCATCTCATATAATTGGTGTGGAAAGTTTATACAGATGAGAAAGTGGGTAGAGGAAGTGGCTGACACTTAAACCCTCACTCTCCTCTGAACTGGTCAAAAGAGGGAAGAATAGAGATGCCCATACACATCTGAGTGTAGAAATATTTCTATATATCTATGCCATTTGTGCCTTAACCACATCACCTATTATCTCTAGGAATACTTGTGAACTATAATTATCCCTTCTTTATCATGGGCGTTAGGGGTGTGAACACCCATACTATGTGGAAAATCTGGGCAAATTTTTTTGACTTTCACTCATTGGGGAAATAGGAACAAAGAGAAGAATGAATTAGAGGAAGGTACTGAAAGCTTTGCTGACTCAATGGCCCACTGATCCCAGACCTCAGTATCAATCAAGGTTAGGGGGAAGTATCACCCAATCCCCCAGGTCAAGTCACTTCCTGTCTGTATCTTCATGTGCTTGCTACCTTGTGGAGGGATGCAAGGCCCCCCCACCCCTTCTGTCTTTATCTCATTACTAAAGTTACCAATAAAAGCTGGCCCCACCCTGAAGCCAGATGATCTCCAGTGACCAACTCTCAATATGTTGCTACCTTGACATATTTATAAAAAAAACTAAGTTTAATTCTTATTATTCTGAATTTTGCCTCATTGACAAAAGCCCAAATAAAGAATTTACTTTTCAATGGAGGATAAATTAGGAGATGAATAGATCCCAAGCAAAACAAACTCTAAGGATATACAAAAATATCTATAGCTCTTTATGAAGTGGCAAAGAATTGCAAACTGGAGGGCCTGGGGAAAGGGGGAAGTGCCAATCAACTGGGGAAGGTCTGAACAAGTTATAGTAAATGTCATAGAATACTATTATGCTATAAAAATGGTGGAGGAGATGATTTCAGAGAAACCTGGAATGCCTTGTAAATTCAGAAAGTGAAGTGCACAGAACCAGGAAAACAATTATACGGAAACCATATTAAAGACAAACAACTTCCAAAGACTAATGAACTCTGATGAGAAGAACGACCCACCATGATTCCAGAGTTCCAGCGGACTCATGATAAAACATGTTACCAAATGTTCAGAATGAGACATAAAATGTATGTGCAGGGGCGGCTAGGTGGTGCAGTGGATAGAGCACTGGCCCTGGAGTCAGGAGTACCTGAGTTCAAATCTGGCCTCAGACACTTAATAATGACCTAGCTGTGTGGCCTTGGGCAAGCCACTTAACCCCGTTTGCCTTGCAAAAAAAAAAAAAAAAAAACCTAAAAAATGTATGTGCATATGCATACGTGTGTGTTGGCATACCTGTATTTCATGTATACATGTGTATTCACCTTTTGGAATGGTCAGTGCAAACATTTGTTTTACTTGACTTTATATGTTTCCAACAGGAGTTTTGGGGAGTTTCCCTTCAATTGGAGGTGGTAGGGGTACGGATGGATATATATACATACATATATATATATATGTATGTATATATATATATATATACATATATATATTGCTGATTGAATAAAAATAAATTTTAATTAAAATAAAAGAAAGGAAAAAACCTCAACATATTTCTTCGTCTTTGCTGGATATTTCTGTTGGATCATTTGCACATGCTTTTTCCAGCAATCTGGCAAGAAGTATTTCGGCTTCCATTTAAATCAGGTACCATTCAATATAGTAGTATTACTTTAAGGGTCTTAAATACTAAGATTAATGTCTTTAAAACACTTAATTTTTTCTCTTTTGTCCCTTAAATATTTTTTTTTACTTAACCCAAATTGAATCCCCCAATTACAATTGGGATGTTTACAGAATTACTGATTAATACACCTGCTCTATTAGAACCTATTCAAATAGACCATTACTGAACCAGCGCTGTTTAAAATATTATAATTTAGCATTATCAGCTCAACAGCCACCAAATGACATTTTGTGAGCTGTGTAGTTACAAAAGGCATTTTACAACTCCTTCATTTGTGAATATAGTACTGTGCAATTCATGGTTTTTTTTCCCTTTTAAACAGACTGTAAAGGATTCTATTAAAATGGCATTTTCCTCAATAATTACTTGTTTCATTCAAACCAGAACAAAAGGAAGAAGGGAGAAATACGAAGAACACACATACCTTTCCTCCTTTGGGAGAATTTGTGCCAGGCCCCCTAAGGTGTGACAGGGATGACAATGAGCCACAAGGACTTGGCTCACATTTATTGACAGCCATTGTGCTCTGAGTACAGCCTTAATCCCAGTTCTAAACAGAATTTGAAAGACTATTGATTGTCCCTAAAGACCTTGGAATTGTTTTCCAGTTTTCCTAAAGAGGTGGTGGGAGAGAGTAGCCTAACTCCACGTATGTTTGTGCTTCTCATCATTTGTCCCAAACAGTGAAGTCAGTCCCTCCTCACCTCCCACCCCCATCCGCTTCCTGGGAAAGTGCCTTCTGAACATAAAAGAAATGAAAAACACTATGCTATTACAATAACAATTGAACACCATCTTAACCACATCGCCCCATCTTGGAGTGTAGGATCGTGACAGTATTACACCACCCCACCTTCGAAAATGGGTCCCAAGCTTGTCTTGGCTCCAACCAAATGCCTAGCTCCTAGAGTGGGGCTAATGTGAACTAATGCCTAGCATGTCCCCTTTGCCAAACCTTGCCATTTGTATCTTAACCATATCACCACCTGTAGGAATACTTGCAAACTATAGCTATCCCTTTCACATCATGGGCATTTAGGGGTGTGACACCCACACTATGTGGAAAATCCAGGCAAAATTTTCTGACCCTCCCTTCATACCAGAGAAGTATGAATTTGTAAATCTGGGTTGATATTCTACAATTCTATGTATATATTTTTGGTATTTCTGAGTTTCTAAACTTTTTCTGTGTTGTCTGCTGGCCTTCATGAGTTGTCTGCAATTTCTGCAAAACTCTCAAAAAAATTCCCACTTAATTTCTTATGCCAAACCACAATTTATCAAAACTGAGAAGGGGAACAGTTGCGATATAGAAGGGATATCTTTTTAAGTCCTACACAACCTGACCCCAGTGCATCTTTTTCTACTCTCACTGGACAATATTCCCCTTCTCACATTCATCCATCCAAATGCACTTCCCTGTGGACCCTCTGCCATCTCTGTGCCATCCCACCTGCCCAGAATGTCTTACCTGGACCTCCTCACCCAAGCACCATCTTCAATACAATCTTTTCTGATCCTTTCAACTGCTAGGACCTGCCCTCTCCAACAAGCTTTATTCCACTTCTGTATATATCTCAGTCTATGGGAATTCCATGAGAATGCCAATTCCTTCCAAGCAGGGCATGTTTTACTCTTCCTACCATGTCACAAGGCAGGTACCATTGCAGCATGGGTATTCACCTGGTTGAGGTCCTTCACTGCTGCCTCTTCCTACAAAGCTACAAAGTGAGACTACGGACCAACATCAGGTTGGGTTTGTTTGAATTTTGTTTCTAATTTTTGCCAAAACTTTTCCTTCACTGGGATAAAATCAACAAAATTCACTGTAATTAAAAGCTAAGATTTTAACCTTATAATGATAATAAAGTATGGACATTAATAAAGGTTTGTTTTTGTTTCTTAAATTGAGGCAGGGAAAAAGACGATTTGTTCATTGTTAGACCAAACTGGGCACAAGCAGAAGGGAATCACTCCATCCTTTGCTGCATCTCAATTTCAGAGGCTACACTGAGGCACAATCATCTGCACCAACCCACCCTCCACTTTGGTTCTGGCTTCTAGCCTTCTCAAGTTGAAGAATTTACCCTCTGTGCGGCACCTGACCTTGATGCCCATAATTCATCCTCAGTGAAGGCATCTGATAATATGGCTGAAAACATCATACTAAAAAGTCTGGGAGCAAGGACACATCCATCTGTGACAGGGAAACCACAAGAGAATCATTCAGCATCCAGAACCAGGCAAGTACACTTTCATGAGACTAAAAGACAATACTGATGAACTTCTCTGCGCAAACAAATGTTGACATAATTTTCTATAAACCTCATGACTGATGTAGTCAAAGACCTGAATCAGATCTACAAATGTTGTATACAGACCTCTGTTCTGTTCCTGGCATTTCTCCTGGAGTTTTGGGGCAGCAAATACCAGACCAACTGTCCCTTGACCCTTTCTGAAGTAACACTGGCTCTCAGGGAGGTGAACACCCTTCAGGTGAAGGATCAGCCTATTGAGAAGGACTCTGGCAAGTATCTTAGCAGCAATGACTGAAAGAGAAATACAACATGATTGTCACAGGACAATCTATTCCCTTTACTTTTAGAGAAATGCTGGTAAGCTTGTGATGACAAGGATACATTCACCTGAATGTTTTACTGACAACTTTGAGATGATCTACATAGGTAAATGAACTAACCCCACTGGGGCACAGATGAGAGTTAGTGTGCTCAAAACCATATAAAACTGTATAAATATGAGACCTCAAATTCCTGCCCCCCCCCCATTTTATCTCCATCGGGTCCTTGCTGCTGAGTGTTCCCAACTCTAATCCATGAATACCTGCTTTCCTCCACCAGTTCATCCCTTGGTCCTTCCCATCTGGTTCTGTATCTCTCTTTTAACTTTTACCTTCATACTTACTGTGCCTTTTGCCCTTAGACCTTCCATTCAATATTAGAGTGTGAATGCAGCTTGGCTTTCCACTGCCATCATGGTCTTTCCCAGTGAGTATACTCAACTATGTTGCCTGCCCCAATTCATAATTTCATAATTTAATTAGTTCTGTTAATTCTGTTCATCCTGATTAATGATCTAGGTTAGTCACTTAAATGTTTAGTTTTCATTTATTCATTCAATAAACATTTTTTAAAAAATGAAAGTCAAATCTCAATAATACTTAAGTTTACTTATTCGGTGCTGCTTATTCAGTATCATATGAATCAACCAAAGAATTATTTTATAGAACTAGAAAATAAAACACAATAAAAACCATCTGGAGGAACAAAAGAGCAAGAAGATCCAAGGAATCAATAGGAAAATATTGAAAGAAGATTGCCTCCTTGTACCAGATTTCAAATTATATTATAAAACAGTAATCATCAAAACTATCTAGTATTGGCTACAAAATAAAGTAATGGATCAGTGGAAAAGATTAAGAACACAATACATAGTAGTAAATGACCATAGTCATCAGTATTTGATAAACCCCAAAATCTAAATTTTAGGGGCAAGAGCTCACCATTTCACAAAAACTGCTGGGAAAACTAGAAAGCAATTTGGCAGGAACCAGGCATCAATAACAACTTACACCATATACCAAAATAAGGTCAAAATGGGTAAATTATTTAGACATAGTGTTAGATATAATTATAAATTAAAGAAAATGGAAAATTTTACCTATAAGATCTAGGGATGAGGAATCAATTTATGACCAAATGAGAGAGAGAGAGAGAGAGAGAGAGAGAGAGAGAGAGAGAGAGAGAGAGAGAGAACAATTTTGATTATAAGAAATTTAAAAACAAAAACCAATGCTGCAAGAAACTCGGCAGGAGGTAGTTTATAAAGCTAGTTTCTTTAATAAATTCTCATTTCTCAAATATATCAAAAACGTAGTCAAATTTATAAAAATAAGAGCCATTCTTCAATTAATATGGGGATATGAACAGTTTTCAGAATAAGAAATCAAAGCTATTGTCACATGAAAACGTGCTCTAAATCACTATTAGAGATTTGCAAATTTAAAAAAACTCTTGAGGTACCACCTAACACATAATCAGAGTAGGTAACATAATAGAAAAGATAAATTATAAATGATAAATGGGATATGTTAAAAATAGGAACACTGATGTGGAGTTAGTGGAGTTATAAACTGTTCCAATTGTTCTGGAAGAACAATTTAGAACTATGCTCAAAAAGTGAGAAAACCATGAATACCCTTTGACCCAGCAAAATGACAACTAGGTCTATATCCCAAAGAGATCAAAGAAAAAGGAAAAGGGCCTGTACAAAATTTTATTCATATATATTTATATATATATGTGTATATATATATATATATATATATATATATATATATATATATAGCCACTTTTTTGTGGTAACAAAGAATTGAACATTGAGGGGATATTCATCAATTGGGAAATGGCTAAATAAGCTGTGGTAAATGAGTGGAATGGAATACTATTGCGCTATAAGAAATGATGAAGTAAGTGGTTTCAGAAAAACAAGACAAGACCTATAAGAACTGATGCAAAGTGAAATGAGAAGAATCA